>NW_027076850.1:1200000-1689229 GCF_027942845.1 Colletotrichum fioriniae
GCGAGATAGACTTAAGACGGTATCTGCTGCGTTGGCCGTCTGCCTTAATATTTCAGTCGAGCCTCCCGACCAGCTTAAGACGAACCCGGGCGCCAAACTGGAAGCATGGACAGACCCTACAACGCCGCCACCTCAGAAGGCCCTTGAGAACATCGGCAAAGCCCTTCAGGCGCAGTACGAGACACTGGCTATACGCACAAGATACAAGCAGTACCTCGATCCGTCGGTGGAAGAGACGAAGAAGTTCTGCCAGTCCCTGCGTAGAAACGCGAAGGATGAGCGGGTTCTTCTTCATTACAACGGCCACGGAGTGCCTAAGCCCACTGCGAGTGGCGAGATCTGGGTTTTTAATAAGAACTACACTCAGTACATCCCAGTGTCGCTCTACGATCTTCAACAGTGGCTTCACGCCCCTACGATTTACGTCTGGGACTGTTCCGAAGCCGGCAACATCCTTAACAACTACCACAGATTTGTCGAGAAGCACGAACAAGAAGAGGATGAAGCTGCCGCGAGAGATCCTAATTACGAGAAGACCGTATTTCAGCCCTATATCCACTTAGCTGCCTGCGGCGTTAAGGAGAATCTCCCCACCAACCCTCTCCTCCCAGCCGACCTATTCACGGCATGTCTCACTACTCCTATCGAGATGGCTCTCTGGTTCTTCGTTCTCCAGAACCCTCTCAAGACAAATCTTACACCAGAGCGCGCCAAGAAGCTGCCCGGCAGGCTACAGGAGAGAAGAACACCACTCGGCGAGTTAAACTGGATCTTCACAGCCATCACGGATACTATCGCTTGGACTACGCTGCCCCGACACCTATTCCGAAAGTTTTTCAGGCAGGACCTTATGGTGGCCGCTCTCTTCCGCAATTTTCTTCTGGCCCAGAGAATCATGTCCGTCTATGGGTGCCACCCGCAGTCTTTTCCCGAGCTCCCTGAGACCCGGCAGCACCCATTGTGGGCAAGCTGGGACTTGGCCGTGGATATGGCTCTAGCCCAACTGCCTATGCTGGAGAGAAAGGAGAACGAAGGTCTCGAGTACGAGTACCAGAACTCAACCTTCTTCACCGAACAACTAACAGCATTCGACGTTTACTTGACTCGTGGTGATGCCCTATCTCAGAGGCCTCCTGAGCAGCTTCCAGTGGTGCTGCAAGTTCTGCTGAGCCAACAGCACAGAGTCAGAGCGCTCATCTTGCTCGGAAGATTCCTCGACCTGGGCCCATGGGCAGTCCAGCTTGCCCTGAGCATAGGCATCTTCCCATATGTCCTCAAGTTGTTGCAGTCCGCTGCCGCAGAACTGAAGCCGGTCATGATCTTCATTTGGACCCGTATTCTGGCTGTGGATATTTCATGCCAGCAGGACCTTATCAAGGACAGCGGATACAACTACTTTGCCCAGATATTGAAGCCATCCGAGGGTTTGCCAGTCGTTAACGAAGCTGAGCATAAGGCGATGTGCGCTTTCATTCTATCGATGCTCTGCAAGGATTACAAGCCAGGGCAGCATGTGTGCAACCAAACCGACATAATGACTTACTGCTTAATACACCTGCAGAATCAGGAGAACCCACTCCTGCGCCAGTGGTCTTGTCTATGCATCAGTCAGCTGTGGCAGGAACTTCCAGAGGCCAAATGGCGTGGTATTCGAGAGAATGCGCCGGCCAAGTTGTCATTTCTGACAAAGGATCCCGTTCCCGAAGTCAGAGCTGCCATGGTGTATTCCATGACTACTTTCCTGGGCATCATCGACCTAACGGATGAGGTCGCTCGGATCGAAGAATCCATCGCCTGGACACTATTAGACATGGCTAACGACGGAAGTCCAATGGTCCGTCGCGAGTTCCTTGTCTTCCTCTCAAGGTTCATTCTGCGCTTTGAGAGCAAGTTCATTGTCGCTGCTTATGAACAGCTCCAAGAAGAAAGGGAATATCTACTGTTCCCTCCCGGCCAGGATGGCATGGATCACAAGATGGGCCTGCATTATGCACGGAAAGAAAACAGAAATGCAGACGGCACCATCAAGCCCAACGTTCACGGTTTCGCTCACAATACCGTCTTCTCAGCCTGCTGGAAGCATGCTCTGATGCTGAATGTTGACCCTCATCCTGAGGTTCAGCGTGACGCTACAGTAATTGTGGACCACGTCCACCAAGCTGTGATGGCTTCGCCTGTTGGTGAGCATGCGCAGAGCCTCATCGATGACATCCGAAAGAGGGCGAAGCGTGCATCGACAAAGAACCACTTGCACTTGAGCCAAAGAAGTAATGCGATTGGCGTTTCTAACTCTTTGGCTACTCCACCACTGCCATCTCCTGGCCTGTTGCGTCGCACGGCGAGCTTGCTTTTCCAGCTGCCACTATTTGGTAACGATGGAAAGGCCGATGCCAGCGAAAAGCCAAACTACTCTTCTCCGGCACCCTCGCCCGGTCTACATAGGGTTGGCTCCCAGAAGATCAAGGCCCCTGAGCTTGCTGAAGCGCCACCAGAACAGAGCGACCCAACGGCCATCCATGCCAATTATCACATTGCCAAAGAGCCCGTCTCCACTGGTTTTGAGGACCGTAAGCTGGGCGAGGCACCAGCGATGCCGCTGCAAAGTTCTTTCCTGGAGTGGTCTATTGAGTACTTCTGCGAGCCTCAGATGAAGCCGAGCGAGTCAGACGAACCCGGCAGCACTGAGTACAACGAACGTCTCTGGAGAAGATCCCGGAATGACTTCATCTTGACAGAGACGCAACCACTCAAGCAGTTCGCCGGTAGCCACAAGTGGAATAATCAGCTGGGCATCACCAACAATGGCTCGCAACCCGCCAAACTCACATTCCACCAGTTTGAAGACCAGCTTGCGGTTGCAGACGATGGTAATACGGTGTGCGTTTGGGATTGGAAGAAGCATGCACGGCTGAGCAAGTTTTCCAATGGAAATCCTGAAGGGTCGAGGATCAGTGACATGAAGTTCATCAACGAAGACGACCAGGCATTCCTGATGACTGGCTCGTCAGATGGAGTCCTCCGTATCTACCAAAACTACGATTCCGACAGATCCATCAACCTGGCCTCCTCTTGGCGAGCCCTTACGCACATGGTGCCTAGTAATGTCAACTCTGGTATGGTGTTCGACTGGCAGCAGTCGCTCGGCCGCGTACTTGTGGCTGGCGATGTGCGTGTCATTCGGGTGTGGTCTGCTGGCGCTGAGAAATGCGTCATTGACATTCCCGCTCGGTCTGGTTCCTGCGTCACGTCTTTGACATCTGACCAGATGACCGGTCACACAGTTGTGGCAGGATTCGGGGACGGCGCTGTCCGCGTTTTCGACACCCGTATCAGGCCTCAGGATTCCATGATCAAGAAGTGGAAGGACGAAACGGATAGGCAATGGATCAAGAGCGTTCACCTGCAGCGCGGCGGACAACGCGAACTGCTCAGCGCAAGCAGAAACGGAAAGGTCAAATTGTGGGATATTCGCATGGATCGACCTCTTCACGTTTACCAAACCACTCGAGACACGCTTCGAACAGCCAGCACGCATGAACATCTGCCGGTGTTTGCTGTGTAAGTTTTTACCCAGGCGCTCTTTATTTTGCGGTATTGAAACTAACATTCCAACGCAGTGGCACATCTGCACATGCCGTGAAGGTCTTTAACTTCGACGGTCAAGAGTTGTCCCGTGTCGAGCCTTACTCAAGCTTCCTTCAACAGAACAGGGGCTCTCCCATTGCAGCAACTGCCTTCCACCCGCACAAGCCAATCTTGGCTTGCGCTGCTCGTGGAGACTACCACGTCAACCTCTTTACTTGCGAGAAGTCCGAGCCCCAATCCCTGGTTGCCTAGTTGGCAAGCCGGCGGACGTGAACTCGGTCTTGTGGATTATTTTTTCCTCACATCTTGATCATAGGAGGGTTTCTTTGCTGCTTGTGTAACTATTTTTTTTTTTTCCTCACTTCTTCTCATTCCGGGACGGCAGCATACCAGGGACTGGCGAGGTTTTGGCGTTTGATTTTGGTCGCGTTATGCGACAACGGCAGACAGATGGTTGCATGAGATAACTTAGCTAATGGATGCGGTTGGCCGTTTCGAAAGCCAATTGATGTATGAAAGAAAATGAAAATTGCCCTCAGGTTCATACATTATCTGGAATCAAATGTGACATTGAAGCAGGAAACAGGATAAACGAAGATGGCTACGCCAATCTCATCCGGAGTAAACTATAAGAACGCTCATTCCCATAAGATTTGAAAAGCGAGCTGTAATCTCTGAACACACCTCGAAACGAAAATCTGTCGGTCGAGGAAAGACTCTTCCATGTGAGTTGGGCAGTTACCTAGCCTAGCGAACGAAAGCTGGGCGATGTGGCCCACCTCATATACACGTTTCCCCGCGCGTGACTTTGCAGGAATAAGTTCACATAGCTGCTTGGTGTGTAACCACCTTTACACCAGTGAGATCTGCACTCCGGGGCGCAGTGGATGGACGAATTGCGAGGCTTTGGAGGCGCGAAAGGGTTGGAGAGTTGGTCTTGGTTTGCCTTGTGATAGGCTGGTGCGTATGCGTCCCGTGGGTTGGATTTTCTTGGGTGTAAGTGTGGGCGTGTCAGTTATTGGCGAGGCTGGCCTTTTCTGTCGGCTCAACAAAAGCCGTGCTGACGACGTTGAGGAGTGTCATCTAGTGATTTTCTTTTTCTCTTGTCTTTGCCAACCGTCTTTTATCGAGCGCAAACATTCCAACTGTAGTGAAATAGCTCGCCGAGTAGCAGGTATGTCACTGGTAGATCCCCCTCAAGGGTGGATGAAATTCCTACTGAAGCTATCTGACGTTTCCTATCTTTTCTTTTCAGCAGCACCGACGATGGTTCGTGAGATCAATACCAGGCCCGAGATGCGGGAAACGGAGGCACGGCGGCGCGAGTTGGCCGAGGTTGCTCCCGCGATCAAGCCTGAGGTGTACGGTTCCGGTGTAGATGCCATCTTGGACCGACAGCTGCAGGAACTTGTCGACAATCACAAACCTTCTGGCTCCGGCGAACTCAACAAAGGGACTTTGATGGATCCGAAGGCTGGTGAGGCTATCGACGAGGGGTGGGTCGACGTCGGTGACACCACAACCGAAGTGTCTCTCAATACACAATATCCAGAACCCGTTGAGCAAGAACCGATCCGCATGGACGCCTCAAGATCAGAGACCGACCTGGACATGAAACTTCACGAAGTCACCGCCGAGAAATCATTGAGTGAGATACGGGATCTTCTCCAACAGGGAGCGAACCCAAATACATTATCCGCCCAAGGGACCCTCCCCCTCTGCGAACACGCCCGCCGCGGAAACCTGGACGCGGTCAAGTTACTCCTCGACCACGAAGCCGACGTCAACCTGTCAGACGCGAGCGGTCGAACGGCGATATCATACGCCGCGGAAACGACAAACCCTCAGATGGCCCGCTTGTTGATGGCGGCTCCGGGTATAGACGTGAACTTCAAAGACGGGGAGCTTCGGGCGCCGGTGTGGTATGCCCTCTGCGCGTGGATCAAATCTGGCCGGATCTTTGTGCCTGATACGGATACCCTGTTTGTGCTTCTTGAGGACGAGAGGGTGAAGGTTGAGGATGTTGATGGGGAGGGGAGGGGGTTGCTGCATCTTGCCGCTGCGGCTGGGGCTGCGGATCTTGTGGAGTTTCTTTGTGGACGGGGTGATGTTGATGTGAATCGTCGGGATGGGAGGGGACAGACTGCTGTTGCGTATGCTTTGGGGGTGAAGGATTTTGGGGTGCTTGGGGTGTTGTTGAAGTATGGAGCTGGGATCACGGTGGTTCAGGGGAAGGGGTTTGAGGTTGTTTCTCCGAGGCGGAGGAGAAGATGGGTTGAAGGGCGATGGTGCTATGCTCGTATTATAGACTGAATCCGATATCTTAGATATCGCTCTGTTGACTGTTACTCTAGCTTGAACTTTCCTTTCTACGTGTAGTGCCTTACGACAATAGCATGAAATAGAGTGGGTACATATCAGTGAAGTGGAATATCCCGGCCACAGAGATGGGAAATCACTGAGCTGTCCTCTCTCACTCCGACAGAGCTTAACGATAGGAGCCCCTTTCTAAAGCTTTGCTAAGCCTTATGGCCCTACCCGATGTACGCATGGAGAATGTGCAGTAGACGCCATACACTTACATAAGGTAGGAGATTTTGAGAAGCGAGGGCTCGTATGAAGGGTTTTCTTGCAGCCTTGCAGCCCTCAGATCCTTCCTGGCATGTTCATCAATAAGTTTCAAAAACTTCGGCAAATCCCTGCTTCAACAATGGGGTTTATCTGCCTCAGCTACCCACTTCCTCTAACAGAAGACACAGGAGCTCTTTCTCGAGTCTGGGTGTTGTCTATGATGTCCAGAAGAGCTAATCAAGCGAGTCACAATCATGAGATCCCCCTAAAACTATCTAGTGATCGAACGTCGTGTCAACTGCAAGGCTCTACTGCCCTGTTGACCTTTATAGGCGCCAGCAATCCCAAATCAAACATTGTAGAAGTGAAATACGCCCACCTGGATTGTCCCGTCTACGTCATCGCAAGGGAAAACAGAATACTCATGAAGATCCAGTTGTCCTGAGGTCCGGGTTTGCCTCGAAAAATTTGATGTAGTGTTAATCTCTATCTTACAGAAGTCCTACAACACAATTCGTGGCCTTCGCCTCTTTCTATCGCTTTCCTGGTATCTTTTTTCTTTAGTAGGTTCAGTCTCTCCCTCCGCCAGGCGTTGTGAGATGGCTATATGCTCGGCCTAAGGGTGCAAGACAGCCAGGAGCCGGTTGGTAGATGGTTAGGGGATCGAAAGTGAACGATTGGTCGACCAGACAGCCACAATGGATAAGACCTCGCGTCCAGCAGACTCGTGTCGACACCTAACTTGCGGCAGCCCATCTGGCATAGCCTCACACACCTACATAGCCACAGAAAGGTGTGGTGCAGGCAAAACAACCTGATCTCACACCTCTGTTGGAGAGCAGTGCAGCCACTGCATAGCCTGCATAGCTATATTGGCGCAGCTGCAGGTCAATGTCACGCCCGATCAGGTGTGTAAGAATCTTTCCTAGTGACATTGCTTCCTTGCATCCCCCAGTTTCTCCCTCGACCTCCTTGCGATCCTCGTTCCTTTCTTTGCTTCGCTTCCATATGCCTACGAAAACCTGTGGACAACTTCGTCTACGATGAGTTTCGGGTTCGGTGTTGGCGATTTCATCGCTGTCATAGACAAGTTGAGACACTGCCATGACAGATTTTCTGAGGCGCCTGAGCTGTTCGTTTCTCTAGTCAGGAAGTATGCTTTCGGCATTTCCTCATCGTGTATCCGTTAGAGAAGTCTCGACTAACAGCCAGTAATAGCGTGAAGATCATCGAATCGCTTCTCAAGGAAGCCCATTGCCCACAGCAGAATCTCAATGATGAGGAGCAAAAGATACTGGAGGACATCATCGAAGGTTCCTACACAGACCTCAAGAGATTGAAACAGATTTTGGACGATTGTAAGGAACTCAAACAGCCGCTCGAAAAGAAGAGATGGGACAAGGCCAAGCTTTTGCAGTTTCTTCAGCGGGTACAGCTCGACCCAAAAGTGATCAACAGCATTCAATCAAGTCTCTCCCTCAAGATTACACTACTGAATACCTCAAGAACGCATCAGACAGGTCAGTACGAATCTGTGCACTGCTGATGAGTACGGCGGCTGACGAAGGTCCGAAGTCGAGCCATCCAAAGCACAAAGCAAGTGGTGATTTCGATGCACGATGAGCAAGTCAGCAAACGTCAACAGGAAATTTTGGAGTGGCTGACGCCATCCAACTATTCGTCACAGCAACGAGACTACTTCTCCTTAAGGCACCCAGAAACAGTATCCTGGCTACTAGAGTCCAGGGAATTTGGGTGGGCATCAAACAGAGGCCAGACCCTGTTGTGTCGGGGTATGCCTGGGGCCGGCAAGACCATCATGACTTCCGTTGTCATAGACCATCTGATTCACCGATTTCGCGATGATCCGAAAGTCGGAATAGCCTACATCTATTTCAACTTCAAGGATACGGAACGTCAAAATTGTCACGATCTCTTATCTAGCTTAGCGAAACAGCTGGCGCAATCCTGCTCGCCCTTTCCTACGAGTCTTGAGACGCTCTACAACACGCACAAGAAATACAAAACCATGAGGTCGACCGAAGAGACCATTGTTTTACTCCAGATGTTATCTTCCTACTATGATAGAATATTCATCATCATGGACGCCTTGGATGAGTGTAGCAGAAACGCTCGACTGGCTTTTCTTCCGGAAATTTTCCGTCTACAACAAAGATATCAAGTCAATATCTTTGCAACCACCAGAGATATTCCAGAGATCCTTCAGTCAAAGGATTTGAAAGATTCTATTCCTGTAGAAATTAGAGCCAGTGAAGAGGACGTATTGAGATACGTTTCAGGCCGGATAGCCCGTATGCAGAGCTTTGTCAGCAGCAACCTTGATTTACAAAAGGAAATCAAAAACATCATCGGGATGAAGGTTGATGGCATGTAAGTTCCAAGCTGTTCTTCAGGGTCTTCCATATTTCAAGTGGTGCTAACGCAGATAGGTTCTTGTTGGCAAGACTCCTCATCGATGCTTGGTCCAACAAGCTAAACCCCAAGGAGCTCAAGAAGGCACTCAAAGTCTTTGGGGCAACTGATGGGAAGGGAAACGTCTACTCAGCTGTATACGATGAGGCTATGAAACGGATCGAATCCCAGCCATCTGAGCACATCGAGCTCGCGCAAAACATTCTTTCTTGGATCACGGGCGCAATGAGACCTTTGAAAGTCGTAGAGCTGCAACATGCCCTTGCCATCGAAGAAGACGAAGCGGAAATAGATCAGGACAACATCACGCCAGTTGAAACCATGCTCTCGGTATGTGCCGGACTGATCACGGTCAGTGAGCAAAGTGGCGTGATACGACTTGTACACCAGACGACACAAGAGTATTTCGAGGGGAAAAAACATTTCTTATTCCCAGAAGTTGACTCTCACATTGCAACGGCATGTATTAAGTACCTTTCCATGGAGAGCAATTACAGCCTTCCCGAAGGCCCCGCCTCTGTCAGGTCTGAACGATACGTACGGGGGATGTACCAGTCCGCTCCATTCTTCGACTATGCAAGTCTTTACTGGGGGGAGCACACTCGAGCGAGCCCGATTATTCCCACAGAAGTCGTTGGGTTTCTTCGGAACCAGGACGCGCGTAACAGATACGTCTCGATGCTGGGACGGCTATGTCTGATGCCATCTATCCCTAGCACGTCGGCACAGGTGGCAGCATATTTCGGGATTCTCAAACTGTTTACCGACCATACTCTCCCGGAAAGCGAAATGTACTCGGCTGACGAAAGTAGTAAGAACGCGTTGTGGTGGGCTGCCTTTGGAAATCGGTTGGATGTTGTCAACTTTTACCTCGACAGCGACGCCATCGAATACACCCCACTTGAATCGCATTCACCACGCACTGAACCTTTACAGAGGAAGGTATCGATTCAGTCGCTTCTAGAATGCATGCGAGTGGCTTTAGATGAAAGCCACGCGGCTGTGCTAGAGGCTTTCATCAGATTCTTCGCTGAGCGAAGGCTCAATGGGGATCCTGAGCAGAATAAGGAGTCATACATCTTCTTACAGCCCATCAGCCAGAACCATGCTTCGTGGTTCAAATACATAAACGAAACCAGATCCCACTTTTGGGAACCTTCCATTCAGTTTCACGACGAATTCATGTTTCCCAAAGAATCCTTTGTAACAAGCATTTGCTTGAGGACAGTTGTCTGCTTCATAGGCGGCAAAAGATTTGATCAATATCGTCATGGATATTTTCCACTCGTCATTTTGGCATTCGTGGACTCTTTGAGATACTCGAAATACTCGAGTTCACAAGATTACTCGAACCATCTTTCATATGTCTCATCCTTAAAGTCTAGAACACAAACCATTCCATTAAATGTCATGCTCGACGAGCTATTACTACTCCTTTCCAGAGGAGAAAGCTTTGATTCTATAGAGATCTCACTATTGGATCAAGGGCTCGCTGAGACTCTGAGACTGCTTCTAAAGCTAGGCGCCAACTTCGAAATATTGAACAACATGGAAAGGATACTTTGCGCACCCGCTGTTTTGGGATTACAATCAACATTTAGGTTTCTTATGGCCCAAGGGGCTCGCATTGATATGCGGGATGCAGGTGGGGAGATTCCCACATCAGTGGCCGGCATGACGGGCAAAGGGTCAGTTCTGTCGGCGCTCATCAATCGCGCAGTCATTACTGAAAGACACGACCCGAACAATCAAGAACCGAGTTTTCAAAGCTCCACATCAGTTGATGTAGAGGAAAACATTACATCCGCTCTTCAACTGCTCGTAGAGATGGGAGCGGACATTAAAGCTCGAGACCACGAAGGCAAGACCCCAGTTTACTGGGCCATCGTCTCTAGAACTATCCCAGCTCTTCATTTCCTGTTAGAAATGGATGTCGAAGCAGAGGTCGAATCAACTGGGGGGATGCGCCCTTTACTACAGGCTGTTGTCGGGAGCAGCATGGCGGTTGTGGAAGTTATTCTTGACCATAATGCCGATATCGACGCTACAGATGAGAAAGGACGAACCGCATTATCATGGGCTGCAGATTGCGGCAATCTCGCGGCTGTGCAACTTCTCTTAGAGAGAGGTGCTAAGGTTGATGTCCCTGATGAAAGCGGTCGAACTCCCTTGGCTTGGGCATGCGCAAGGAAAGACACAAATGACCAAATCATCCGGACTCTTCTTGTACACGGCGCCAGCCCAGACACTGGGGGCGGCGTCGGCGCTATATGTTTTTACGCTCGTCATCAATTTGAGCTTGCCATCATTGATTTGCTCTGTAAGTGTGGTTTCGACATGCGCTCAAAAGACGCCTGCGGGAGAACGTTGCTGTCTTATGCTGCGGAACATGGCTCTGCGGAAGGTTTCAAGATGATCCTAGAGTCGACAAATCCGAACTTGAACTCGAAGGACGACCACGGGCGAACGGTTTTGTGGTATGCAGTGAAGGGAGCTCCTGGGCGCAAGCCCAACACAGAGGTTGTCAGAATGATATTGGATGACCCCACAGTCGACCATAACTGCATTAACGGGCAAGAAGCTCTGATTCAGGCGATCGATCAAAATTCCGCAGGACTTTTGCAGTATCTGGTCACTCGCGAGGATGTGTGTATCAATGTGGAAATCAATGGGAAGAATCTTATGTTGTACACAGCGGAGAAAGGAAAGCTGTCGGTTTTCATGTCACTCAGAGAGTGTGGTGCTGTGTGGGGACAGAATCAATGTGAGAGGGTGGAAATGCTGTCAAGCAATTTGTGGAGATTCAAAGAATTTGACATCGAAACGGAAAAACATAGATGGTCTTATCACAAAGGTCAACTGTTATAAGGTTGCGATAGTCTTCTTTTCCATTAGCTACGTTTCACAGAAAAGGCTTGTGTTCCTGGTTTCTATGATATAATGGAGAATGTGGTCATAAACGCATGCACGACGAAGTCCCCATGAACCCGTCTCAATTTTTTACCTTCGTTATATTTCATAATTCATTCTTGATTATTACCCTCTACACGCAACCTTAAAAGTTCTTTCCGAAGAACTCAAGGACTGTCTTGTATCCACGAGTGTACTCCTCCTTGACTCTGGAGTCCTCCAGGTCAGAGCGAGCAGCCATCCAGCCATGAATCTGGTCCTTGAAAGTCTCGACGTGCTTAGTCACGTTGAGGTTGGCCTCAAATTTCTTGACATCCTCCTCGGGCTCGTCCTTGGAAGCGAGCATAATGAGCGGAATCTTGATGCCCTTGGCATCCTCGGGCTCGACCATGGCGGGGTGGACCTCGGCGGCGACCTTGAAAGGGTTCTTGTCACCCGAGGTCACGAGTGAAACGACCTTGCCGCCCCAACAGTACTGCGATTTTATTAGCGTCTATCCTAATTACTCTGTTCTCAGATACGCTGGAGAGTCACTCACGCCAATGGTCGCAAAAGACTCAATGGACGAGTACTTTGACTGAATAGCCTTGACGTAGTCGGGGCTCTGCTCAGCAATCTTTGGCGGCGGGAACTTCTGGAAGAAACCGCCGAGGTTCTTTTGCTTCTCCTCGGTGTCGGGAGGGAACCACTCGATGGGGCAGGGCTCGCCAGCGAACCAGTCCGGGATGAAGACGCGGTACTTCTCGGCGCCGCTGGTGGCCAGGATATCAGCTCCCTGGAGCGTCTGGGGGAAGAATCCAAAGATATCAAAGGTGACGACGATGGCCTTCTTCGCGTCGGCGGGACCGGTGACGTCTGTCGTAGTAATCGAGTTAGTTTTGTAACGCATTGGCTAGGTAGGTCAACCTGGCAGCTGACTTACAGGTCTTCTTTGATCCAATCTCTTCGTAGCTGCCCTTGGCATCGTAGCCCTTGGAGACGACAGGAGGGATGTTGCAGCATCCCTCGCTGTGGCCGTGCTGAGCGGGCATAGTCGACATCTTGGCGGCTTGTGTCGAAAACGACTTGTGAAATTGTTGTGTAAGGGTTGTCGATATGGTAATTGAGCTGCAGCAAGTTGCAAAACTGTTTGTGGTTGTTGTTGTTGTGGTTGTTGATCGGGAAGCTATCGCAGGGGTGGGGGAGTGAGGTTGTTTGGGAATCAGGGACGACGATCTAGATAAAGCTTGGGAAGCGGAGCGCGCGGCTTTGGCAGCGTGGGAAGACATCGGATTTATTATGCTTCAAACGTCAAGTGGAGGTAATAATATGTACGTTGCGGGTGCGGGCTCCTCGAAGTGGAGAGTCAATGACGGATTAAGCTGCGTTTTGGCGGGGTTAAGAGCTGCTCCGTTTCGCTGACGTTTACAGTACAGACGAAGCTAACAACGGAAGCTTTCTGCGCCGCTTCTGTTTGGATGATTTCATTGTTCGCGATTGGCAAGAGAGGGGGGAAGCCGCGGTCCTCGACTGCCTCCATGGAGGGGTAGCAACGAGGGCCCCATCAGGAGCTTGGGACTCGGGAGGGGGGGTTTCGTGGGGGTGATGTCACCACTTGCTTCAATGAGAATCAATTCGGCAAAAGGGTCAACCCCGCCAAGGGTGGATATGATCGGCCCCGCTAATCGATGATGCCGGCGCCGGTCCCGAGTTCGGCCGGCCGGCTTCGGCAGTCACGGTCGACCCGAGACACGAAGTGCGCCTGCTAGTCAGGAAAGACTCGCTAAAGCAAAGCTTCATGCGGCTAGTCATCTGAACCTTCTCAATCAACCATGTTGTCTCTATCCCTTCAGTCTTTCCTCGACTTCATCATTGTGAATGAATCGTACTCATGAAAATAAGAGACGCCAAGGGACGGCACGACGAGACATACACGCGGTGAAGTGGAAGCAAACCAATCATCAAACAGGTTGGAATGCATTTCAGCGAAACAAAGCTCAACCACTTTCACCCACGCATCTATATTTCATCAAATGTCTTGGAGGCAGGGAAGCGGCCGCGGGCAGCGGTGGGATGGACCGCCGCAGCCCTGCATCCACCGCCGTCCACCCCGTCCCGCAAGACCCAGCGTTCTGGTTTGTCAGATTGAACTTTATTCCCAAGAATCGATCGCAAGTTGGGGGCAAGTATGTCGCCGGGGAGACTTGGATGATGCATCCGAGATGGATGGGAAGCCCCTGTCACCGCCAAGCTGTCAGACTCCTCCTATGTTCGGGAGCTACTCCGCGGCCGAAATACCGTTTCCTCATGTTTTCTCTTTTCTTCCGCTTAGATACTTTCTTCTTCGCAGACAATGAGTCAGAAAGCCCTCAGGGTGGTCCTTCAGACATTGGATTGGTAGCTCTCATGGGCTTACCAGGTTACCTTGCTGAGATTCATCAAAATGGCCGGAATGAACAGACTTCAATTGGGAACTGCCTCCTGTAAACAATTTGGCCCAATCCCATCGTCTTCTTGACCTTTTCCAAACCCAGAGAAAGTAGAGAATCCCGACAATGCCAACACCATATGCCGCCGCGTCGTGTTCAAGTCAAATTACCCCACGCAAATCCTGCCTCCTGGTTTTCAATCGCCAACGCCCAACTTTTCCCGATCCAATAGAAACACAAAGCGCCCCTCAAAATCAGATATCATACCCCGATTTTCTCAAATCCTCCAGAGCCTTGGTGACGACCATGCCATCCTCCTTGAAAGCCAACTTGTCCGCGGCTTCATCAACATCGACCCAGCTAACGTCAAACTTGACTCTGTCCTCTCCCGTCCAACTCTCGGGTCCAAGATCACAATTCCCTTCCGCAACAAAGTAAAACACCATCTTCATAGCACCAGTAGCCGGATCAGGGTAGTGACAGACGGCAATCGGTTCAGTATCGGTGATCTCCTCAGACACCTCCGGGGCACCGGAGGGACCGCCCGCAGGCGTAGCTCTGGTGCTGAGTCTCAAGGTGACGGGCTTCACCGTGACGCCAGTCTCCTCGCGCGTCTCGCGCAACGCCGCTGCGAGAAGGTCTTCGCCAATATCTTTCCGCCCCTTGGGCATTTGGTAGATCGTGTGTCTCTTGTTGTAAATCAGCAGCACGCGCCGTGCCCGCATGTCGATTGTGACGGTGCCGCAGCTGATGATGAACTTGTTTGAAGGGTAGAACTTGCGGCCGCGTGCCATTTCTGAGATGGTTGATGCGTACATCTGGGGCTCTTCCGGTAAAGCAGAGGGTGCCATTTTGCTTCAACTTGAAGAGATGAATAGGGTATGGGAGAGGTTTAAGATGATTTGAGCTGAAGTGACAGACGAATTGACAGTGATGAAATGAAGAATGAAGGTAGTTGATGATAGGTACTTCTGGCCTGAAGAGGGATGAAGCTGTCTGGTTTTGGGATGGCTTGGTTCTAGAACAAAGAACTCTCCTCGGCAACTGCCTTTAGTCTGGATCGACGAAACCAAATCGAGCCAGTTCACCGACTAGGGCTTCCCTCTTCATATACCCGCCCTTGATCTTATGGCGGTGAACCGTATCACGAGAGCCTGCTGGCAAGAAGGCTCACTCGAGTTGCTGGTCTGCCTCCATCCAGCCTCTCGGCGTTGACGTCTCTTCCAAGCCTCCGGGGACCATCCAACATCTTTTTTCATTGACCGGTTCTGATTCATGCAGTAGCACATCGCCATCCCCGAGCCAAGGCATGAAACAGAGACATTGACAAACAGGAAAAAAAACAGAGACCGCCTTCGAAAGGGTGCCAGAAAGGCAATCCTGCTGCGCCCGCCGCAGCCGGCATCAAGACACTCACCCCACTATCCGGGTCCCATATCCGTACTAGTAGCCCTAAAGAAAACAGAAAAAAAGGTTGAAAAGAACAAACTGCAGGGCCTAGCCCGGTGAGCGCATACCGGTGAGGCATGGGTTGACGATCGGTGAGACTGGGGTGTGAGTGTACTGCATGGGTTGCCCACAAATCGCGTTCTGCCCTGGGAGAGAAGATAAAAGTGAAGGGTGCCTTGTTTGGGAATAAGAGAGGCACGATGCAGACCACGTGGGTGAGAAGAAACGGAAGGAAATATGATCAGTCATCTCTGGCCGGGTGGTGAGATATTCGGCTTGAAACTAACAAGCGAATGAGATCGGCTCCTTGCTGCCGTGGCCGGAGACTCTTTTTTGGCCAGGCAGGTTTAGTCGCGTGTCACCATAACACCATCTATTCCATACTTCAACCTCGGCCAGACTCTATCCGGCTATGTCAGGTACTTTCGTGCTTGTCAAAGCTAGTAGAACAAGCGACGAACAAGTCTCTGAAAGAATTGATCAGCATGTCTCGTGTAGAACACTCAAGACCCGTTGTAAACGTCACGCAAATATGAGCACGTGGACAGCTGTAGCTGTGGCCACGTTCGTTTTTGCTGATGATTGATCTGCAAGACTTGTGGAGAGGTGTCATTAAATGCGTAGGCATGGGTATATGTGAGTGATGGGTTGAAGAGGCAACGGAAAGGGGAAGAGCCTAAGGCTGGCTGTGCAACACGTCCGGGGCTTTCACCGCCGGCGTTCGGCAAGGTTTTGGCCGGTGGGTCTCCGGAGAGAGCTCCGTGCGATTGGCTCCTTCCCGATCTGTTGCAGAAACCTTCTCCGTATGCTGCCAAATCTGTCTCTGTTTGGCAGTCTGCTCCGGCCGTGGAGTTTACTTTCGTGAAAGATGCGAGTTTTGTGAGTATGAGTGGGAAATTTCAACGTCTGCCAAACTGCCATCTTCAGGGCCCCGAATAAAGTTCTCCACTACGCCGTTGAGTGTAACGGCGGGAATGCATGCAAGGCACTCGGATGAACCTAGAACCTCGTCAACCAGCCAAGAGCACTTAATAAAACGTAAGCTATTGCAAGTGGGATGGGGGCTGATGGCTCGTTTGTGGTCTTTTAATAGGCAATCAGTCATCGATCATCATACGTTCTTACTACAAAGCGGATAAATGATGAAGAATACTCACCACCTGTTACCGAGCATATCGCCAAAATTAGGGCACACTGTATAGAGGGCCGTCGGATTTCAGAGGGACATAACAGTAAATGGCTTGTTTTGCGCTTCCTTTTCTAAATGACCAAAATCTACATTCTTTACATTCGGAACACGCCAAACTTGGTATCACCAGCCTTGACTTCATTCCGGCCTGACATGGCTGCTCTTAGGCCTAGGCCCAAATATTGACGGGTGTGCTGGGGGAGGAATAATGCCGTCGTCCTATAAGCATGGTTAGCAGAAATTGTATGATGTGTGAATCGTAATGACTGACCCATAATCTGGCTGACGAGTACGTTGCGTCGCTTTCCCGTTCTATCCTCTCCTTCAACTCGGGATCGGCCTTGCCAACAGTCTCCATAACAGCAGCCAGCTGCTCACCGCCCATGACACCAATGCGTGAGTTCGGCCACATCCACAGGAAACGGGGGCTGTAAGCTCGACCACACATGCCGTAGTTGCCGGCACCATAGCTACCTCCGACAACAACGGTAAACTTGGGAACGTCGGCGCATGCAACAGCAGTAACAAGCTTTGCGCCGTGCTTGGCGATGCCACCACGCTCGGCGGCGGAGCCGACCATGAAGCCGGAGATGTTCTGGAGGAAGACTAGCGGAATGCCTCGTTGAGCACAGAGCTCAATGAAGTGTGCGCCCTTCACAGAAGATTCGGCAAACAGAATCCCATCGTTGGCCACAATACCAACCTTGTAGCCATGGATATGAGCAAATCCGGTGACCAAGGTTGAACCGAAGTCGCGCTTAAACTCGGAGAATTCGGAGCCGTCAACAATGCGAGCAATAACCTCCTTGATGGGCAGTGGCTTCCGGAGGTTGGTACTAGCGATACCCAGAAGCTCGTCCGGCGAGTATAGAGGCTCGGCATAATCCTTTACTGGCGCCGCTGTTGAAGGTGATTTTGTAGGCCAGTTCAGATTGCTGATGCTCCGCCTCGCAAGGGTAATAGCATGAGCATCGTCGACTGCCAAATAGTCCGTTACTCCCGAAACAGAGGAGTGCATCTTGCCGCCGCCCAACTCCTCCGCACTGATCACTTCGCCAGTAGCAGCCTTGACTAGCGGCGGACCAGCGAGAAAAATGTGGCCCTGGTTCTCAACAATGATGCTCTCGTCGCTCATTGCCGGTACATAGGCACCACCCGCAGTGCACGGGCCCATTACGACCGAAATCTGGGGAATCCCCATGGAGCTCATCCTTGCTTGGTTGTAGAAGATGCGTCCAAAGTGGTCGCGATCCGGAAACACGTCCGCCTGGTGTGGGAGATTAGCGCCGCCGCTGTCAACCATGTAGATACAACTGTGTCATCGTCAGTATCAGTAAGATTTGGCCGAGGCGTGTAGACCATGGATTTCCTACGGCAGCTTGTTCTCCTGAGCCACGGCTTGTGCTCTCAGATGCTTCTTGACGGTAATTGGGTAGTACGTTCCGCCCTTCACTGTGCTGTCGTTGGCCACGATCACACACGTAACGCCCTCGACGACACCAACACCCGTTATGATGCCTCCCGCGGGGACATCAGCCTCGGGGTAAAGCTCGTGGGCGGCCAGTGGCGACAGCTCCAAGAAGGTCGTGCCAGGGTCGATCAATGCAGTGACTCGGTCGCGCGGCAGCATCTTCTTCCTCGCCAGATGCTTTTCCCTCGCCTTTGCTGAGCCACCCAGGTGCACCTTGCGTGTCAAGTCCTGCATCTTCTTCATCACCTCCCCCATGTGCTTCTCATTCTCCTTGTACTCCTCGGACGTCGGATCGACATTGGTCTGGATTCGGGAGATGGCACTCGCCTGGTGCGGCGGCGTGAAGGTCGCAACAGTACGGGCGGATCGCGGGAGGCGGGGTGCCCTGAACCCCGGCCGGGTCAATTGACGCGACAGAAGCAGCACATCTCTCGATGACCGTGAGAAAGACATATTTTGGACGTTTACAAAGGAAGATCCTAAGGGTGCGGCAACTTGAGAGTGTGAAGGAGAAGCACTACATGTGCCGACGAAGCCCTTCAAGACGGGAAGGAGAGGTTCGAGGGCCGCTCGCTTGCTGACGGGATACCATTCCAGTGACGTCCAATCGCTCACCTCGGCCCGCTGAAAGCCGCCCGTAGCCGAGCACCTTCTTGTCCCGGTTGGACCTCCAGCTCGGCGTCAAGCTAAGGTAACTTGGATCATCAATCGTAGGAGAAGTTGTTATTCTTCATTTCCTCTCTTCTCAACTTATTTCATTGTCAGTTTCGTTGTACAATCTACAGCCATGTCAAGTGTTAGAGCATTCAGATCGTTGGCGCGGCCGGCGCGTCAATTGCGACCCCTCGCCGCCCCCGCCCTTCAGACCCGACACCACTCCTCCAAGCATCCCAAAGGATTTGAAGCACCGTCACAAGCCGATCTTACCGAGCTGCGCGAGCGCGTGCAGGAGTTCACAAGGCGCGAGATCACAGAAGAAGTCGCCGCGAACACGGACAAGAGCAATGCCTTCCCCAATGAGATGTGGCAAAAGCTGGGCGAGGCTGGTTTCCTGGGCATGACTGCCGATGAAGACGTTGGCGGCCTGGCCATGGGTTACCAGGCGCATTGCGTCGTCATGGAAGAGATCTCGCGAGCCTCTGGCTCAATTGGTCTCAGCTATGCCGCCCACTCCCAGCTATGCGTCAACCAGCTCCAGCTCAACGGTTCTCCAGAGCAGAAGCAGAAGTACCTCCCCGGTCTGATTGCCGGCACGAGCGTCGGCGCACTCGCAATGTCCGAGTCAGGGGCTGGCAGCGATGTTGTGAGCATGAGGACGACGGCGACGGCCGTTGATGGTGGCTACGTCCTGAACGGTTCCAAAATGTGGATCACCAACGGTCCTGACGCCGACGTCATCGTCGTCTACGCGAAGACCGAGCCCGAGAAGGGTTCCAAGGGTGTCACGGCGTTCCTTGTCGAGACAAAGGCTAAGGGCTTCAGCTGTGCGAGGAAGCTTGACAAGATGGGTATGCGTGGAAGCAACACAGGCGAGCTCAACTTTGACTCCGTCTTCGTGCCCAAGGAGAACATCCTCGGCAAGATCAACGGCGGCGTGAGAGTTTTGATGGAGGGTCTGGACCTTGAGCGCCTCGTTCTCAGCGCTGGGCCTCTGGGCATCATGCAGGCTGCGCTGGACGTTGCTCTGCCCTTCACCCACCAGCGGAAGCAGTTCGGCATCCCCATTGCTCAGAACCAGTTCATCCAGGGCAAGCTGGCAGACATGTACACGAAGCTCCAGGCATCCCGTGCATACACATACGCCACGGCCAAGGCTGTTGACGAGGAGGGGATCATAAAGACACAGGACTGCGCCGGCGCCATCTTGTATGCTGCTGAGAGGGCCACAGAGTGCACTCTGGACAGCATTCAGCTTCTTGGCGGTATGGGCTATGTCGAGGAAATGCCAGCTTCGAGGCTGTTGAGAGAGTAAGTCAAGCCCAAAGTTCCTTTCGGCTCTTCTGTACTAATTGTCATCAGTGCGAAATTGTATGAGATTGGTGCTGGAACTTCAGAAATCCGGAGAATGGTCATTGGAAGGGCTTTCAACAAGGAGTATGCCCACCTGGGGTGATCAACTTACAAGTAGCATGAATATGAAAAAACAACGGGTGAGCCAGTTTGGGATCTTAGGAGTAAAGAATTAAGACGGGACCTTTGATGTCACCGCAAAAGCATGTAGAGCTCCAATGGTAAAATTTCCTCAATCTGGTTGCCACTACAGAAAGCCCGGAAAAAACAAGATTACAGTCGAAAGATTCTTGTGTTGCAAAAGATCTCTCCACGTAGCTTCTTCCTCTACGTCCAAATCTACATCTCCATTCCTGTCTGAAGACACCCGGGTGTCCTTCCACACATTGCAGTGACATCACTCTGTGAACCGTGGAATCACAAACTAGTTGTCTTTCTTGAAAAAGGCGGCGTTCAGGTCGATTCCCTTGGAGCATCCCACCAGCATATTGGATCCTTGGCCCTCAACACTACCAAGCTGGACGTCCAGCTCTCCGTCGGTTCCGTCCGCGCCGTGGATACCGATAACGGCCTGTGACTCCAAGACCTTGACTTTGCCCACTGCCAACCTGCTTCGTCTCTCGTTGACCTGGACAAACAGGGACGCTTGAAGCTCCTCGTAGCCCTTGATCAAGTCCTTCGACTTCTGGAGCTTGGCTTCGGAGTGTACATCACCGTCATTAGCCTCAAGTCGCTTTAGAATCGCCTGAAGCTGCTTGGTCTGCTCGATGGATGCTAGACTGCAAGAGGAAAAAATTCAGATTCACCATCAAATCTGCATGATCTTGATATAGTACTCACAAGTTGGCGCCAGCCAAAGCCAAGTTGACAGTCTGTTTGCAAATCCTGAGCTCGTCCACGAAGACCTGGAGCTTATCTTTGCCGAACAGTCCAATCTTGGTTCTATCCACCCAGTGAACCCGTCCGTCTTTTGATCGTTTGAGAATTTTGCTGACCTCGTTGTCCAAGGCCATAGACGAAGCGCTGCAGGCCTTGAGGGCGGACTGCACGCTGGTGTTTTCGGCGACGGAGACCACTTCGGTTTTGTTCAACCGTAACGAGATATTGAGGCGCTCCATTAGGCGTTCGATCTCTTGGAGCTCCTATTTGCTTGCTCGTGGTGCCCAACTCAATGCGGTCACCAAGAGATACAAGGACTGTAACAGGATGCTCTGTCATTTCCCGCATCATACTTGTGACGAGGCCCTGACTGCCCGTGACCTTACTGTAAGTCAAGGTAACTACAGAATGTGGACTTTACTAGGTTGTGAGAGGTGGCAGGCCAAGCCCTCGATAGAAGTCATTGATCTCACAGACTCAAAAGACGAGATGGAAGCGAAAGACAAGATAGACCATCAAAAACTTTGAATTGATCCTTAAAAGGCATCTGAAGAGCTTATCAACTACCACAAGCTTAGCAATGTTGCGATGTAAGGAACCTGCGAGCCTCCTTCTGATATGGGCTAAGACATCATTAGGTATCAAGTACGCTACATCTGATATCGTCAGAATGAAAAATAACGTTGATTTTTCACAACCTTTTCCAGTAGTTAAGTCAAGACTCATACGGCAGGTGTAAGCGGAGGGCCGCATTCGGCACTCCGGCGCCAGCCCCTTGAGATGGCTCGGGAATTGCTGGGTGGGAGAGAGAGAGAGAGCGGTGTTTGGGGGTCAGCCAGGGTAAAGGCCGGTGGTCAGTGGGTGGCTGGATAAGGTATCCTTAGAATCCAGTAGAATCAATCAGTCAGCCCCGGTGCAGAGGACCTCGTGTTCAGCAGAGAATTAGAGAAGAAACGAAGTGGGTAAACACAATAACGGGCCAAACCAACAGCAAGGCCATTCCAATCAACGTGATAGTGTGACGGTGTGACAGGCTGCATGATCGAGGCGGTCTCCGAACCGGAGGTCGGGATTTCTCTGTCTGGTCTGCGTCTGAGGTCTGAGGTGTGTGAGACTGAGTGTGTCTGTGAGGATGAACACCGGTGGCCAGACCCTTGGCCACCCCTAATCTCATGGCATTCTAGAATCTCATCCCGTGCAGGGAAAATTGGAGTAAAATGTGGAGAATGGTGTTCGAGAGATGCCCAATGTTTTGCCCCAAGGACCCCCAAAACCTCCGGGAGTTTCTTTGGAAAAATGAAAGGGAAAATAAAATAAAATTGGAGCTTTTTACAGCATGTTGGCAAGTTTGGGTCACAAGCTCGGTCAAGATTTCTCGTTATTTCTTTCCCTGGCTCCACAGGGTCCCTTTCGGGACACGAGGGACACGGGGAGCTCGGAATGATGAGCAGGAGACATGGAGACCTTGACAAGGGTTTAAGGGGTTTCCGTCTTGTTTCTCTCATCTCATGTTCTGCTCGTGGTCGGCTCTCCAGTCTCAGGTACTTTTTACAAGGACTTCATACACATCGCGTATTCATGGCAAGGCCATTCATTCACAGCATCTACACTATTATTGTTCAATTGTCCCATCGAGACTGCATAGTATAGGAGTCTAGCCTTAAGCTTACATGGTACCATGCTACGCAGCGCTACGCAGCATCGAATGCGCTGCAACGTCGAGTATCGTTGGTAGTTCAGAGGCAAACAAAACCAGGGACTTATCCGTCCGGCCTGGCAGCCGGCAGCCGGGCATCCCGGGATGGAGGAGACAGCCCACCTAGAACTCACAAGAGGGCCTTTGGGGGCAATGGCCCACCCCCGCCCCGGGGTTGTGGTTCTAGTGTGGGCGGTGGGCGCGGTGGGTGACATGGAGCGATCCTTATTTTGGCCCATGGGTGTCCGCTCGAGCTCCATCAGTCCAGCCCTAGTTCCGGGGCAACTCCCCGCGAGGCAGTGCGAGAGCGGCGGACGGGCTACGACCTGCGACATGCGGCGCCTGGAACCTGCGACTTGGGACCTGACCGGGAAGCTGCGAGACGCGTCCATACACCCAAAGTATCGTGAACTTTTTCCCTTTTCTCTTTTTGGCTGCTACCAAGTTCCATGGTTCCTTCCACCATCACCATCACCACCAATCCTTGTTTGCCCTTGCCAAGTGAACCAATTGACCACTTGATCAACTCACGCCACGATCCTTCCCTACCTTACCTTACCTTACTTTAAGGTACTTGCCAGTGTCCACGAATGTCTTACCTAAACTTCCTTCCCTCCCGTCCCATCGTTCCTTCCTTCTCAATGGAAAGCGCCAACACTCATAAACGGGAGCTCCCTTCCTTTCCCTCCCGCGCCTTCTCCAAGGTTCCAAGCTCCTCCCCATCTGCCATACCTTACTCTCCTCCTCCCTGCGACTTTCTTCCTCCCCTCCACTCCCACCTACCAACTTCTCACATACAACAAACCACGTCCAACCGACCCCGAATTACGAGACGTACTTCCCGATCCAGACTTACAACCAGACGATCAGGAGTCAATCACCACCCTCCCGCTCGTCCCACGTCATCTACCCCACCATAGCTCCTCTCATCGTTGCTTTTGCCCAAACTTGGGCGCCTCGAATTTCGCCAGCCCTCTGCCAGATCTGATCGTCAACTCCGCATCTGCCAGAGACAGCTAGCTTCATCTGCTCGATCCAGGTCGTCGCCCAACAAAAACTAGTTTCGTGACATCATCCGGCTGAAGTCAATTGCAAAAGTCAACGGTTCTCCAAAACCGAAACAAACGCCATTATCGTTTGCCTTTCACACTTTTCCTCCTTTCAAAGGGAACCTCCAATCGATTTTGTCCGTCATAGTATTTCAGACGGCAATATTTACATACTTACACTTCAACGCCGCCTGTAACACTTTCACGCCCGCAGACACTCAAAATGTTCCGTCCCCTTAGCGCCCGACTGGCGCGGACCATTCGTCCCATCGCGAGACACACCCAGGTCCGCGGCAAATCCTCTCAGTCTTCCGCCTCTGCAGCTCAAGCTAGCATTGCAGCCACTAGCCCCAAACAGCAGCAACAGTCTAGATCCATCAGCGGCAGCCCCAACGTCAGAGAGAAGCCTCACCCGGGCCAGTACTCGAGAACCGACCCCGATGTTACAGTCGAGTATCCCGAGGACGATCAGCTGCCTAGCAGTCAGCCGGTCCGCGGTCACGGTGGTGGCATTGGCAAGCCCACGCTTGCTTCCTTCTCTCTCGATGGCCACACCGGCGTCGTCACTGGCGGTGCGCGCGGCCTTGGCTTGGTTATGGGACAAGGCATGGTCTACTCCGGCAGCGACCTTGCCATTGTCGACTTGAACAGTGAGTCTTAGATCCCGATTGCTGGCAAGCTTCATCATTATCAGTGTACTGACACCGGGACAGAGGAAGAGGCTGAGCTCCAAGCCAAGAACCTACTCGAGGCGTTCAAGAGAGAAAACCCAGAGGCCAAGAGGTAAGTACTCGGATGACCCAATTGACCTCGAGAAGAAGTGACGGACGCCTAACAACATATAATAGAGTTCCCAAGGTGACTGCGCACCATGCAGACGTTTCAGACCCCGCCTCTGTCGACGCCTGCATTGCCGAGATCCTCGCTGCTCACGGCAAGATTGACAACCTCGTCACGTCGGCCGGCTTCACCGAGAACTTTGACGCCATCAACTACCCCATTGAGCGTATGCGCAAGCTCTGGGGCGTCAATGTCGACGGCACATACCTCTTCGCTATCGGCGTTGCCAAGCATCTCATGGAGCGCAAGTCTCCCGGAAGCATGGTCTTCATCGGCAGCATGTCTGGCTCCATCGTCAACATTCCGCAGCCTCAGGCGTAGGTTTCATCAAGTCTCGTTTCTTCCGAGGCATCAAATTCGCTAACATATGTTCAAACAGACCTTACAACGCCGCAAAGGCTGGTGTCCGTCACTTGGCTGCCTCCTTGGCTGTCGAGTGGGCTGGCGCGGGCATTCGCGTCAACTGTATCTCTCCCGGCTACATGCTCACGGCCCTGTAAGTCTAATACCAAGATTCTTTGTTCTCAGCCAGCCAGTATTAACGCAGATGTGCAGAACTGAGAAGATTCTCGACGACAACCCGGACCTCAAGCAGAAGTGGACTTCTTTGATTCCCCAGGGCAAGATGGGTCAGCCCAAGGACCTCATGGGACCCGTTACTTTCTTGCTGTCTGATGCCTCTCTCTACGTCACGGGTGCGGATCTCCGCGTTGACGGCGGTTACACCGTTACATAAGCCGCCACGGATCCTTAATTTGGACTGGATTGAAAGAAGCAGAGGAGGAAAAGGGTCAAAAGTTTGCATTTCAACTAGAATGATTGACGTTTTTGCTACGGGGACATAGAAGGCCAGCTTGTTGATACGTCGACAAATAGTAAAATTGATAATGATCAAACAAACCGTGATAAGACCTCGAAGAGGCTATCCAACTCCCTATGATTGTAGCATGTGAAAGGCGGCTACACTAGGTAGCTTTACACCGGTCAGCGTACTCAATGAGGCTCATTTGTCGGCACCGGTCGAGGACTTGCACCACCCCGACATGCAGTGTTACGGGGCCCGCAGCACAGGGTCACCGGACGGGCCACCGACAGTTATCCGATCTCTCATACCGCCGGTCCTTCCCTACCTTATCCTGAGCTGTTCCGTATCTAGCCCGCTGTTTTTTTTTTCCCTTCGAATTCTTACCCTCGTCTCGAGGCTTTGTCTGAAGTCCCGTCTCGAGGGTTGCCCTGGGGTTTTGGTGCTCCCGACGCTCTGATGTCCAGTGAGACGACCACAAGGAACTATAGCATGATGGCTTATACGATTCCCTCGTGAGAGACTGTAGCCATTGATATACATGACGGGTATATGACGGCTGGAAAGAAAAACTACATTGGGTCTCCGTCCAGCATTGGCGTGTCCATCCTGCCTTACCTGCCCGCCGCTGCCACCACAGTATAAGCACACACATGCACCGACACACCGAAAGGTTTGACTGGAACATCTGCACGATCGAGGGTTTCCAACGCCGTGCCGTGCGTTTGCGGGGATAGCGGTCGCTGGACCGGTTCTGGTTTGGCGTCTTGTTGCGATTGCAATTTTTGTCTGTCTTAAAAAGGGGGTGGGGGGTAGAGAGTAACCGGCATATGCTGTGCGACGGACGGCACCGGTGTGTTGGTGGGATCTGGGGACCGGCGGCGGCGGCGGCGGCGGTGGTGGCGGCGGGAGGTTCTAGACTTTTTGTGTCTTGGAGGGGTTTGGGCGAGTTGCAGTCTGTAGTAGAGATTTGTTTGGTTGGGCGGCGAGAGGGATGTTGCATATGGTTGGTAAGGTAGATGGGCGAAACAGGCGGAGGAGGTATCGGGCTGTATGTACACCCCGTACTTATATGCAGGTATGTTGGCAGGCAGGCAGGCAGGCATGTGTCTTGTCTACCCCCCAGCGAAAGACTTGTTTGTTCCTATCTCAGTATTCGCGGCTCTCGTGTTGGTGGGGAGGTTAGAAGTCTTTTTTTTTTGTAGGTGTGTGGGAGGTTGAGGTGAGAGACAACGCAGACACCCAACCAGCCTCACTCATCCTACGAGGGACGGAAAGGCAGATGTGAAGCGGTGGTCAATGTATACCTAGCGGACATGTGACAAAAAGCGGCCTCAAATTAACGGAGACTCTTTTTCGGAACCCCGTTGAGTTTTTTTTGCGTCTAATCTAACCCTGCTTATCCGTATGAATACGTGATACGGTGGTATATAAGGAGCCAGATGAGATAAGAGGCAAGGAAAACTATACCAACTATCCCACCGGCTCGGCAGACGGAGATCAACAGGAACAGGACTCAGGAGCATGAAAGGAGACGAGGAGGAGAGAAAGGAATCTATGTAGTTAAGGGCTGTATCTGATATGGGCATAGAGTAGTAGTAGCAGTAGTATTAACGTTTGTGACAGGATTTTTGATTATTGAACCATCCTCCCAGTCGACACGGTGCATCCATCATTCATTACTTTTACCCAAGGAGTGCCGTGCCAATGCTGACTGAATCCCACCGACGAAGCTCTCAACACTTTTTTCTAATAGTACATGTTCAAACTGAATGGAACCGCGCGATGGAACCCAAGCTCTGGGGAACCACAGCATGGGAGTATACAGGCTTCTATACATAGGGGAGATTCAGGGTAGACAAGGATCCCGCAGCCTCCCCTGGTGCTTTTTTCGAACCCGGCGCCGTGTCAGCGCACGTGGGAGACCTGCCGGGTGATGCGTGCATGTTGCGGAGAGGAGGAGGAGGAGGAGGAACAGCAGCAAAAGGAGCAGGAAGAAGAAATGAGAAGGAGAAAGGCGTGGTGAGGACCTTGAGAGCGATAAGCCTATACAGCTCTTCTGTTTACCTTATGCTCGTCACGTCCTTCTTGTCCCCCCTCCTTCCCAAGTCAAAACCCATCCGCCATCTCACCTGAGTGGGAGGTAGGTAGTCACAGTAGTGTAAGATATGGTCGTGGATGCCGCCCATTCCACTAGTGTGGGGGGGAAAACCAGTGTGGTTTGTGCCGTCCGCTGTCGTTCTGGTGCGTGCCGAGCCATTATCAAGTTTTCTCTCGGGCAAAGTCTGCTACTGAATAGGAAGCCCGAGGGGGGACTAGGTGGTACATTATTAATAGAGATCCAACGCGGCCTCACTGTGTAAGCCCTGTCAACTCCTTTTCGTGCCCAAACTTGCGTGACAGGACTAACAGGTGGTAAGGTAATTACAGACGTGGGGGGACGATGGGGAGAATACAACTTACCTTTGTAAGCGAGCGGCTTCCAACGGCTAATACAACCACAACCCGCAACCCGCAACCGCATTGCCCCCCAGACTCCTAAACTTCCTCCTCCTCCTCCTCCTCCTCCTCCTCCTCCTCCTCCTCCTCCTCCTCCTCCTCACCTCCTCCCCCTTTAAGGTTGTGTATACCTACCCCGCACAGCTCCCCCTGTCAACAGAGAAGCTCCAGGGTAGCTTCGACAGCTTCTGCTTTTCCTCCCACACCCACAACCCTTTCCGACCTGTCGTTGCCCCTCGCGCTCGACACGGCAGGTCCGCGTGGCCAAGGCGTGGGGGGAAGGTAAGATGGGAGGGGGAGGTGGCTACGGAACACTTGTTACCCTTCAACTGTCTCTCAGAGGCCTTCCATCTCCCACAGAGTATGTGATCTACACAGAGAACCCCAGTCGTCCGCACCGGGGAATCTTTGAGAAGAAGTCGCTCACCACCAAAAAAAAAAAAAAAAGTACGCAGATCACTCTCTCCTTTCCCTGATAGGAGATTGGAGCTTTGGGAGGGCCCTCTCTCTCTCTCATCGTACCCAAGCAAAAGACCTCTTATTTCGAATTGCGTAATGGCTTTCCAGGTTGCGATATCGACGCCATCTCACGCTTGCAAGTTGCCCCCCTCCCTTGTCCCAGACAATTGACCTCGTGATCAGTTGCGATTTTGCTTTTTCCTCACCTTTGGCCACCTCCCCTCCTTTTGACGGATCCTCTACGGTCTACCCCTCACAACTAGGCAGTTGACTACTATCTTTTGGTAGAGAGTCCGCAGTTAAGGGACTTCTTGGAGCCTGATGGTCGAGTCAGATTCCCATCGAGGGACTGTATGATAGCCTTAACCAGAATTACGACCGAGGCTGTGGAGTCAGAGTAAGCCGAGTGAGCAAGTCCGGAAAGAAAGCAGTCTAGATCCTCCTTGGACTTAAGCTCGCCATCCCCTGTCATGTTTCAGCCCGGGTAACACGCACTCGTCTTCTCGATGGCCATATCGCCATCACTCGCCTATCTCTATTTCTTCGTGGATGATCAGGTCAGTTCGGTGGTTGGGTAACAAATGTCTTCTCATTCGGAATGGCTCGCTAGTAAGAGCTCGGTGGGTCGCTGACAAAATGAGGGCGCACCAACAGCAAGTCTTTCGTCTTTCCTCTTTTCGAACTTCAAATGGTCCCGCCGCTTTTCCTTGAACCGCTGTGAACGCATACAATGATCCCTTTTTGGTCGCTGTTCCCCCTCCTGTACTTTTGTCAGGCGTTTCCCCTGCGAAAGGGGCCCCGTGACCGCCAATAAATGAAAACGCCTCGTGCGATGCAAATGCGCCAAACCTTCTTCCTAATGATCGGCCTCGTCGACTTGATGAGAAGAATAAAGGAAAAAAGACAAAAAGGTCGGTGTTGTCAGTAGCAGACGCAATTGCCTGTAGCGGCAAACGCAGTCGAAAGCAAGTCATCCACTTCCGAATGACTGCATCCGTTTTGTGTTCCATGAACTCCAGAAGCCCCTTTTAATGCAGTTGATACCTCGCGAATTAGTACATAAGATTATATGTGAGCCATGAAAATAGACTTTTTTTTTTTTGGTGGCTTTCGGAATCATGACTTGTGTCTTGGCCTATCCCCAGTGCGCTCTTTCTCGCGCTCCAGCAGTAGCGTCAGCTGGCTTCTTGTTCTCGCTAGTGGCACATCGGGAGTAGAGCTTGGCATTGACGGCGCGAAGTGCGATGAGGAGGAAATTCGGCGTGGGTTGCCCCTGGGCCCAGCTTCGTCCTGGAAGCCTTCCAGGGTTTCCAGAGCACGTCGATCGGGCTCACCAGAGATCGTTACCTGTCCCATGGCTGCAATGTTCGACGTACTCGCAGTAGCGCTCGATATAAGCCCCTGCGCAGAACCACGACCAAAGCTAGCCTCCCTCGGTCGATAGGACTCGGAATTCGAGGGTGCGCGCTCCATACGCGGCGCCGAAAAGCCGGAACGTGCCGAAGAAAATGACCCAACTCTTGGTGATGAGAGCGCGGGTGATGCAGCTGGTATATACGTAGGCGTCCTGAGGCCACCAGCTTTGACCGTGCCAGCTTCGCGACTCGACCGATCGGTGGCGGTTTTGCTCAAGGGCTCTGGCGCTGGCGCGCGGTTTGCTGTTTGTACGAGGACCGGTTTCCGCCGTTCTTCAGCAGGTCGGGAATTACCCACCGACCTCGGAGATTCTGAAATAGGCCTTTCGACTGGTCGTTTCCCCAGGGCTTTGGCACTAGGAGGCGGCATTTCGAATCCTTCTGATCCGGATACGCTCAGAATAGCACTTTCTTCAGCATGAGGATGCATCACGTTGTATGTTCCCACATGTTTGCCCCCGTTGGCAGAACCGGCTTCCTTGATCCCAACGTCGGAGTTCGTTGACGACTGCGAGCTCATTCTCCTTGGCAGAACTGGTCTTCTCTTACCCGCCGCGGATGCAACAAATCGTTTCGTCGGTGTTGAGGGCTTCTTCTTGCTCGATTTCGCCGGGGAGACTGCCGATGAAGTGCGCATCTCCAGGCCACTGGCGCCTGTGCTTCCCGACGACGTCTCATCACTAGTTTGGTAGTCTTCATCAGCAGACTCGTGAGGCGACACAAATCGGGCTGTCGGCCGAGGGCCAGATTTCGAGTCACCCCTATGTTTCTTGAGAATCGGGTGTGGCGGCGGGGGTCGAGATGATGAGGCAGACAACTCCTTCAGTGCCGACTGTTCAGAGATCATCTTAATATCTTGATTCATTTGCTGAGCGCTGAGGATCGGATCAGACTCATGCTGGCTGTTAAAACGAGGCGTCTGTGCATAAAGTTAGCAAAGTGCCAGTTCGTGTCGAGCGGCGCATTCAAATACCGAAGGCCCCTCCCAGCGATTCGGTGAGCCTTTGAGAGGCACAAAGGTTGGGCCATAGGAGATGTGTTCCCATATCTTGGCCACGGTCGCAGCTTTCAATTTACTTCTATCGCTGCCCATGACATGCCACCATAGATTTTCCAAGCGGCGTGCGGTTGGATCAACAAGCTTGAGATTTGTTGTGGTGTAGACTATGACGTGACGTTAGATTTTCACGTGAAAAGACACCGCGAGCGGCTGTTGACTTACGACGCCACATTCTTATGATGAAATCCGGCGGGAGAGGCTGCGTGAGCGCTGCAACATCTTCATATATCCGCCTGTCGTCTTTGACGAGTCCCTTTGGCAAATCCATTTGAAGCGAGTGTGTTCTCTACCGAGACCAGATGGTCTACGGCAAAGACGGCTGGAGACTGAAAAATGACAGAGGTAGAGGGTGCGCGGAGGGAGTGCTGATTGGCAAAGATAACCCCGCCGTGTAGGGCAATCTTGCTAAGTGCGATGTGAGTTTACCTGAAGCGAGGAGAGGTGGTCATGGTCGTTGCTATACGATTCAGTCGGACGTGGTCGGGATGTGGTTTGCTCGATGGCCGATGTGTAAGAACGCAAACAACATGCAGAGAGCTGCAAGTGAGAAGCAACCTGCAACTTGGGTTGGCTACTTGGTTTCCGGTTGTCTGCGCGTGTGGCAGACAGATGATTTGTTGAGAGAAGCGGTGATGGGAAGTGTATCAAGACTTTGAGAGAGTGAAGAATGGAGCGGTAAACCCCGGGCTGCTGTGGGTTGGCTGACCCTAACTGGCCGTTTTCATGGATTGCGGGTTTTGGTCGGGTTCGATTTGTCGTCGGGGTGTGGAGAGTGAGAGGGCATTAAGAGAAACAGAGTTGAGAAAGGGCGGTACGGTATGGCGGAGTGGTTGTGATACGGGCAGTGGCCCGTCCGTTTGCCAACGACAACGAGAGGTGTACGGGACGCGTGAATGGCTCCGGGAAGGATGCCGGCGGACAAGAAATACGAACCCAAGCAGCCGTTGGATGACGATGACGAGATGAGATGAGACGACCGGTAAGATACGGGGGAGTTGAGGTGCGGTGCCTTTGAGTCTCCAAGTCCAAATAAGAGCAGGCAAGGTGAAGTAGGGTCAAGGGCCCGGCAATACAGATTGCAAGCCGCGGATGGTAACGTAGGCAAAGTTGGAGGATAGTTTTGCCAGGAAGTTAGGTCGGCAGACAGACGGAGCCACAGTTAGCGAATTGGCGTCTGCGGGGCAGCCTAATGAACTGGTCGTTGAGAGCAGAGCAACTGTGAGTCTATCCTCTGGGCCTCTGGCGACCGTCAAGGCGTGTGTCTTGTTTTGTTGTTGATGCCGAATGAGAGAGAAAGAAGTGGCACTGGTTGAGAGAAAGGTCGGAAGGCGGAGGAGGAGGATGAGGGGGGATGGCGTGGATGGAGCACGCGCAAGAAAAAAAAAAATGGAATGCTTCCGACTCAGATGGGACTTCCAAAGTTGGGAAGGGCCAGGCGGAGGTTAAGGCATGGTAAATGTACCCTGGATGGCTGGAATTACGGTGCCGCGCCTTACATTGCCCTGAGAACAAAAGATAGGCGGACAGGCGGCAGAAGGGGGGAAAGGGTGAGAGAAGGGGCTTGCCAGGGAAGAGAGTCAAAAAGACGGAGACGGAGAGGGAAGAAATGGGCCCTGGAAGGGGGAACTTGAGAGGCTCTAAGCTTGAAGTACCTGGCCTGACTTGGACCACATTCAGAGTTGCAGTGTCTATTCAGTGTGTGTGTATGTGTGTGTGTGTGTGGTTCGGAGCCGGTACGGGAGGAGGAGGTTTTGTCCAATGTGCCTGGCTTGGGGCTAGAATATTTGGTGGTACCAGTATCCTCAAGGTAGCGAAGGTATGTACTCCGTACAGGTAGGAACCAAGGTGGGAAGACTGTCGGAATGGACGCGTGAGGTGGGTGAGGTGAGGTGCCCGCTCGTAGCACTAGTCAAGCACATCAGGCGTTCACGGTTCAGGGCTGTGAGGGTGTGGTTCTTGTCCCCCTAAAAGTCTCCGTCCGACTCTGCTTGGGCTTGGGCTGGCGCTGGTGCTTGCGATGGCTCCGTCCCGACTGGTTCCTGTTGGGTCTGACACTGGCGGGGATGGAAGGACTAAGAGCAAGGAGGAGTGACGAGCTCTTCTCTATTACTCCTGTCTACCTACCTTACTTCCTGTGTAAGGTACAGAGACAGGTAGCGAGGTATTGTGTTGTATGGTTCACAGTTTAGTGAGATGCCTCATGTCCCCGACAACTCCCTGCCATTGCGAGTTACAGACTCGGACCAGGCAAAGAGCCCATTGTCCATTGTGTGATCTATTGCGTACATTAAACCCTCGTGGAGCCAGCAGAGGACATCGAAGTCTGAGCTTTAGTGGGCCACAGGAACAGGCACTTCACTTCCGGTCACCGGGAGCAAGGGAAGTTGAAGTTGGGCACCTGAACATGGATCGAGACAGAGGGGGGGTCAAGCAGGAACAGGAACGCTGCATATGGCAAGTGAAGGATTGACTCTGCATATACAGTACTTTGCGCACTTTCAAGTGGAGGTAGCAAATGGTAGGGCAGAAGAACACGGAGTCTGGGCACTTGCTTGCCATTGAATAAGGTAGGGAACATTGAATATTGAGCATTTAGCAGAAGGAAGAGCGTAACTACCTCGGCACCAACCACACAACCCAAAATAAACCTCGAGGACGAACGGATGGATGCACTTCAGACTCCCTGCCATTGTTTCCGTTCATGTTACTCTCTCGGATGAAATATGAACTGCATGCATGGCCTGGGCCCTAGGCCTGCCTATACGGCACAGACTGTAGCTTTTTGCGTGGGGAGTCTCTGTCGTAGATACCTTAGGACTCGAGAGTACGAATATTCGTACCTTAATAAAGACGTCATATCAACAGCCATTGTAAGGTAGTCTTGAAAGGGGCCGAGACACTGCGACTGGACTGAACTCAATGGCGGGTTTTTTTTTTGTTTTTGTTTTTTTTAACGAGGTGACAGGCAGCGGGACATTACCTACATACTGGGGTTTTTCTGTGATTTCCCAAGTGGACTCGATGGTTAATTGCTATTCTCCCCCTTGTTCCCTTTTTCTGCTATGGAAATACCATTTGGAAAAAGGTATCATTGGGTACGGATACCACATTTTGTATCGGTACGGACGATGCTCTAGGTCCTCGTAGAACCTGGCACAACTGCTGGGAGGGGTGCAGGGCGAGGTGGAAAAACGGCAAAACGGGAACAAACGGCGCAATCCAGTCCACTTCAATCCACCTCAACCAAAGGTACCTTGATCATAAGGTAAGGTGAGAGACCGCCACCGGGGAGGAGGTAAAGATAAGCTACACGAGGCTCCTTACGCACCATTCAGGTGTGACTTGGGCCTACTCCGCATGCTCCTGCTGGCTGTTGTTAATGGGTTGTTGTTCCTCTGTGTGTACGAAGTATGTCTGTCCGTCGTCCGCCTTCCTACCTTAGTTCACGGCCTCACCGTCGTGGATGGAGGTTACCTGACGTTAGTTCCGTTCCGCAATCAAGGTATCCGTACCCAAGGTAGGGAGGGTTCCTCAGCACGTTGGGTACCTGAGCTTGTGTCAAGTCTTGCCGGCGGTGCTGTGTGAGATAACCTCCACTAAAAGTACCTCCCCGAAACAGCGACCACAACCAGAACAACCACCACAATCACCAGCACCTCCCTTTTCTGCATGTGCTTTTCTCTCCCTCTCCCCTTCTCCTCTTGTCCGCACTTCATGCGCGTTCGAGAGCTTAAAAGTCGACACATCAACATCAGGGATCGAACACATACCTCGGTCCATCAGGCTCTAGACAGGGGGATCTGTTTCTCTATCAACTTGTCCATCTGCCATCCACGAGATCACATATCTCATCGTCCTCGGGTCCACCCACGCACCCGCCTGTGATGAGACTGCGTCCCGGCTACGACCTGCAACCTGCGCCTGTTTTATTTCCGTCAGGCTGCTTGGACCGCACACACCGAGGCTTACCAGCAAATAGTGGCGGCGCAACTTGGCCACTGTATGCGTACAAGAGCGACCGGGACAACATTACTGCGTGGGGACAGTATCAGGCACGGCCATCAATAACCACGTTTCCGGCGACGAGCAGATGATATTCACGAGGCGCCATCTGAGCGACGTCCCCCTCACTACTAGGCACCACCCTCCGGGCACAGCTCGCCACCATAATCCATCACTTTACGTGACGAACCGACTAGACATGCAGCAGTCACCTCACTTTGTGTATGAAGCTCCCTAACGCCTACGAATACACCCGAGTAATAGGGCACTGGCGCATCGCACCGGGATTAAACCGCGAAAATAACCCCAGCAAGGATGCGGCCCCCACGTCCCCAGAAAATGGTGTTCTAGAACAAATTGATGTGTGTGTCTTGGCTTAGTGAGTTGGTCCGTCTCTGGTGGTGTTCGCCCCTGGGCGTTGGGAGCCGGCAACCATCCACCTGCCACACCCAAGCCCCAGCCCTGGTCCAGCTTAATTGCCAGTCGCGCTACCCATTGATTGCCTGTTCTCTAATTCTGAACTGACAGATAGGAACCGGCCGAGTCCAATAGCCATTCGTGCGGATATCATATGAGCTCCAAAATCACCCCTTGGCCGCGGCTTCTTACGGCTTGCGACAGACAGGCAGAAAGAGAGACGATGTCTACGGATATCTTAACCCGGGACGGAGCTGAACATGCTCATGTCGGTGATTTGGGGGCTATGTATCCGTAACACTGCCCTGGATTTGCTGTCTCAACTGCGTCTTCCGGTCAACCTTCCATCCCGAAGCAAGCCCGCCGGCCATCTTGTTGGGACGATTTCCGACCGCCGTCTCGATTTGGTGTGCCTTACTTGGCTTTCTATACCCTGTATCCCAGTCTGCCAGGGCAATGACAAGGGACGATTATCCCCAGCAAAGTTACCATGGAGCTGTCTGGTGCCACAGCAATCCATCATTTCGGTCGCGTGCGAGCCGGCGCATCTCCCACTGGTCCAAACCTCGCGCTGGCCGAGACAATGTGCACCAACTCCAGGGTATCAGTCATGGTTCTTCGACGTTTGAGGCGAACCGTTCACCGATAAGTCCTCGGTGTTCTCACCGCTCGCTACCTTGTCATCAGCCATGAGTCGATATGTCTGACAACTGGCGGGACTCTGGAGCGGCTTCCGGCGCAAGGTCCATCTTTGCGGAGGATTAATAGTGTGTAAGTGACAAAGGGGAGAGAAGGGTGAAGGAGAAAAAGTTTGCAGCGAGCCCCATTCACCCGCATTTTGGACCTCTCTCCGAATGTTCAATCACCAGACTACATATGCAAAAGGTCTCGTCGTGGTAAGCGCTTTGCAGCCCCTATTGCGCCTCGCTGCCCGAGTAGCTAAGACAAAAAGTCTGGGGAACCAATATCGGACCGGGCAGCTTGCTTTTCCCGACCTCGCGGTCCCGTTCCGTTCCCCAACTTCCCCTTGTCCCCGTGGTCTTCTGATCTCATTCAATGCGGGGGAGCATCCGAGAACCACGTCGTGTGACCAGGTGCCGCGACCTTGCGACACCACAGCTCCTCCCCAGAACAACAATACATGGAGCCATTGGCTAATCACTTGACAAGAGTCCGAACACAGCCGCCAGCCGCTGCTACTTTCGGGGGAGTGGAAACGCTGTTCCCGTCTCACTCACACGCGACACCATGATGAAGGACGAAGATCACCTCTTTTGTCGCCTCATTTCCTCGTCTGGCAAGCCATCCCATGTTGGTCGTTTCGTGGGAAGACATTGACCCAGCCAAAGATGAACTTTTGCACCACCGAATGAGGTAAAAAATGACAACAGCCGAAGTTCCCTGACACCATTGTCAAATAGTAGCATTGCGCTACGTAACGCTAACGAAGTCGAATTTCGACACGCCCGCCTGATGCAGGCACAGCGTTGGGACACACAGTCTCTTTCCTCCGCCTTTTTCCCGGCCGACGGATGATACGCGATGGCATGAAAGGCCAAGTCAACCACGCAGTCAGGCGGGCCCCTTTCAAAGACGTATAATTGAGTGGGACGATGATTTAAATCACTGCGCCAATGACTACTCCCGAAGCCGCTCACCGACTGTAAACCTAATGCTTCACCGATGAGGGGGGTTGAGCCATGAGTCGTTAAGGCCCGCTTGGACTCTGGGGTATTGTCCGCCATGACGTTGTTTGGATTTCTTCTCGAAGCACTCGTCTGACAGGGGGGCGGATGGGGGTTTAGGGGATGGAAATGTCACAATGCTATTGTGCGCAGCAAACCGGAGCCTCTCTCTCTCTCTCTCTCTCTCTCTCTCTCGCAAGCGTAGGCCCCCGAAGGCCGTTGATGACGGACCGTTCTCTAGCGCATCTGTCAAGAACGGCCTTCTTGTCATGGCTCATGGGGGAAGTCAAGGTTTCAGACAGCTACAAATGTCTTTGCTCTGGTTGGGAACCTTGGGCTCGGCTTCCTCAGGAGGGACTGAGTCCGTAACGTACGTGGTGTGCGTTCCGGATCGACGCGCGACCGGCAAGTGTCTTCGGGAAGGGGGAGGAGCGAGGAAGAAGAGGAGCCGAACAAGTGCTTCACATCCTCGGCTCCTCGAATGTCACTTGCCTCGTGGGAGATTCTTTTCCCAGATCGTTCTCTCCCGAAGCTCTCGCTCTCTCCCGAAGTTCTCGGACAGGTATCAGCTGAGCAGTTGGCAGGGCGGAGAGGACCTGGGTCTTACAGTCTACAATCGAGGAGATGGGGGGGGGGCACCCGTAGGATTGGACAAGGTCCACGCTCGATGTTGACGTTGCACGTTTCCCAAGGCCGAGGCATCGTGGAAGGAGGGTGGGTGTGAGCTCCAAACTCAGTCCTTTCCTTCCGCTTGGACCTCGGAGGAAAGGAAGTAAAGGCTGACCAACGAGTTATGGAAACTAAGAATTGGGGGAAACTTGGACCCAATGGCTTTTTTTATACCGTTTGGCTAACTACCGTCTGGGCAGTTCTGCTAAGAAAACCCATCTCTTTGCTCTTTTTTTTCTTTTTCTGGGAGTAGCATTTGGGAGGTTTCGAGTTTTGGTTAGGTTGGGGAGAGGAGAAGAAAACAACACGACCAAAACACCAGGAATCATCGAATTTCAACATTACGTCCGGGAATATAGGACGTCGGACCTTTCCGCATTTCAGTGAAGGGACTATCAAGTAAAACCTGGCCTACTATTGTTTGTTTATACATATCGAGATACCTACCTTGATCGAAAAATCAAGCAACCCCCCCCCCAAAAGATGAAGAAGATGCGTCACCGGCACGGGTTCGGGAGAAGGGGACTCTGATTTGTTATTTCCAACTAGACGTTCAATACCTAGATATGCTCATTTGGACTTACGCGGAGGTGCCATTGTACTTGATCTCGAATAAGGTACCTTACGTTGTCATTAGGCCGAGAGGGGGGCTACTATCTAAATCCTCCTCATCACAGCAAGCCACATGGAATGAATACATCACCAGCTTGCGACGAAATCATTGTCTTTATCAGGGAAACACATCTTTGCATTCGAACCATACCCCGTAGTTATTGTTTGGTATCATAATAGGCAAGAAAACTAATAAAAGAAATCAAGTCGCCGGTGCTTGTACATATTCCCATTCTCTCCACCCTCGTTTCGTTGTTGCCCTCCATTTTGGTGTGTGTGTGTGTGTGTGTGTGTGTGTGTGTGTGTGTGTGTGTGTGTGTGTGTGTGTGTGTGTGTGTGTGTGTGTGTGTTTGTGTGTGATACTCCTCCCCGCATCCCCAAATCATGTTTTCTCGTCCTTGAAGCACAAGAACTCGCTTCTCATACCCGTACGAAAAAGGAAAGAAAAACAACAAAGCCTTGGTTTAAGGATGTGTGTTATGACATGCGTGTGTATTGTGGCACAGAAGCAGCAGTTGGTTGGCTCCTTTGCACATGCTCTATGCCAGAAGCCTCCTTCAAAACGCCCGCTCCCACTTGATGTTTTTGAATGTAAAAAATGAGTGAGAAAGCCAATGCGCTCTTTGGGTTGGACGAACTGGCTCATATTAAATAAAAGTGGAAGTGCTGGGCGACCAAACTTTCTTTGTGTTGTGTATGCCATAAAAGAGGAAAATTCACAAAATTAAGAACAAGGGCCTGTATATTGGCATGGCCAGTGTTAGTAGTGTAGGGGAGGCCGAGTTAACAGCATACCCCAGACGACTAGTCATCAAGCTTGAACATCCGCCTGAGCGTGCCAAACTTTTTCTTCTTCTTGCCCGAGGGATCCAACTGGACGCTCTCTTGGTCTTCTTGGTACCCCGAGGTGAGTACCTGGTTGGTGCTTCGGCGCTTCATAAACATCGGCCTGGACGCGTCCACGGGCTTGTTGTTATCAGCCGTCATCGGCCGCTTCTCTTCGTCAAAGTTCTCCTCGACAAGGGGCCAATTCTCCATGGGTAGCTTCTGGAGCTTCGACCCATTTGTACCACGGAGAGCCGAGATTTCCGAGGCGCTGCGCTCCAGTTTCGTGTCCATCCTGGCACCGCTCTCGCCGGCGGCTGGTCGAGAAATCTTCCCGGCATCAGAATCTTTTCTGCGCCGAAGGATAGACAGGAAGCTGCCTCTGCGTTCGTGATTCGGTCTGGTGCTAACAGCAGGAGCCGTGGATGACTCCATAAGCCCTCCACGAGGAGATCCGGAAGGCGGCAAACCGTGACCGTCCGATTGAGACTTCACCAGGCGGCCGCTAGCGCCAGAGACCTTTCTCGGAGACAATTTGGGCTTTTGCAAAACCGGCGGCGGTGGCGCCTCCTCTTCGCTGCTGTCGGGAAGATCCGGAGAATCTTCTGCCTTTTCGTCGTATCGTGGAGGGGGAACCTTCATTGCAGCCGCCGCAGCAGAGCTTGATGCGCGCATGCTCTTCGGCATGTTGTGCGGCGCAGGTGCAGGCGCAGTCTTTTCGTCTTCGTCGCTAGAGTCGACAAATCGGCTGTGGAATCCAGAGGGCCCAGCATCTTCTTCGTCGCTCGAGTCGCCAAAGCGACTCTTTCCAGGTTTTCCAGTCACCTTCTTAGAAGATGACTTGCCGAAAGACGGCAGGCGCATGCGACGCGTGCTTCCGTCGCTTGAGTCACTTCGCAGCGTGCCTCGCATAGTTGTACGATTGCCCATACTGATCGGTGGCTGAGACGGCGATGCAGGTGGAGACATTGACCGGAGGCTGAAGCGCGAGTTCCTACCGGCTGCCGCCTGCTCGGCCTCTCCGTTAGATCGCATCGATTTTCGGAAGCCAAATCCTTCCTGCTTTGGTCGAGACCGTCGAAAACTCGTCTCGCTGGAATCGGATCCCCGTCGACGAGGTGTCGACTGCATTGCTGCCTGCATGGCTTTCGCCATCTCTACGCTTGACATGTTGCTGTCCATAGAAAGGTGCTTAGAGCGAACATCCCGACTAGCCAGTGATGCCGAATTTGCTCGTTGCTGGGGAACATGCCCTGTTGATTGAGACGAGCCATTCTGTCTCATAGACTTTCTCATGCCTCCAGGACCCGCAGCTTGTACTTGATGAGAGCTTTGAGGAGCTTGATTGTCCGATCGCATCGACTTTCGCATGCCGGAATTCGTAGCGGCGGACGGCTGAGTCGGTGTACCGCGCATTGTCTTCTGGAGTCTGCCATTAGCTGGCGCGGCCTCTTGACCCTGCCGTCCTCGCATAGTCTTCCGAATAGCGATTGGAGGCTCTGCTTCGTCTTCTTCATCGGGGGCTCTCGTTCCAGGCTGGATTTGGTAAACGCGCTCGGGGTTGATAGAGGACTGCTGTTGTTCAACTGGGTCGCTCTTGCGAACAGACTTCTTCCTCTTGGGTTTTACGGGCTGGACAACCTCTTCGAGATCGCCTTCGGCCCCAGCTTCCTCCAACGCCTCTTGTTCAAGTTGCTTTCGCTTGTCACTCGTTAATCCTTTCCAGTAGAGCTTAGCCTTCTCCCACTCGTCCTGCGGTTGTTGCGAGCTACTTGACAACTGCGAAACGTCCGGCGTGTGGCGCGCTCTGAAGACATCAGCGTCATGAGCAGTCTCCTGATGCGAGTCTGCCAGAGCCTTTTGGTAGAGCTTCTGAGAAACCTTGTCGGAGACGGGTGATGCGACGACGGCGTCAAGGGACATGAAACCATCTCCGTCGATATCTGATAGGTCTTCGTATGCGTCACTGTAGATGCTATCGCCTTCGGACGCAGATTCGTCGGTGGGAACCGAGTGAGGAATAGCCTTTGCGGGGGCCTTGACTGTGCCATTGGACACTGCAGTCGTCGTCGGTTCATCGTGCTTTGTCACATCTGTAGTAGGCACAGCGCGGGCGTGCACGACGTTGTCTTCGCTGTCGTCATTTGGGAAACCTCCCGGAACGTCAAAGTAACTTGGACCTGACTGACTGGCCGGATCGTTGGTAACTACCTCTCTGGGAGTCGGTGTGGGCTGAATGACGGAGATGGAGGGGACAAAGTCTTCGTGCCGTTCAGTGTGGTTCTCATGAACAGGACCTGTCGAGTATTGTGGCTGGTCGAGCAAGTCAGGATGGTCGGCAATGATCTCCTCCTTCACTTGCGCAGGAGGCAAAGTTGGCGGGGGCTCCTGGATAACCTCTGAATCTTGGAATATTTCCCTCTCATCTTCGTCTTCCGAACTCGTGCTGCTGGGCGAGTAATAGCCGCTCCCTTCCATTGACGTTACCACGGGCGGCAACGGCTCTCTAAATCTGGATATGTTTGCAGGGTTCCTAGCCGTCTGCTCTTGAAGATGAAGAATCGAGCCAACATTATGATCGTTGGACTGACCGAGTGGGATCGACCGGTCTGGTGTGCGTTCCGGGGTATCTGGGCCAGATGCCGTCGGTGATTCAGTAGGACGGACGAGTGGCCGCTCATCTTCAGTGTCCCGCGGCATCTTCTCACGGACGCTGCCGAATGTGGGCAGAGCCGGTCGCGGCTGCATAACTTCGTCGTCATCGAGGGCAACTGCATCTTTCTTCCGGCTTCTGCCTAAATGGTTGTACCAATGTCTCTTCGTGCTTTGAGGACTCAGGGGAAGAGGTGAATCCTCCAGCTCGGGTTTTGCAGCAGATTGTCCTACGACCTTGGTGTTCTCATCGTCAAAGCTGACCCGTACACTCTTTTTACGTGGCATCGGCGCCTCCACTGCGGTGGCCTCACTGCCAAACCGGCTTGGCCCGGACGCTTCAGAGCCCTCATCTGAAGGTGAGGCACCACGAGATGGACTAATTGAGTGTTTCATGGCGGACTTTCGAGGAGAGACGGATCGCGGAGGAGGCTCGTGCCTGATGGCTAGTTGATCTGCGCCTAATGCAAAGCGTGCTGATCTTGCAGGACTGCTCGAGTGCGCACGTCCGTTCCGGATACTGCCATGCTGCTTAAGCTGTGGAGGGCTGTGTTGCCTTTGAGACGACATCTGTGCTGGAGCTTCGACAGCTGTGCTTTCGGATGACAGCGATGGTTGCTTTGGGGGCGCTGAAGACCTCACAGGTACTGCATCAAGAACATCAGAAACATCGTGGCGCACTACCGGCTGCTTAGCTTCGGCATCGTAGGAGTCCTCCAGGTCGTCCTCGGATTCCTCCTTCACCATAGAAGGCTTCCTTCCTAATTTAGGAGCGCCTTGGCGAGATTCCGAATGTGGTAGAACCGTAGCACCATTACTTTTACGTACATCCTGCAAAACAGGCTGCTCTACCTCGGGTTGGGTTGCCGGTTGCGCATGAGCCGGTTCTGGTTCACGTTGAGAAAGCAGTTTGGTGCTTACGACAGGTGCTGGAGACGGTTGCTGATGTGTGGGTACAGTCTTCGGCGGCACAGTCTCCTCAACTTGAGGTTGTTTTTGTTGCTCAGGTGCGCCGGTAGGAACCCGGACTTGCGGTTGTTGCTTCTGTGCTGGTGCCAAGGCCGGTGCCGGTGCCGGTAGGGGCGTAGGTGTGGGCGAAGACTCTTCAGCTGCTACCTCAGTGCCTTGCGCTCTACCCATTGTACCTTGGGCCAAGTGGGAACCACTTCTGGTCAACCCTTGCTGGTGTTTTGATTTCTTGACCGGTTTCTCAGCAGCATCTCGAACTTTCTGTTCGCTTACCAGCAGATTCACCCTAGGAACCATTCTCCTCGAATTGGGGTCATAAACAAGTGATTGGGTATCCGACGCCGTGGTGTTGCGTGACGCCGCTGATTCTGTTCGGCGGGGTGAGACATATCGCTGGCTACTTGTCATTGACATGCTCTCGACGGTTGGTGATGCCGGGGGCGATGCGCCTGGCACCCTCGGATATGAAAAGTTTATGGAAGAAGTTGGGCTTACAGCTCCCGGGCGAGACTCTGGAGAGGCGACACGCATCTGGGCATCCGACGTTCTCACGTTGGCCAAGTTGCCCTCGTGTGCGGCCCCAAACCACGATCCGGCGCCATCTTGTTTCTTCTGACTCGCTACGCGGAATGGCTGCATCTGTAAGCTCGTCGACCTCTTGTGGGAGGAACTCTGGTTCGTGATGGATCGCACGTCATCCGGGATATTCGGGACCGGCGGCGCATCGGCGGCAGCAGCCACTGGTGTTCGGTGTGGTGAAGGTGAGCGGAAGGTGCGTTCGGTCATGGAGCTCTGACTAGGTGATCGGTGCAGGTCCCGTTGAAAATCCTGGCTTCGCTGCGAGGAGACTGATCGACTGCGCCTTTGCGTTCGCTTTGTCTGTACTTCGGCGACATTGATGGGAGTCGTAGGTCGCGATCGCAGAGCGGCGGCGGCGGCGGCGGATGATAGAGACGAGCTGGATGCGCGTCGCGCGAAGGCTGAGGCAGCTGCAGTAGCAGCATTAGGGTTTGCGGTTGCGGCTGTCAATGGCTAGATGGCAACAGGGTCAGTTGTAAATCACAGACTCCAAGAACGAAGGCAGCGCAGGTCGCATGGGAGAATGCTCTTGGTGGTGGTGAAGAATCAACATGCAGCAAGCCAGTACGGCGAGAAAACTATAAGCTGAAAAGCATCAGTCGGCACAATGACGACATACCTGACTGGCCTGACGGTGCCGTCGCGACCCTCCAAACATGTTTGCTTTGAGTTCGGAAATATCGATCAACGGCGCATGGCCTGAGATGGTTTCGTAGCAAGTTGCATGGAATTAAAGGTGTAGTAGGAGAAATACGAAAGCGCAGGAAGAAAAGTTGGTAAGTAAAAAGAAAATAAAGGTAGACTGAGGAACGAAGGCCTCAGGGTGTGGTGGGAGGGGAGGTAGGTTGGATGACTTTGGAGAGTTGGAGATTGTCCTGGGGAGGCCGAGAGACAGAGAGAGGGCGTAGGGTGGTGGTGTCGGTGGACGTCTGCGCCTTTGACTGGTGATGTTCCGGGGAGGAAAGGTAAATGGGCGAGCTGGGGTGGGAGATGTGGTGGATTAGAGGGATGGACGTGGATGGGACGGGATGCGATGGGATGATGACGGAAGAGGTGAGTCGGATTCAGCCACGATGGGGTGGGAGGGGCCCCCTGCTCCGTGCGCTGCTTTCATTTCACGTTTTTCTTTCCCTCCCATTCCGTTCCTGTCAGTACATTATCCACTACCTTACCTTACAGAGAGTGAGAGGTACAGCAGGACAACAAAAATGCAATGCAAAAGGCAGTGAGCGACCTGCGCCTTACCGCTGCTGGCTGGAGGCTACTTCTTTCTGCTGGAATCACCCTTGTTTCGCCTCTGCCGCCTTTCTGCTTTGGGACGACGCCATGCCGGGTCTGGCCCAGTGTCTCAAAGCAAGAGGGTGCCAATCCGACGGGCCCTGCTGCTAAAATCAAAATGCCCCATGTCGAGCTGGCCTGGCGCTGGGCAGCAGCATTTCAGCGGGGTTGGGAGCTTGTTGCTACCAACTTTGCTGGCAAATTCCTTCGCTCGCTGGTACAGCGGTAGACAACGATCTACTGCGGGAGCCGGGACGCCTGCGAAGTTTTCTTGCGACAGCTTCGATGACCTGGCGATCCTGTGTCTCACAGGCATTGGTCCACTTCCATCCGAGAAAAGACAAAGATTAAAGCAAACCATCGGCCCAAGAAGTTGCTTAGGTTTTGGATTGGATGCTTGGAAATCCCATCAATGCCGTCGTCGTCATCAAGAAACAGCTCACACAGCCAAAGATTGTCTTGACACCTGTATCCTGTACAGACAGAAACATCGCGCTAGATACCTATCACAATTACTTACTTACCTAGTGTCGCAATGGACTCGAGGAACACGCATCAATCTGGGACGTCTATCTGTTTCCATTGTCCCCCCTTGTCCAACCCCCGACGATCCATCCGTCGTGTCTGAGAGGTCAACCTAGAAGTCTCACGTCTTTGAAGGTACAGGTCCTACCGAACGAACTAATCGAGTCTCGGCTGTTTTGGTGAGGCAGCCACGGCAGCCAACCGAGGAGCCCGCTCTTCTTTTTTTCCCTTTCGCAATCCAAAGCCCTTTCCAAAGTTCCGTGGTTCCCATGAGGTATGGAGGCGGCTCAGCCAACGGCAGGAAGTGCCACCACCACCACCACCACCACCACCTGTGGGTGTACAAAAGTACGCGAGTACATCCACCCACCGACGGATACGTCAAAGTTCCAGAGTGCCGAACCTCATGTGGAGCAGTTGATCGACGTCCTCGTAGAACCTTGAGCCTGGGGGGGGGGCTTGCGTTGCGGTGCGGTGGGTGGATGGGACAGGGTTGTTTCAGGCCTGGCCCGACTGACAGCGAAGCTTTTCCAGTTCTCTGCTCTGCTCTGTTCTGTTCAGTCTCCCTCCCGAATCTCCGTGATCCACCCCTGGCTATTTCTAACTGGGCACTTTTGGGGGGGCAAGTCTTATTATGATTTGGAACTCTCCGGCGCAATCCCGCCGACGGCTTGCGCGGAAACGGCTCTAGCGGATGGTGAGAAGCTTGATTTCAGATCTTGTCTGTTCTCATTCTCTCTGAGTTACCTTGGACGGACCGCCCCGATTGAGGCTTTGCGATCATTAGACTTGTCAAATATCGAAAGAGAAGATACTTGATGACACCAATGCGATCCGGAGCGACTCTCCGAAGATGCCCCTCCTCCTCCGACCCCAATAACACCTACTACAACCAGCTCCATCACTCCCCAAAAACACATCATCAATCTCCAAGGTCCATGCATGTTCCCCAAGCCGCAATGATCAACCACACAAGGAGACAGAAAGAAAAAAAGAAAAAAAAATCTCCTCAGCAGTCAACCAGACCCAACTCCCAGAAAGCCAAACATTCCCTAGGCGGATAGCGCGGTCAGTGTCCACGGGTAGCGTTGGAATCCGGTCTTTTACGCTGCGACCTCCGCCGGTAGGCCAAGCTATCTCTATTTTAATTCCTACCTTACCTCACGTTCAACGTTCTAAACACGAAAGAGCCCAAAAACAGACATGGAAACAATCGTATTGGGTTGTTTCTGATGCTTCAAATTCTCCTCATACCATTCACTCTCCTTGGCTCGTGAGGAAACAAACGCCAAGCTGCAAAATCAAGCAACATGAGTGAGGCGGACTAGGAGCAGCTGGGAAACTCCGAATAATGACGGGGTCATGAGGTACTAAGTATGAAGGAGCCGCTTAATAAGGCAATATTCTGCAATTAACGAGTCGTTGGCTTAGGGTCGCGATGGAGGAGGTGGCTAGACCTACCGCTAAAACCACCTTAGTCAGTGCAGAGATCCGTGACGTCATACCTGGTAGGTGCATCTAGCTACGGGTCTTTTACAATGAACCTCATGCCTGAGAGTGCTGAGGCAGAGGAGGTCTACCAGAGATACACCTGAAAAGCAATCGGTGGAGACAGTCACCAACAATTAGATGGAATTCAGGTAAGGGTGGTCAATTCTGCTGGGGAAGACTTGTTGTAGTCTAGGGGAAAGGCGTGTGTGTATGTATCTTTGACAAGTGACCGTCACGAGGCGTTCGACAACCTCCCGTCTCCCTTTCCTGAGCCTCAAAAGTCTAGACCTGGCTGAACCAGTATCCATGCTTGCCCGCTGATTAAAGTTCCAAGCCTCCCTCTACGGCTTTCCAAACAGACAACAGCACGAGCTTGATTCTTAGCTCGATGATCTATTAGAAGGCATGGGCAATGCTTGGTGGGTTCCATCATCGTGGCATAGGACTCGTACTCTCTGAGGCGAGTATTGCCTATTTTTTTTCTCTTGTGTTTTCGGTTGTTAACTTTCATTGCTGATAATGGTGGTGGCTAGTGATAGTAACATGTTGATGATGGGGCGTATTCCAAAGGGTGGCTGAAATGCGCCTTTGTCCAAACCCAAGTTGATGGGTCATGATACTCCCGATATCATCAAGTCATGTCCAAGTGGGTTGGTGTTCCCTCCACCTGCCAGCCAACCGACCAATGGTCAGTTTCCAATGCTGAGACATCTAAGGCCAATGCTGTGCTCGGATTGATGCGACAACGGGTATAGTGAAGTAGGGGTAAGCGAAAGAGACCACATGCGGTCACCAAAATCACAGTGTTGTGCACCCCAGGAAGCCCGCGAGTGGACCTCTTCAGTCAACTGCCTCGCCAGGATCATCCACCTCATTCTGGTCTCCGCCGCAGTCGCTGCAGGTTGTATGTGGGCAAGTACACTCTTGGTCTGGATCGTCGCTGAGCAACATCGGCGGGTCGTCTTGAGAGTATGTATCTTCAAAGTCTTCGTCGTTGTGATAGTTGCCATTTGGATAATCGTCAAGATAGTCATCGCCAGGACTGGAGTTGCTCTCATCGGGTCCAACAGGAGCATGAGCACCTTGGTCCTCGGTTTGGTTCTGAACTGATGTCGCCTTGGCAGGCGACTTGGCTTGCTTCCTGGCCTTTCTGCCCTTTGTTTTGGCCTTCTCCAAAAGTCGCTTCCGTTCTGATTCTTTCTCGCGGGCTTTCTTGTCCTTGATCTCGTATTGCCGGATCAAGGCATATGGAGGCGAGCCAAAGATTCTCTCATACTCGCAAAACTCGCAAATCCACATATCTTCAAGCTTGGGTGGATTTTTGTAGTATTTCTCCTCGGCTTCCTGGCGGCGTGACTTGGCTGCATTACGCAGTTCCTTCTCGGCAAGCTGACGGCGCTTCTTCTTCGACATGGGCCGGGGAGCTTTCTTGCCGGCAGGCGCAGGATCGCCTGAGCCAGTATCCGTGCCGGCGGCATCTGGCGTAGTCTGTGTCGCCATTGAGGCGTGTCTGGGTTGTCTGGGATATCCGGGATGGGAGATCGCAGGATCAGTTCCGGGCCAGTGAGGCTTTGGAACTGGGGAGTCGCAAGTGAAGGTAAACTGAGTGGCAGTGGGGCTAGATTTGACGCTGGAGGATTGCTGATGGAGGAGGCTCACGTTCTCCTGACCTGGAGCTGAGTGGACCTTTTCTGCGTTCGCAATGGCACTTGAAATGATGCCGGGATTTTCATCTGTGGATGTAAGGATTAGCGGCGCATCCCAAGAACGCAGCGTTGCGATAAATACGCAAGATAACGAGGATGCTGTGATCGCCGTGGGAAAGGCTGAGCTGAGGAAGCTGAGGAGTCGCTGTTTGTACTCAATAGAGTGGCTGCCTGCGTTTGGAATCGAAAGGTGCAGGAACAACCTGCTGTGAGGTGCAGCTGCCGCCTTCCCTTTCATTCAACAGCAACCACCCCCGCCATCAAGCACTGCAGCATCCCATCAGGCTTCTCCCACCTCTCTCGTCTAATTTCCGCCCCAAACACACAGGGAACAGTCGTTCACACTTACTTGGTGTTGCCCATTGAGGCGGCCGGATCTTGGCTCCCCTGCCCACCCAATTGTTTGTTGCGTCGGATAGAGCCCTGAGTGGACTTCTTCCATTTCTTGATCTTCCAAATCTGCCTCTTCCTGGTCCCGAGATGCCTTGATTGTTTCCAACAAAACCTCCAGCCCCATAGTATGACGGCGATATCGATCCAGCGAGGTCACCGTGGTCGTTTGACGAAGACATGACTGTTGATACACCTATGGAGTTGATGTCACCCATGGAATGTACACCAGATAGCGTCGAGTCTCCAGCAGTCGGAATCTTCCTCTTCTTCTTGTTATTGGTGTTCTCGAACGATTCGTACCCATCCGCTGAGGATGTTGTCGAAGGAGGCGGCTGAGGGCTGGGGTGCTTCGAGTGTTCCGGTTTCGGAGGCTTCGTTGAGACGCGGTTGAGTATCTCTGGATGCGAACGCCGTACAACTTTGCTGCTGCTCAGCGCCAATTCCTCCTCGTCGCTCTCTCCAATCGCTGGGGTCCCTCGGGCTGCTCCTCCATACCCTCCATTACCTCTACTCGCACCGTTCACGCCTCCTGCCCTGAAGGGCATCTCATCTCGCACAATGTTTGGGTAGTAGAACAGAGGGCTACTGTTGTGGTTCGCAGGGGGGTACTCGATGGAGTCCGCCACCTCGGGAGAGAGGCGTTCCCTCAAGCGACGCTTCGGCAAGGGACGAATCGGCCTCTGGGGGAATAGAGAGGAGACGCTTTCGGGAGACATTGTTCGATTATGACCTGCTTCCGCATAAGAACCATCGAGGTTAGCAAGCTTCTCGGTCGAATGGTAAAGCCTCAGGCCGGTGAGTTTCAAAGGCGCATGACCTGTGCAGTCGGCCGCCACAGCCAGCTCCAAAGTCTCGAGCGCCGACGAAGCAGCGCCTGACATTCGGCGGAGGGCTACAGTGGCAGCATCCTTCGAAAGCAGTGGTCGAGGAGGTGGATATGGCAAGGTGGTGGCGGGAGTTGAACTTGGAGAAGAGCGACGCATACCCATAACACCTCATGCTACAAGCCATGCAAGGCAGGCCAACGCGGACAGTGCGATTCACGTTACGAAGCTTGAGGCTGCTAGCAGTGCGACGGGAGGTCGTATTGTTGTTGCTAGAGCAAAAAAAGGCTCTCGTTCGGTGGTGGGTTGGGAGATTCGAGGGGAGGGGGGGTATGGATCCGTATTAAATGCGGGAGGAGCTCGTAACCCTTGATTCCTGAGTTTGCCCAACCATCAGCGTATGTCCGCAATAGAGAGCTGGCCCATCGACAAGCCAGACAAACATTTGCTGCACGTTCAACCAGGTCCGATCGATAATTTCCTCCTACCCTTGAGCGAATCAAGGGAGCGTTGCACAAAGAGGCTCAGGTAAGGTACGAGCGGACCTCTACTTATTCGCCAGAAGAGGGGAGCGGGCATACCAACTCGGTCCACCAGAATTCGGCCGGGTTTGCTCCGTGTTCGACTTTGGGCACGCAGGAGCTAGAACAAGCAGAGTGTGCGGTCTGGCGCAAGATGTTGTTCAGGTAAAATGCAAAGGCGACAGCTAGGGTACTCGAGCTCTGAACGAAGTGTGGGAAAGTCAGCGTTGGTATCGAATTCCCCAGCTTTGATTGCTAATGACAGCATTTGATAATGTCTGGTGTGTGATTAGGAGACGTAGGTCAACGAGGGCCGCTCGAAACGCATTAGATAAGCAAGCCAGGGCTCCGCTGCGGATGGACTGGCCGGGGTGGGAGGTTGGGGCGGGCCTTTTGGGGGGTTACCTGATGGATCCAGAACCCAAAGCTCGAGGCGGACAGGCGGGAGAGAGAGAGTGACGAGGTAAGGTAAGGTAGGGAAGGGTTAAAGTGATTGAGGTGGAAGTGGAAAGAGAAGAGATGCACACACACTGTGTGCTGTGCATAAAAGTGACTCGCCGCAGAATGCAGAACGGAAGAGACAGCGGGAGAGCGGGTGGTAAATTGGGCTTCGAGATTAGACGAGCACGGTTGGCAGGGGAAAATCATGGACTGTAGCTTTTGGCGGGGGACCTGTGCTTTGGGAGATGCCATGTAAGGTACTCCGTACTCCGTTACCTTAGGTAAGGTAGGTAGGTTGGTGGGTTCGGAAGAAAATCCCTGACGCTGCTCAGTTGGCTGGTCTCAGGTACTCCGATTTTCTGCCTTTTTGGAGGGCAATTTGTGGGAGAAGCACAGTGCCGCCCAAAGTCGCTAGTACACAGACTGTCATCGCCATGGTTTTTCCGACGGCAGCACAGCACAAGACGCACAACACAATTCCCATCCATCCCACCTCCGCTCCCCGAGATCCATTCCTCTCTCTTTCTTTTGTGCAGGGACTTATGCAGCACAATCACCTTTATAGCCATTGGTAAGGTAGACGGCAGCCCATTGGCAGCACCTGGCCCCAGCCCCGCAAAGCTGCTCTTTTCCCTGGGTGCGTTGCTCGGAGGGCACCTCAGTGGCAGTGGCAGCTCCCGTCCTGCACGCCAGAGCCAAAGAGGCTGCCGCACCACACTTTACAAGCCCGAAAGAAGTGCGGTGCTGCTGGTCTGTCGCCTGTCGGTTTCCTTCACCCAGAGAACCATTCTCCCAGGGCGCACTCTTTCTCTGACCTTTTCCACCTCCCCACGCCGGCTCCTCTCTCTCCTCTTCTTCACTCTACCGACCCGTCACGACATGAATCTACCTTGTTCTCGATTGACAGATATGCGAACTGTTCGATTCCCTCAAAAGAATTGCTCGAGTACCCGAATCCTCCCTTCTCACTAGCCCGAACTGCGAGTCGCGCCCATCCATTTCTTGCTACTCTCTCGCTCGCACGATTGCCCTCCCACTACAACCACAACAACCCACCCGGCCTGCTCTCTGCCCACTCTCGTTACCTTACCTTACCAATCTTCCCCCTCGCCCCGATATCCCAATTCTACTCTCTGCCTCCTGGCTTCAACTCTTGCGACTGCGACATCCTGTACTGCGTCACTCACACGCCGCTGCCGCCGACTCTTCCTCCCCTCCTCCTCACTCTTCCGAACTCTTCCTCACCTTCCTCCTCTCTCTCCGCCGTCCCCTTACGCTGCCTCAATGGCACCACCCTCCCCTCGACGTTCTTCACGAGCCCGAGGCAACACAGTCTCTCAATCACAGCAATCCTCGACAACGTCGAGTCTTTCGAGTCGCGGCGAACGAACGACCAGATCCCTCAACAAGACCTCTTCCGCCAAGTCCACCCCGAGCGCCTCGCTCTCTTCGGAACCACCCGAAGACCTGGAGGACGCCCTCCCCTCACGGCGCCGAACCCGCGCGCAAGAAGACGCTCGCGACAAGCCTCGTGTCGATCCCTACGATATGGCCACCGGCAGTGACGACGTCCAAGAGGACGACGAGTCCGTACGCTGCGTCTGTGGTTTCGACGAATACCCGGGACCTCCGCCCTTTGAAGAGGATTCCAAGCACGGGAAACACAACCCAGAGGCCGACTTCTTCGCTAGCATCGAGTTGTCAGATGAGGTCTCTGGTCTCTTCGTCCAGTGCGACGTCTGCAAAGTCTGGCAACATGGTGCCTGCGTCGGCATTTTCACCGAGGAGAGCTCTCCCGATGAGTACTTTTGCGAAAAGTGTCGCAAGGATCTACACAAGATTCACGCAGCAGCTAACGGGTAAGCATTCCACCTTCCGTCGAGGAGCTCTCGGTGTCTTGTCGCCCACATACCCGCCATTGACTGTAAAGCGTCGGTCGGCGGCGAGGTGACTGGGGGAATCGGACTTGGATACGGCGAGGCTCAATCCATGTCGCCTCTGGAATCTTGACAATGCTGACTTTTCTCTCCTCAGACAACGGTACTCGAACTACTTGCCTCTCAATCGTCCGTCGCGCGCAACATCCCGAGCCGCATCCTTAGTGAAGGATGGCACCAGATCGCCCAAAGAATCAGGCAGGAACGGGGGCCGCGCCTCTTCTGCTACCCAGGCCTCGAAGCGAAGGTCAACAATGAACAGCCGGGATGCCGCATACGATGAGGATGAACAATTGCGGCGGGCCATCGAGGCTAGCAAAGAAGAAACCATTTCGGAGCCCACGGAGACTACGTCAAGACGAACCAAGCGAGGTCGTAGTGACAGTCTTGAGTGAGTCGCCAACCTTTCACTACGCTGACTCCCGCTAATAGTCGTAGGAACTCGGCAAGCCTCAAGAGACAGCGAACCAGTTCGCCATCAATGTCACCGCCCCCAGAGAAGACCGAAGCCATCGAGGATGAAACAGACGAAGAAAACAATGGCAGAAATGGCCAGTCGAAGAAGCCTCGCGGCACACGTACGCAACGTGAAAAGTCGGATCGAGAAGAGCGCGATCGCCAGCGAGCAGAAGCAGCCAATCGACGGAAGGGTCGTGCAGATCGTAGGAGAGCTGAGGGTACGACTCCTGTAAATCCGGGTAAGGAATCTGAAGCTCACGTGGGCGCAGAATCGGATCCGTCAGAAGAGGTCCCCCTCGCGACAGCTCGGCCTGCTGTCAAACCGACCACCGAGCCTGTGGTGCCTGTCGAGGCGCCCCCGTCCTCTGCCCCGACCCCGGATACTCCGCCTGCAAATCAGGCACCGGTCGGGAGTTCACACAAGAAGACAAGTCGTAACAACCAGAAGAGGGGCAAGGGTCGAAACCAATACACAAAAGATCGAGACGATAACGAAGACACACCAGCGAGGTCAATGTCCAGAGATATTGGCCGGAATCATGACGACCATACCGGCGCTGGCACTAGCAAACACTCACATTCCGACCATCCCAAGCACACCCGAACAAAAGCAAACAGTGCCCACAGCAAAGTATCAATGAACGACATGAAACGCAGAGTTTCGGCGTTCCTCGACTTCATTTCCAAAACACAAGTGGAATTGGCTGGCGAAGCACTACCGGGATCCAGGAGTAGCCAAAATAGCTCCCAACAACAAAGTCCTCGCGCAACGGCTGCGCCAGATGCGCCAAAGATTAGCGTCAACGGCGACTCCGCAGTAGCAAAGAACTCGCCAATCGGTACTGCGGCAACAGACGGGAATGGGCCCGAGTCGAAAGATTTTAAAGCATTGAATTGCGTGGAAATGATGGATGCCCTGACGCGCGACCTGCTGCGATGGCAGAATCAATATGCGTCATGAGCAGGCCTGGATTGGCCGTAGCTGTCCTCTATATAAGCGAATAGTCGCTCACTTGAAGCCGAATGGTTGCTTTCGTTTCGGAGTACGATATCAAGAGTCTGCCCTCGACGGCACTTGGCGACTCTGTACGGTTTGATGTTTCTTGGCGTTTGGTCTGTTTTGGGGTGTTGAAAATGGTATTTGAACAAAAAGCTTGAAGGCAGTTCAATCACGAATTGTTGCTCATGTACGCACTGGTTGTGCGGTTCTACTTTCAGTTGATAATGTCAGGTTTGAGGAGAATTGTCGGATACCCGGACGCTTGCGAGTCTCCAAGATTGCGGGCGACGTTGCTAGTGATGCACCCAGGTTCAGTTGAATTTGGTTTCTTATCTCGAGTATTTTCCAACCTGATCTACTCGTTCTCTAGGTTCTTGAAGGATAAGATGTACAAAAAATTGCTCTCATACGAGGCAACGTCTTTATTTTACATGTATTTTGATACAGAGTGTGGGGTATCTTTCTATAATTCTCACACGGGACAATTCTACTATCACTCCTTTTGGTGCCTTTAAACCGCTTTGCTCTTGTTCATTGCCCGCTCTTTCCTCGCTTCCTTTTCTTTCCTCCGCGCCTGATTCATGCTGAGCGAGCCCTGCCCTTCCCTCGCCAGCTCCTTGTCCTTGAACGCCTCGTCCGTAATGTCGTCGAGTACGAACTTGCCCAGGTTCCCGACCCTCCACTGCTTGACGATCCAGTCGGCGGCGCTGTCGGCGTTGGCTTCCCCGCCGCTCTTGAGCTTGCCCGTCCTGCGGGCGACGCCCGTCAGGAACTCGTTGACCTCGTTCGTGGGCTCCGAGTATCTGGCGTAGGCGCCCGGGTCGACAAGGTTGAGGCGGTAGAGGAGGTAGTCGGCGAGGATCTCCATGGGGATGCGGTCGTCTTTTACGGAGCCGGCGAGCGCGAGCTTGACCATGCTCTCGGCTTCGGAGACGAAGGGCATGAAGACGCCCGGGGTATCGAGGACGAACACGCCTTCGCCTAGGCCCATGGTGTCGTTGCCGTTGCCGTTGCCGTTGCCGCCGCTGGTGTTGCTGTTCTCGGAGTCGAGAATGCGCACGGGAGAGGAGAGCTTGCGCGTCACGCCTGGTTGAGCGCCGACTTTTGCGACGGATTGTTTCTTGTGCATGCCGTGGACGCGGAGCTTGTTGAGGAGGGTGCTTTTGCCTACATTGGGCATGCCGACGACGAGGGCGCGCATGCCGGTTAGGCTGTCGACTGAGCGGGCGACGTTGCGGATCTCGGAAAGGAGTTGTTTGGTTGTGGCGGGGTCGTCTTTGCGCCAGAAGACGACGCGCTGCCGGGTCGTGGAGGTGTTGCCGCCGCCGCCGGTGGGGGAGCGTCCGGAGCCATTGTGGAAGCGGCGGAGGGCATGTTCTACCGAGGCGGGGCTGTCGGCGCCGAGGTCGCGGTGTGTGTAGACGACGATGCGCTCGCGGCCGGCGATGGCGCGGTCGAGGACGGGGTTCCAGCTGGTTAGGGGCACGCGGTAGTCGCGGCACTCGAGGACGAGGCCGACGTCGGAGAGGCGGGAGGAGATTTCGCGGAGGGCGGCGTGGTGGTGGCCTAGGTAGTAGGAGCGGGGGATGGATTCGGAGACGTCGAAGCGGAGGCGGGGCGCGAATGCGGCGGCGGTGGTGGCCGTGTTTGCGCTCCAGCGCGCGGCGGTCAGGGAGTAGCATGGCCGGGTTTGTGGGGGAGGGATGGGGGGGGACGGGAACGTGAACGGCTACGGCTGGCTTTGGGGAGAATTGGGCACCCTTGTGCTAAGGATCCGTTCCTAGCGATCACCTTTTCATCATTGGGTGAGATAATTGACTTCCTTGGAAGAAGTGCTTAGAAGTGGGAGGGGCTGACACTTGCAGGTGGTTGAAGCTGGTAATTTCGGGAGAGCATGAAGGTTGGTTTGTGTCGAAATTTCTTCAGCCTGGCGCCGATTGTCCGATAGCCTCGCAGCGATCGCATCGTCTGATTGGCTGTGGAGACGGGTGATCCCTGGAAAGTGAGGAGGGGCAATCTGCTGGCCCCGACGCCGACAGGCCATGACGTCAGCCTTGAGAGCTATCGCAGCTTGGACCGTGCGCACTACGTACCCTTGGCTGCATGTGGGGTCATGGCCTGCCAAGACTGGCCAATGAGCACGTGGGGAACGGTGGGATGTCGATTTGTCGAAACGGGGCCCGAACCTTCTCTTTTTTGAGAAGCCCTGGTAAATGAGTGCTTGGGAAAACTGGTTCGAGTCAAGGGAATCCATGGACCTTGGGCTGCAAGATGGAGTTCGTTGGGATGAGCAAGAGTTTGCGTTAGCGGTATTTTGTAGTGTTTTGAGTTCTTGCGCCTCTGCCGTTTAACCGTTCTGGCTTTTGTCGAGTGTTTCTTGTCTATTTCCAGTACGAATCTTCGGTTGTGTTCTATCTCTTGGCTTTCAAGATCGTGTATATGATTAGTTCTACATCGTTTAGATCGGCCTAGCACATTTGTTCTCATTACCAACACGCTGGGTCGCCATCTCTTGGGTATCTAACGACTTCGCACAGGCTCGTTCTGTGTTGATAATTGTAAAAGTCCATCCCACATGCCACCAAACCTCGCCCCCGCGGGGCCAGACAATGACCGCGGACCACCTTCTGCCACATCACCTCGACACCAGGACGATGTCATAACACCGGTCCGCGAGTCACACGGCCTTATGAGCGACAAGGCGGAGAGGAGGTTTACCGAAAAAGCAGAAGATCGGGAGGAAGTTTCCGCCCATGACGCGGGGTCAGAAGGCCGTCGTGGCGCACGACACAGCGAAAACAGAAACGATGGCACCAGCAACAGCAACAGCAACAGGTGGCGCGGCTACATCAAAAAAGATGGCAAGTTGAGGCCGTTCAGGCTGCTAAAGGAGGATTTTGGCAACTTCAGATTGAGGTACCTCTCTGACTGGACCGTATTCAATCAGCTTGTCCTGGCGAGCGCGGTATACGTCTTCTTCACCAATATTTTGCCTGGCATTACGTTTGCGAGCGACTTGTATGTCTTGACTGGGGAGTCGTGGGGCACGATTGAGGTGGTGTTTAGTACCGGGCTTTGCGGCATCATCTTTGCCTTGTGAGTTGTCTTGTTCACCTGAAAGCCTCATTTAGCCCGAGGCATCGTCTAACACATTTCCCCCAGATTTTCGGCTCAACCATTGACGATTCTTGGTGTTACGGGGCCATTTTCGGTGTTGGCAGAGAACATTTACACCCTATGTGAGAACTCGTTCAAGGTATCACATCCTTCTGAAGAACCGTATATGACCAGCAGACTAATGACGGACAGATCCCCTTCCTACCTTTCATGGCCTGGTCCCTGATCCACTCGGGCTGGATGCACTTCCTCCTGGCCATCTTCAATGCCCACGACTACACCATGCAATACGTCACCGACTTCAGCGCCGACATCTTCTCCCTCCTCAACAGCGTAATCTACTTCCACAAGGCCATTAGGGAGCTCCAGCGTACCAAAGCAGTCGTTTCTCTCGCCGCCTTCCTCTACTCCATCATCGGTGCCGCGGGCACCTGCCTCCTCGCCATTGCCCTGTCGACGGCCGTGTCGTGGAAGCCTCTGTTCCACCGGTACGTCCGCATGGGCTTGACCGAGTACGCCGCCGCCATCTCCATCGTCTTTTTCATCGGCATGCCATACGTCGGCGACCTGGCGACCCTCGACCACAACAGGCTGGAGGTCTCAAAGTCGTTCCGACCGTCGTCCCCGAGCCGCGAGTACTTTTTCGTCGAATTTTGGAAGCTCCCCATCGGCTGGATATTCATCGCCATCGTCCCCGGCATCATCATCACCGTCCTCTTCTACTTTGACCACGAGATCAGTAGCATCATCTGTACGGCCAAGAGGTACGGCACCCAGAAGCCGGGCGGGTACGCGTGGGACGTCATGCTCCTGGGCATCACGACAATCATGTGCGGCATCCTTGGCATCCCGCCCGCCAACGGCCTCCTCCCGCAGGCGCCGCTCCATTCCGAGTCACTCATGTACACCGTCTACGAGGACCCGCCGCCCGTCGACGAAGAAGCCGAGGAGGAAGGGCCTGGCGAGGGACCCCCCGCGAAGCCCGTCCAGCGCGTCCATGAGCAGCGGTACTCGGCCTTTCTGCAGGCAGCGGGTATCCTGCTCTTCATCTCGCCGCCCTTCCAGCACGTGCTAGGTTTCACGCCGACCTCGGTCCTCGCGGGGCTCTTCATGTTCATGGGCTTCCAGTCGCTGTCTGTGAACCCGATCCTGACGAGGATCTGGCAGCTCCTGACGCCCATCTCGGAGCTGCCTGCCTTGCCTCACGGCGCCAGCTGGATGGGGATCCATTGCTACACGCTCGCGCAGATTGTGCTTACGGGTATAGTCTTTGGCGTCACGTTGACTGTTGCCGCGCCCGGATTCCCTATTATCATCATCATTCTGGTGCCTGTGCGGCTGTTCTTTATGAATAAGATTTGGAGCCGGCAGACGTTGCGGTACGTTGATGGGTGGGCGACTCGAGAGGGGAAGCCCGAGGATAATGAGAGTGATCGGCGTCGGGAGGGTTTGGTTGCGTCGAGTGAGACATCTAGACGGGTTCCTGATGAGGAAAGGGGGTCCAAGACGGGGTGAGGCTCGGATCTGTTTCCTGGTGATAGGTTAGCACCAGTGGTGTACTTTATATGTTGTACCGCTCTCTGTTCACATTGGTACCGGTACCTTGTGATTGTGTCGCATTGTGACATGAACGAAACCCCGAAGCTCTGTACACATGCCAAGTCTATATGAACAGGTGGGGTTTCTAATAGACAGCTACCCCCCACGCCAAACATCCAGTGACCCCTCAAGCCACGTCCCAGTCCGACAACATCCAGCCCCTTCCGAATACAGCTTGAAATGTCGCTTCGGATGATGGTACCCGTCAACGGCTGCATCCCCAGACGCCGCTGAGTCGAGCGGAGAGTGGGCGGCCCCCATAAGACACCTCGGTACGGCTGCTTGGTTACTTGATATGACAGGTGCCTGACATTACTACGCGCGACGACTACATGTTCATTCAGACTTTCACACAATACCTCAGCTTCGTCAACCAGAAAGGCCGTCAGCACCATGTCTCTATCCGTGGCAGGAAAATACGCAGTCATCACCGGCGCAGGATCAGGTCATCCCTCTCCAAACCCCCTCCTCCGACATCAACGCTACTCTCTAGACACCCGCATACTAACACCTCACAGGCATAAACCTCGCCTTTGCAAAGCTACTCCTAGAAAAGGGCTGCTCCGTCATGATAGGCGACCTTGCCCTCCGCCCCGAAGCACAGCAGCTCTTAGAGCAATATTCTCACCCCCAACCCGGCAGCGATAACAACACTAACCGCCCCTCAGCCCTCTTTCAAGAAACAAACGTCGCATCCTGGCCCGACCTATCCCGCCTCTGGTCCAAAGCTCTCTCCTCCTTCCCTCGTATCGACATCGTCGTCCCCGGCGCAGGCCTCTTCGAACCAGCATGGAGTTCCTTCTGGCACCCTCCCAAGACGGGAACAAACCCGGACAGTGAATCGAGAGACGCCGCGGACGCGGAGCCGGGGACCTACGCTGTCCTGGACGTGAACTTGACGCATCCGATCCGGCTGAGCCAGCTTGCGATCGGGTACTGGACGCAGGAGGGGAAAGGCGGGTGTCTGGTGCACGTGAGCAGTATCGCGGGTCACGCGGCGGGGATCGGGTCGCCGTTGTATATTGCGAGTAAGCATGGGTTGCACGGGTTTGTGAGGTGTATGGCGGGGATGAGGGATCGGTTGGGGATTCGGTGTAGTGCCGTTGCGCCTGGGGCCGTGATGGTAAGTTACATCTGTCTATTTCACGTGGAATGGGTTTTCAGCAGGAGAATGGTTGCTGACGGGCCGGGTTGCAGACTCCAATGTGGTCGGAGGACCCGGGAAAGAAGCACATGACGCAGGGTGAGGGCGTTGAGCTGTTCCTCGAGCCGGAGGAGGTTGCCAGAGGTATGCTTGAGCTTTGCGAGAATCCAGAGTACGGCAATGGGACGATTTTGGAGGTTTCCAAGGGGGCTACGCGCGTTGTGCCTCTATATCGGGCCGAGCCGCCTAGTGGTGTTGGTGTTGTTTTGCCCAGGCTGGCTGAGAATGCGGAAAAGGTCTGGAAGAAACTTGAGGGGCCGGGGTTGAAGATTTAATCTACCACAGAGGGCTGGTATACAGGAGGCATCAATGCAACGTTAGTTTCCACTTGGCTTTTGCCTCTTTACCGCACAGCCGTCTCTGAAGAGGGATGATCGAAGATTCTGTCCATAAGTGTCTCCAGGATGTTCTTTTTCCATTTCGAGCACAGAGGTGTTAGCGAGTGACTGACTACTCGGACAAAAAGCCCGGAGGCTTCCTTGCCCGTTCATAGCCTGTTCTTCATTGAAACCCCCAAAAAGCGCTGCGTCACTTATAATCTAGTCCAATCCCAGGGCATCCGTATGTGAATTGTGATTCTGTCTGAAGGATTTTGCAAAGCCTCATAACTGCTGCCCGCCGCCGGTCAGCAGTCAAGATCCTAGTCTTCTCAAGGTTCAATATCGTCTACAAAGCTCTGGAGTACGGGCATAAGATCCCCCTTTTCAATAAAACAGAGCCCCAAATGACCAGAGACGTGGTTCAAGAGAGAATCCAGCACGACAAACCTGCGGCTATGCTTCTGGGCACCGTGGGGAGCAACAGCCGACAGTATTCTTGTCTTAAACAGCGTCGGCCTCGACCATCTGCTGCAACGGCCTGTTGCTGACTTCGGAATTTTCTATGTTATCTTCCTAGTAACGATTCCGGCCAGCCAGCGGCAACAGTATCAGGCCGCGATAGCGACCGGAGTGGATTCGGTGACATATCGCAACTACCTCACTTCATCGAATTTCCTAATCGGGAAAGACGTAAATGGCCATACCCCAAAATGACAGCTGCGCCTCGACGATTTGAGACATCGTTGGACGCCACATTTACAGCCTCCGCATTCCTGCCTGACCTTACGTCAGGAATCAAAAAGCTCCCGTCGCTTTGCCGTGTGTAACCATCGTCCGAGTTGTTGAGTCTCGGCTCCCGGAACTTCATGAGGGCCTTGGGTCGACCAAGACGTTGAGGTAGAGATGTCGATGCCGAGGCGACCGCACCTCGAGCTATTCAATCCAGGCCCTGCAATAACCAAAGAGGCCAGCTTCGAGGTCTTCCAGCAGCTCCCAGTAGAGGTCCGTCTTTTGATTTGGAAGCATGCGTTGCACCGTCATCGGATGATATATATCCTACTTGAGAAGGGAAACGAGCCGAGAGAACAAGAAGAAGATGAATGCAATGTTGACGGAAGGGACGCTCTCATTGATAGCCTTGGTCGTCAAGTTTCCGGGTACCACTACAAGACTATCATCGACACCCGACGGCCCCTGTTACCCGATCTTATCAGAGTGAATAGGGAAGCACGAGACGCCGTGTTATCGTTCTATTCAACGCAATTGCCATGCCGCTTTAGACGAGACAAACATAGCGAAACAACATCCATTATCCGGCTGAACCTGGACTGGGACTACCTGCGAGTCTCCTACGGTAAAGCACACAACATCTTCTTCGACTTCATCCACGACCTCCGCGCCCACGACCCCAAAGGCCGCGGCCTCCAGCACCTAGTCGTAGAAGGATCCGACCATCGTACATCAGTCCACAACCCATCGTCACCCAAACGCACCTTCGCCGAAGGCCCCTCCCTAGACGCATTCAGAGCCACCGTCACAAAAGATCTCAAAAGCCTGTGGTTCAAGTGCACGCCTCGCGGCGCCCGCGCCCTCAACGTGCTGGAGTGGAGGCACGTCCACGTCTTCAACTATGGCGTCCCCGTCTTTCCGAGCTTCACCTTCTTCGACGCACCCCTACCGGATCCAAGGGCCGGCATCGTGCGGGATCTTGAAAAGATTGGCGGGAGCGTGTATGATCCGAGGGAGGGACCCCTCGGCTGGCGGAAGCTTCTTCGTGATGCTGGCTTACGGCCTGAGGACATGGCGGACAGGGGCCAGAACCGAAATCTGGACGTCCGCATCATGTACGCCTCGAGCGAGGAGGATGCCATTCGTACCCGCGAGGACGCGGCGAGGGTTCTACATGAAGAGGACTTTCGGTGGCTTGAGCTGCAGTGGTGGTTTCACGGGTGGGACACGCCCGCGGCCGGAGGACGTGGCGGCGGCGAGAGACCGGCAGGATGTTTCTCAACGGCATCGGGGTTGCAGGCTAAGCGACCCGAGTTCGATGGGCCCGAAGTGTTGGCTGCGGCGCCGAGACCGGCCCTTGGGTTTTGGTTGTTCCCTGTCGAGGCGTTTGGGGAGATTCCGAGTGAGGAGGGAGAAGCGAGCAATTGGTTGAAGGTGAAGTGGGTATGGGACCTGAGTCCGCATCGGCCTGAACTTGCGCTGGCGGACGTATGTTGATGCTGGATCTTGGCGAATGATTCAAGTGGTCATTTTGGTGTATCGAGTGTTTGATATGACTGAGAACAAGAGACGTCAAGACACTCATCCATCATGAGTGAGTACATACAGTCGCTCATTGCTTGCGAATCCGAAAGCAATCATACATTACTTGCCAAACAAGGCGTTGACGAAGGAATCGACGAGATCGTCGATAACGGAATTGACGAATGTATCGGTGAAGACATGAAGGAGATAATCGACGTAAGACATGATGTAAATACGGATAGTCACAGCCTGTAGCTATTCTTGATCTTGACAAAAGAACCGAGGTAACGGATGTGTAATGTGTGTATGATTTGGTATGGAATGTGGCATACATCAGTAACTCGGGGCGACGGCATCACCTTTTATGGCGGCGACGAGGGTATATCCGATGCCATGGTTCCAATCTACCGCAGCCTTGAGGGACGGTGTAAAATCGGCTGGGTACACCTAACCTTATAAGATGGCGACGCGCCCAACTCCGCCGTTGATAGAATCAATCTGCGGTCATGAGCTTTATGAGAGGGGAAATTGAAGAGATGTTAGAAAAACAAAAAAGAAGATGAGTTGCATCGAGCTACCTTAGTGGAAACCTCGACTCATATTGAGTATCTCTAGCATGTTTACGGAGTATCGCCTTCCGTCCGAGTAATCAGCAATAAGATGGGCAATCAAATCATATAAATACGTGAAGTATGGACGTGGCTATTCGGAAAGAAGCACGCAATGAAGAACCCAGCGCACAACCGTTCTTCAGCTAAGTTACACTTGCCCCATACAGATACAAGCGCGGCCTCTTCCACAATAATGGGTGAATCGAAATTGCCCAACTTATACTTTCTATCGTTACCTTGTCTTCATCTCGTTTAACGTATTCATCTCGAATTAATAACGAATACGTTTGAGGCGCTAGAACGTGAAAGACGATAGTGTCGGAAGGACATTTCCTTTGCAAGACTAGCTATACGTGCACAAGATTGCGTCGAGAGAAAGAGTGAGTAAACCAAGGCTCCCGCAGCTCTAAGAGACGTTTGGAGTCCCAAAGGAGTTCGGGTCCTGAGGAGGTTGGATGCACGGCAGCCTTCGCACTTGCCTTTATACGTGGCTCTGTGATGGGGGATGTAAGTAGCTCAGTACTTATGCTTAAGAGGCATCAAAGGAGTTGCATGGAATCTTGGGCTTTGGTGGACCGAGGTCCAAAGAGGTTAGTGAATCTCGCGTGTCCATGTTGAATGAAATGCGTGACTGTGATTATTGTTGTGCAGAGCAAACGTCAGCATTGTTTTGGAGGTCGATCCTGTAACCGATGATATGAGTGGTAGGGAAGAAGGCTGTCTTGGATAAGCAACAGTCTCTCAAGACGACAAACAACAAATTGAAAATGGAAGCTGGTTCGAGATTTGTAAGAGAGCTTCAACCTGGGCGATAATTGGCAGACTCCCAATTCGTTCCCTCAGAATAAGGGGAGAAAGAAAGATAACATAGATACGAAGCAGGAAAAGGTCTCTTGGGAGCAATCCAAGTTTGAGCTCAGTTATAGCCAGTGCTACAACATGAGAAGCCAACAGACTCAATCATGAGATAGATCTACAAACATCTATATAAAAAGAGATATACAAGCAAGTTTGAATTACTGGTGCTCCTCTCCGAAAGCGAGCACCTCGTCTATATCCAGCATCTTGTACGGCCCTAACTCGAAGGCCAATCCATCCTCCTTGTGCTCCGGCGTCCGGACAGCAGAGCAAGTCATGTAATCCGGACCCAGGGCCCTCAGGGAGACATTCGCGTCCTCCACCTTGGCCCCTTTGAAAACGATCTCATGATCCGCGACCGCCTCGCCTTCGGCACCAAAGCTCTCCGCAGGCGTCGGCGGCCGGAACTTTTTGAACTGCAGATCCCCCAGCCAAGGCGCGAGGAGCGCCTCGCCCGTCATCTTGACATACGCCTCCCGCAGACACCACAGCGCGTAAAAGCACCGCAGCTTAAAGTCGGCCGCGTCCTCGAGCGAGGCGCCCGGTTTCAACCCCGGCGGGATCGCCGCCAGGACCTGCCACTTCAGGAAGTTGGCCTCGATGGGCGAAAGCACATCGGCGTGGACATCGACGAACTTGGGCCAGCCCTCCTTGCTGAGCATGCCGTGGTCCCTGGTGCGGCGTTCCGAGGTGCAGACGATGTCGACGCCGACGTCGACGGGGCCCCTGGCGGCGATGTCGTAGCCGTGGACTGCGAACATGGCGACCAGCCCTGCCTGGTGGCTCACGTTGAAGCTCAGCGGGCTGGTGCCGTCAGCGGTTCGGAAGATGGGCTTGGTGCGCTCGTCGCGGACGGCGGTGGCATCGTGCCAGGGGACGCCGCAGAAGCGACTGATGGCGTAACGTTTCAGGAGGTGCGAACCCAGGGACAGCTTCGCGTCGCGGACGTGGTAGTACTTTAGCACGGCTTTACACTCATCGGCGGTGAGGAGTGCGAAAGCTCGGGATGCCTTTTGAGCGGGTTCGGTTTCGTGTCAGTTTGTTTCTCAATTTCTTCTTTGTCTTCTTTCTTCTATCACCCAGGTCCCCATTATTCCAGGGGTAAATGGTACGCAGGGGGTGGGAGAGCTTCGAACTTCGAAGTTGCTGTTGCATAGAGAAGGGAGGGAGGGGGGATGACTTGGGACGAGCAGTTTTGGAATGGTTCGCCGGGACATGTTTGAATAATACAGAGCCGCGAAACGGGCATGGGGCAACGGGCAAACGGCAATGCAAATTCGATCGGGAACGGGGTGCAGTACGTACGGCTTGTTCGAGTTGCTTCGTTTCAGTGGCTTCCGGCCATAGATGCCGTGTATCCAGGATCCACTGTATGATAGTCGGGGCCATCTTGATCGGTGGTTTCCCTCAGTCTCTGGGTGTTTCGAGGATGCTTGTCGGACTTGGAAACACTGGTTGGTTTCTCGCGGTGCCTAATGCCCGTCCGTTTGCTTCCTCTGTTGACGCAACCTGCAGCCTCGACGAAGGTTTACCCGAGGCAGGAGGGTTTCCTTGAAGAGTCGGCAGCAATACTTCAGCCTGCTCTGTCTCTGGTGTTGGTAATCTGCCCAAGATCCAGACCCGGCTTTGTCGTCGGAAGGAGGGATGAAATGTGCCTGCCAAGAAACCCTGAATAAGGTTAAAGATTGGCAACAAGCTGAAGTTGCGTCTTTTGACACGCTATCTGCCCCGCTGTCGCCGGTTGAGAAGTTGACGAGACGACAAGGACACCGAGACGAGCGTCGTGGGTAAGACTGGAAGCAATTGGACGACAGGGGTTCGGTGAGGTAAGGTAAGCGGAGTGAGGATGCAAAGCTGCAAGCGAGTAAGACCCGGTAGATAGAGTGAGGTAAGCTTGACTATGTTGTGCTCTTGGCAGACGGGCAGCCCGGCGACGTATGAGGGTGACGGATCGACAATTTGCAGAATCAAGTTTCAGACATCAGGCCATCGAGTTCTTGGGAGGATTTGCGAGTCGCTCGTAGTTTCACCGAGGGGTTTGGACCGTTGATTGACGAGGGTGAGATTGTCACAGGTTTCCGTGGGGTTTAGTCCTTTGAGTGGGAAAGGGAAGGGGTGGGCAGGTTGAGACGTTTCCACGTCCCCTTCAAGCTGGAAACTGCCCGGGGGGGTTGGAGGGGCAGCAAGGAGGGGCCAAAGTGCCCGCAGCCCACCTATCCGTAGGACGTAGCCTAGTGGAGGTAAGCAAGGTGAGGTAGGTACCTCCGAGCCCCGGAACAAGGCGGACCAACGCCCGCTAGCGCCCTTTTCCCTGGTGGAGGGGTGTCACGGCTGCAGATCACACCGAATCCGCGGCTTGACCCCTCCACCTTTACCGCCCCAAACCTTTTCTCAACTTCAACTCCACCCCTTCACTACATTGGATATCAAATTGGCATGACTTACACTGTCTCACGCTCTCTATAAAGCAGTCTTCGTCTGTCCTTCATCTCTACCAGTCTTTTCCCCTTCTTTTCTCTTCAGCGCAATTCTACCCTCGTTCACAGAATTCGCCACGTAGCCGAGTCTCTCCGCCAAACTCATCCAAAGATTCCTGCGTTTCTTCTTTCCACATCGTCTCAACTCGCCTCCCTTGTTCCGCCGCCATGACCGCCAACCAAGCCACGATCACAAACCTACCGTCATTTTGCGACGTCGAGCAGGCCAGGAGTGCACCTTTCTTCTTTTGCTCCGCTGGCCAGGTCGTCTCCCTTCTAGGTGAGACTTGATCTCGGAAGCGTAGAGCAAAACTTCTTTTTTTCAACCTTTCGATTTTCCTGTGTACGCGGCAATGGGACGCCAGCCGAAGTCCAGTCGAGAATCGAATTCTTCATACCAAACCTTTTACAACAACCCGCTGGGAGGCATCCGCATGGGCCTGAAGCGTCGATGAATCCATCCGAAAGAGTCCACGCGCCGGGGAAAACGTGCGACACAACTATGAACACCCCGGCGCGGCTGGCCGCGGATGACGAGCGTCCGCTGGAGAGAGCCGCGTGATCCTGAAGCGACGGCGCTTCTTTTTTTCTTCCCTTCCCGCTCGATCCTACACGTCTCCTGCCTGCCTCGCCTGGGCTTGGTCTCTTCGTCGAGATAGAGAACAGGGCTGAGAAGGTTGGGGGTTCCATCCTGACCCGCCTGGCCTGGTCTCTCCGTGAGATGAGGACGGGTTAGAGAAGGAGGAGAGTGACAGAGTGGGAGGGGGGCGTCAACCTTTTCTTTTTCTTATTTTTTTCATGTCAGCCCATCATAACGCCGAGAGTTGGGCAAGCCCGCTGAAGCGCTCGGGATGGGCCCGCGTCGTCAAGTCCGTCTTTATACGGGAATGAACTGGCGCGGGTCCGAAATTGCGTGGAGGGTCCCTTGCAAAGTCTGGACCTTTTCGTTGGTGCGAGGGATTATGGTGCTCTTGTGAGAGTACCGACCAACCAGACCCAAACAATTTAATGGAGATGATCCACGGAGAGGGGGAGAATCCGGGGCATAGGGCTGTGGAGATGATTCACACGATTAACGGGGCCGCATAGTGACGGATATCTGGAGGTGGCTCTCGAGGGCTATACGCAAGGTCCGATGGGTTACGGAAGAATTAATATCTAAGGGCAACTGAACCAGCCTCATAATATAATCTTAATTGATCACATCTATTGTTTTCTCAGCAAGGGTCCCGTTCCATTATCATTTGACTGCAGATAAATTGTAGAGTCAGCCATCCTTGATGGACTTCAGGGACCTCCAATTCTTGCACACGTAACAATATGTCTTGATGACTGTGTCGAAGGCGATTTCAATTAAACTGCCCAAGCCCAACTACAGTTTGCCAACGATATATCCTTCCGTAACCGCGACCAGGAAATTACAATGTCCATGAAAGAGGAAGGAGATTCAGTCAGCTTCGCCTGGTGAACACTTCTGTCCATCGTCTAGTGCAGTACTGAAGATGATTCCAAGAAATGGGCACTGTGTAGTCATAGGCATCTTTGTGTTATTGAAAGGAGAGCCCACACCTCCATGTTTCGTGATAGGGATGGTTGTAGCCATGCTGACGTACGTTGAAATATGACTGGGTATGCAAGATATGTTTTCGAAGAGTGAGCTTGTATGAGTACCCACGGCTAGTTCTTGGTAGCATACAAAAAGTCTCCAAGTGACTCGTTCATGAGCCAAGAGGGTGATGTAATGACCCGACCCCGAATACACACCTGATTGAATACACGAGAAGCCCATATATACCCCTCCAAGTCCATTCCTGTCACCAGCACAGCAGGCGCCTTCCTAGGTCGGTTGGTCAGGTCAAACTGGCTGGGTGGTGGAGTGGTTCATGGTCAACAATTAAAATCGCCAACCAGCCTACTCGACGACAGGCTTAGCGCATACGAGAGTACCCGAGTTCGAGTCCCGGAATGAGCACCATGAATTTCCCAGCATGAGCACCAAGAGATGTAGCCCCCAATTCAGCACCGGGGGGGTGAACTCTTTTTTAGATGCCCTTGGCATCAAGCTCCCTTATGCACAAAGGAGTACTAGGCTATTAACAGTGGCGATGCCGACGATGTATCTCCCATGCCGAGTGAAGAGGGCTGATACCAAGATCTGGGCTAGGCTGTAGACAAGACTTGATACAGTGTTAACCCAACGGGGGTTTAGATAGAGTCAGAATGGCTTGCTCATAATCCTTACCGTTGTACTGCTATTCACATCCCGTAAAGTCAGATCCGTACTTTATCAAGAATAGACGCTCTAGTTTCCAATCTTCTTAGTGGAGAAGTTCTATGGCCGTGCGAATCTTACAATTCCTTTTGAATACATAAGTATGCTTTTGCCTCGTGGTCCGTCGTGAGGATCCAAGAAGATGCAGCTCGGGCCTGTCCTAAACAAGGCCACATCGTTTTCATGTGTTTTGAGAACGCCATGACGCCTCCCTATGCCTTGCTCTTCAGATCATACACATAGTTTGTACAAGTATTGTATCCAACAACCGCGCCTGTCAGCGGTTATCCTCCTCTTGTTGACTCCCCTGTTGTCTTTCTCGCCCTTATGCAATTCACTTCTTCTGCGCGGCCTCCTGCTCCTTGCGGTACTGCTCATTCTCGACCTCGCGCCAGTCCCTAGGCGCGGGCTCGTTGCCGTCGGTTTCGCCCCTGCCGCCGGCAAAGGCGGGCCGTCCGGCGTAGAGCTGGTATCCTTTGCCGCTCTCGGCGTCATTCATGGTCTTGTAGTTGACGGGCATGTTGCCACGGAAGCGCTTGCGCATGTCGACCATGCCGCGCTTGCACTCGCCGAAACCCTTTTTGAGCTGCTGGCACTTTGTTGGGAGTCCCTCGACGAGAGGCGATCGGAGGCAGTCGGAGGCGCTGTTACGCTGGACCATGACGCACTCGGATTCCTGGAGGCATTGCGCGAGAGCCTCACCTGGGGGTAAGGAGTTAGTTTGCTGTCACTATGGCAAGTAAGAGAGGAGAGAGCGTACGCAGTTCTTTGCAAGAGCTAGGCATGGTGACGGTGGTTTGGCATTCCCTCGGTACCTTGGAGACGACGAGTACACGGAAGTGGTGCGACTATCTGGGAGCTGTCGCCTGTCGGAGCTTCGAGTTCGCGATGAGCGGTCCCCCGGGCCCCGGGGAAGAAGGGGAAAAAAAAACATCACAGTTGTGATTGGCCAAGATGGAAAGGATAAGACCCACCTTTGTGCAGCGGTCTTCTGCAAGGTGTGAGAGTCGCAGAGGCAAGAGTAGGGCCGCTAGAGTTGGATGTCCCTGCAGTCCTTCAATAAGAAAACCCCACTTTGGGGAGCAAGTTGGCAAGGATGCGGGCTCCTCCGTCCAACCGCGTGCTCACACGCCAGCGTCCCTGCCACTGACACACTGTCAGATCGGTTGATTGGAATGATTTGGGGAGTACAAGAGGGGCCAAGGAGGCCCAAGGAGGCGTGGCCCGCATGGGAGAAGTCGGGAAGGTGTGCTGTGACCTTGGACCTGGACCTTTTTGGGAGCTTCCAGCCCAGATGGGATGCCATCCATCCTCACATGTGACATCACATACCTTAAGATGCAGTAAGGTACCTTTCACCTTTCCTTACCTTACCTTAGCTTTGCACATCTTCTTCCCTCTAGAAACCTCAGACTTCCCACACACCGCGGACCACTCACTTCCAGATTCTCTCCGCTGACGCATTCTTACGCCCAGCCATTGCCTGTCGACAAACTACGCAGGCGTAAAATCACTTAAGCTTTTCGTCGTCTGCGCATTCGGCGATGATGGCTTGAAATCCCCATGCAACCTTTTCTTCTTCTTTCTCTCTTAGACATACTCGTTCCTGCCGCGCCACGGCTTCTACGTTAAATTAATCTCGTTCCAATCGCGCAACCACCATGGCTATTCCTTTCATTGGGCGATTGAACATGTAAGAGATGCTCCTTGCCCGCCTTGCTTGCCTGTCGTCCTCTTTTCTTTTCCCTCCCTTTCCTCCCTGTTCCTGGCCTTTCCCCTCGGTCCCTCGCTCGAGCTCGAGCTCCCCTTCCAATGCAGCGCAACTCGCGGATAAGACTTGGCCTGGCACTAATGGCATTGCGCAGCGTCGAATATGTAGCTCTAGTGGGGTCCTTCTTACTTGTCGGGCTCGAGGCTATCATCCGTATCCTGACCTTGGCTCTGCGTACGAAATGCGCCTCCCTCCGAGCGGTGGCGTCCAAGCTAGCTAACTCGATTTCTCTACAGCTTCGCCGCTTATCTCGCTCTTCTATAGAGCATCCCGTCGCTTATTTAACCGATATTCGACCCCGGAACAGAAACGCGCCGAGCAAAAAAAGAAATGTTCGTCTATGTCTGGCGGCTGTCCCAACCCTCCTTTGTGTGATTCATCTTGCGCTAACCCGTCGTGATGCCGCGCAGCCATCTCCACCTCCGTGCGAGACGCCTCCGACTTTGTGGATCTTTGCCGCCTGTACGGATATGAAGCTGAGGAGCATGTCCTCCAGACCAAGGATGGATACCTGCTCGGTCTGCACCGGCTGGCATGGAAGAAGGGCGAGGAGGAACAAAAGATCAACAGCGGACCGGGAAGTTTGATGAAGAAGGTCTTGTACCTTCACCATGGGCTGCTCATGAACTCCGAGGTTTGGGTCTGCTTGACCGATGAGCAGCGATGTCTTCCTTTTGTGCTCGTCGAGAAGGGCTATGATGTCTGGGTCGGTGTTTCGCCTTGCGATAAGTTGAGGGCGCATATGCTGACTATCCGCGTAGCTTGGCAACAACCGTGGCAACAAGTATTCCAAGAAGTCGGTGCATCACTCGCCCAAGTCGACTGATTTCTGGAACTTTTCCATCGACGAGTTCGCCTTCCACGATATTCCGGACAGCATCTCATACATCCTGGAGACAACTTCGCAGGAGAGCTTGTCGTACATTGGCTTCTCCCAGGGAACTGCGCAAGCCTTTGCCACCCTTGCTATTCATCCGAAGCTGAACCAACAAGTCAATGTCTTCATTGCCTTGGCGCCGGCCATGTCACCAGCAGGTCTTTCCAACGGAATCGTCGACGCTCTGATTAAAGCCTCACCTCAGGTTCTATTCCTCCTCTTCGGCCGCCGATCCATCCTCAGCTCCGCCACCATGTGGCAGTCCATTCTTTACCCACCCATCTTTGTTAGAGTCATTGATATGGGCCTTTCCTTTTTGTTCAATTGGCAGACGAAGAACATTACACTCAGCCAAAAACTTGCGGCATACCCACATCTGTACTCCTTCACCAGCACAAAGAGTGTGGTTCACTGGTTCCAGATCATCCGGAACAAGTCGTTCCAAATGTACGATGACGACGTCCACCCACCCATGTCGATAAGCTCTTCCAGCAAGTACACTAAGGTCGCCAAATACCCCACACGAAATATCAAGACGCCCATCGTTCTTGTCTACGGCGGTAGCGATTCGTTGGTCGACATCAAGGTGATGCTCAAGGAGCTCCCAACCCAAACAATAGCCACCGAGATCCCTCATTATGAGCACCTTGACTTCCTATGGGGCAAAGACAACAATGTCCAGGTGTTCCCTCATGTTTTCGATGCCCTCGACAGTTTCACTGATGCTCAACACACAAAGGAGGAATACGATCGGTACCAGCTAGCGAGGCAAGAGAGTCTCATGGGCTCTGGGAATGCATACAAGAGACACGCCTATAGGGATAGCGATGTTTCTGGCGATGTCTCTGCCAGCGAAGCTTCGAATGCTGTGGATGAGAGCCGGAATGGTAACGGTGTCGAGACCGTGGAGACGCCCGCTCCCCAAAATAAGACCCGAGACCGTCCTTCTGGGATTCCTTCCCCGTACAACACCACCCGCCTACGTACTCCATACTCCCAAGTTGCAGCCGACGACGAGTCGCCGTCGCCCTCTCCAGATAGGCCTTCCAGCCGTGCAGCCGAAGGCGAAGAGCGACCGGACAGCTCGTTGAGCCATCGTGAGTCTCCAACGTCCAAGCTCAAGGGCATCGGCGTTCGGCGGGGAAGTGGAGGCAGCCACCTGAGCCTGGATAGTATGCGCGAAGGACGGGGCATCAGTCTCGGGACGAGTAAGGCCCTAGGCGGCGTGGTCACAAAGAATCCCATCGATCCCAAGGGGCTTGCGAATGTCGTTCCTGATGAGAGCAAGACTGGTGGGAAGAAGAAGAAGCGTGTAACGGTTGCGCCGTAGGCCTTGACTGCCAAGGACCTGGGAGGTGTAGGATATGGATTGGATCAAGGCGGCAAAACAGTACATCTTTCGTAGTGTAATGTATTCACTAGATTCGTCCTGGTTGGACCAGACGGCGAATTGATCCCCGGTGCTTCACTTTTCTCCATCATTTCTGAGGTCCTTCCACCAAGTCTGTACCCAACAAGTGAAGACGCGCATTTCAATTATTGACCAAGCGTCAAAGCTTTCCTGCTCTTCGTTTGATGCAACCTCTGCACGTGCTCATCGACCGGGAGCTCCCCCTCGCCTAGCAAAAGTATATCTGGATTGCGGGCCGATAGGATCAGTTACCTTGTGGATTGCGGAGAGCTATGTAGAAGATTGGATTAAGCTCGAAACTAGGAGAGTTTGGACGAACACCCTTGCAACCTCACCGCCCCTGGTTACTTGAAGCAATTTGACGGTTCAGCATAGTTTCCTTCGATTTACCTGTGTTCTTAACCACGGATAAGAAGGATGGCATTTGCTATCGCACTTCTGGGATGATTCGGACAGGCCCAATTCCACGTCAACGGCGAGTCTTGATCTTGATGGAAGATCCTCCGGACGTTCTTCCGCTTGAAGAGCGAGTGGGTATGCCCCGGATAACTGTTTTCAGCCCGAATCAATACGGATTCAATTATTTGAGGCGCCACGAACTGTCATGGATGACGGAGCTACCTAAAGCACTATGATGAGCGAATTATCCAACATGCAGTGTGCGCTTCTGCTTGCTAGACCTCACAGGTATTTCATTTCTACCCCCGACTTTTAAGTCTTTTCCCCTGCATGGCGAGCGGCGCCATGTGTAAGTGTCTAGACCCAACGCTGCCAAAGTCGAACGAGATGACACCAACAGGGTTCCTCATATGTCTGGGGATGAGCCAAGGAAAAGTGATGAGGATGTTGAACGGGGAGCGTTTGCCCCGTATCAAGATGTTATGTTTGCCCTTGACCTAAGCTGCACATGCCAAATGCTCCTAAGACGAGCTCGATCATGATTTCTGCTCTCCCCACGAAAGAATAGTTTCCCCGTCTACCCTGAGGGGTTGGAAGTATATCATACCTTCCGAATCTTTCCCTCTTCCTTCTCGATATGTTTTCTCTCTCTGAGAGTTTTGCCATCATTCCCCTTGTCTTATCCTGCCATTGAAAGGACATTGAAGCCCCTCTGGCTCATCCCTTTCCCCCTCCCATCAATCTTACCATATCCATCTCTCCTCCCCGGCACACACCGCGAGCACCGCGGCAAACCCACCCAAGATGGACTACAACAAAATGATGGAAATCGTCCAAGACGCCCACAAAGACCCCTCAAGCATCGACCCAGACCGCATCTTAAACTACATCTTCGCCTCCACAGGCTACAGCATAGAAAACCCCCCTTCCCCACCCGTCATCAACCAGCTCAAAATTGACTTTGCCCGCTGGCTGCCCGCCTTTTGCTTCCTCAAGCCCGATCTCGAGTACTGCAAAGAGGGGGTAATCTCTTTCTATTCGTACCGCGTCTCCCTCGCCGCAAACGTCACCTTTCTCGTCCTGTTTGCCCTGTCCTTTGGCGGGTTCGCGTACACCATGGCCCGCACGCGCCGGGCGAACCTGTTTAGCGTGGCCATGATGCTGGGGATCGTGTCCGAGATGATTGGGTACGCGGGACGCATCTTTAGCTGGAAGAACCAGTGGAACGAGAATCCTTTCTTGGTGCAGGTTTGCTGTTTGACTGTCGGGCCGGCGTTCCTCGCTGCGGGGATTTATCTCTGTCTGCGGCAAATTGTCACTGCGTTTGGGCCCAAGAATTCGAGGATCCCGCCGAAATGGTACACCAGGATCGTAAGCAACCCTCACGTGCTCTCCATGATTATATGGAAAACACTACAATTGAAAAGCAAAAAGACAAATCTAACGAACTCACCCAGTTCATCCCCTGCGACCTAATCTCCCTCGCCCTCCAAGCCGTAGGCGGCGCCCTCGCCTCCGTCGCCTCCAAACGCGACCTCCCCACCGCAAAAGGCGACGCCGTCATGATTGCCGGCCTCGCCTTCCAAGTCTTCACCATGTTCGCCTTCATGCTCGTCGCCGCAGACTTCGCCCTGCGCACCTACCGCGCCTCCCGCCACGCCCACCTCCCCAACCTCTCCTGCGCCCTCGACAACCACCCGGACATGGTCCGCCTCCGCCGCTCCTCGCGCTTCAAAGGGTTTCTGGGCGCGTTGGTGGTGTCCACCGTTTGCATCTTCATCCGGTGCGTCTTCCGCGTCATCGAGCTCAGCGGCGGCTGGACGGGCCCCCTGATGGCGCGCCAGGATCTTTTCATCGCGTTCGAGGGCGTCATGATCGTCGTCTCGGTTGTGGTGTTGAATTTCTTCCACCCGGCGCTGTGTAGCTCGCACCTGTTTGAGCCGCCGGCTGATCGTACGGCTGGTGTGCCAAAGAGGCGTAAGAGGGTGATTTCGGGACCGAGGTTGGTCAACTTTGATTCGTACGAGAAGAGTCACGGGAGCTCCATCGAGACTGCTTAATGGGTTGGGCTTATGCCGAGTTTTTCCCAATGTCCTTGTATCTTTTCTCCCAAAAAAAGCATGTAATACTGTTCCAGACGCTTCCTCCATGCTTTAGGCGTCAGTAGTATAGACCGACTGCTTACCCCTTTTTTTGCTTATTTTCTTTTGCTGAAAAAGCTCAATATTATGGATGGATGGATGGATGGATGGATGGATGGACGGACGCCTTTTTCTTTTCTCTTTCATATTCTTCTTTCCTCTTTTCTCTCACTTCTCTTCTCTTCTCTTCTTTCTTTTCTTTCTCTCTCTTCTTCTGTTCAACCTGCCTTGGTTGCAAATACTACATAGCTGGGAGGAGGTGGCTTTTTGGGCGGGCACGAGAGTTTAATCAAGGGTTCAATCAGAGGTGGTATGCAGAGTTTGGGGTCCGTCAGTACGTAGTTAGAACATGACTGTATTTCCGTTAGAAATAAATTCAGTTGTATTCCACGTACCGAAGCAAGGTCCCCAGCCCCTTTTGACTGGGTTCTCAACATTGACACATGAGCGCACCATAATCACATCCATAATCACATGAAGTAGCCATCTGAGCAAGAGATGAAGACAATGGAGTTTGATTTGAATACGTACGACCCACTACGGGCCACCTGAACAGCTCTTTCGAGGTGACAGCAAGCAACTCAAAGGCTTTGCTATCCCTCAGTTGTCTCAACTCAAAACATGGGAGTGATCTCAGCCACTCTTTTCCAACACTATTTTTTCTTTGCCTACTTGCCGTTTTCCATTGTACCTGTGCCTCACTCCTGATTGCCTCAGGCCGTATCATTTCTGAAATTAACGCAAGGAGGGGGTATCTCGCAAACGCCGCCCAAGACTCTTTTCAGCTGGCCAAAAGGGCCTCTGCTGAGAGGTATGCGGTGGGTATGTGTGTAAAGACGAAGGGAAGGAAACAAAATTCTCTGATGCCAAAGGAAAGGAAAGGGGATGAGCCAATACTCAAACAGTCCAATCGACATGGACATAGGGAGATACAAACGAAGCTTCATCAAGCTCGTGTCTCGTCCGCCATTCAGATCGAAACATTGCCAAGAGGCAGAATTTTTGACGGGTCGCCATTGAAGCGGTTGTGGTAATCGACTATGCCCTTTGCAATGCTGGGGAAGTCTTTGATGTTCTGGGATCTCATCTCTTGCAACAATCTACGCAATCCATCGTTGAACTGCGTTTTCTCGGGTCCTTCCAGGGTCGTGCCACCCAACTGGAGGAGAATCTGGTCGTCTAAACCGCGGGGGAGCGACCGTCAGCGCTCGACATGCCTCGAGGACACGCAACGTGGTTATTAGTCCTTGCGGGGTGAAGGCGACCTACCCGGCAGCTTCATGGACTCGAAATGCTGGTAAATGCAGTCAGCACCCCGAGGGCAGTCCCGGCTGGCTAGCTGGTCTGGACAGATGGGTAGGTTCGGATCAATCCTGTTGCTGTAGGTGAGGGACCGAAGCCCGCCAGGGACGGTTTCAGCAAACTTGGGATGGTATCGGTAAGCACGGAAATACTGCAGTGGACTCTCGTAAGGGGTGAAGCGTTCTCCAGACGATGATGCCTCATCAGTGCTCTGTGTGGCAAGCGGGGCCTAGCAATCAAGTCAGTAACCGAAGCGCTTCCTTGGCGCAAAACAAATTGTACTTCTCTCACGGCGTTGACACCCTGCTCAGGGGTCGACTCGTTAACTCCCAGCGAGATCTGCTCGGGAATCTGTGAGGCTCTGGCACTCGTTTGCTGTGAGTCAGTGTCACTGTTGACAAGCGAAACAGCGCTATCTGCTGCGACTGGGCTGATGGACGGAGACTTCGCGGCAGCTGCCGGAACAACATTCTCAGCGGGCTCGTAGTCGTCTTCAGGCTCTTGCTCCGAGGAGCTGGAGTCATCAGACTCGGCCATGGCAACATCGGAGGCATCATCACTGGTGATTGGCTGCGACTCATCATCATCACCCACAGTCTCAGGGTTGCTGGGAGTCTCATGAAGCGCAGGCATGGGGGTCTCTGTGGAAGGTGGGGCTTGCGAAGGGCTCGCTGCGGCTTTACCAGTGACCGCATTTTCGGCATCATCTGCCGTGTTGGCAATGTCCTTGTCGAGACTCATTGCAGGAGACTTGCTGGAACGCACGCTTGCAGCATTAGATTGTCCAGCCACTTTGCTGGAACTCTGCTCAGCGACCGCGGCAGCAGGCAAAGGAGTCTGCAACTCGGACTGAGGGCCCATCGATGTTGCAGTGACAACGGGGTCGACTTTGTTGAGTTACTATTGAGTATATAATAATGTTTGCAGGATGAGGACTTACCGGAATTGCTTTTCAACTGGTTTTGAGGCTCGGACAACTCATCCGAGTCCTGTTCGAGCTGTTCCATCTCTTGCCTCAATTTCTGCTTCTCAGTCTCCTCTTCCTGAATCTCTTGCTCTAGACGAGACATTTGAATCTGCAGAAGGCGGAGCTTGCTCTTCTTCGTCTGAAGTCTGTTCTCGAGGAGAGGAAGATTGGTGCTGGCAGTCCGAAGCTTCTGGGAACGACTGGATTCACCTTGAATGCGGCTGTCCGATGGTTTGGGCAAGCGCAGTGAACTGCTGGGCTCAGCGATCGCGGGCGACTGCTGGCCGTTGGGCGGATCAGATGCATGGGAGTCACCCATTGACTGGACTCTGCGCATGCTTGGCTTGCCGCCATCCGAATCAAGAGCAGTATCCGGTGTCTGGCCCGCCGACTTCTGGCCGATTGACTTGTCACCCATGGCAGCCTTGAGCTTGGCGCGAGCCTCAGCCAAGGCAATCTTGCGCTTCATGGCCTCAATCTGCTTATCCATGACATCGATATGAGCTTGCTTTGGCTGGCCTACAGCGCCAGACTGAGGAGTAGTGATGTTACTTGGAGCAGGGCTTGAGAGCTGGCGTTGAGGAAGGCCGTTGGACAGGGGTGGAAAGTCCCGGAAAGACGCTGGTCTCAGAGATGGCGTGTCTTGCTGAGTGCTTGACGGCTCATCTGTGGGAGACCCAATCTCCATCTCAACATCCTCGTCATCGGACCCGTCACTAACATCAATGACAAACCGAGTGTCTTGCTGAGTATGACCGAATGGGCGCTTGTTGGCATAGGTGTTGGCCACGAAATCGGATGCGACAGGTCTTTTGCGCTGGTTGATGAGAGGTGTAGGCTGTGGAGCAGATGTGAAAAGGCCAGGAATGGCCGAAGCTGGAGCAGTCTGACGATCAGCTGATTGTTGCAGGGCATTGGGCCGAGCAAGTTGGTTTGCAGCAGGCGCCACAACCGGCACGTTGGCAATTGCTGATTGAGGTCTGCGAGGAGGTTCAACTGGGGAAGCCTCCTTTGACTGAGAGGATTGCAAAGAGCCTTTGCGCTCCGCTGCCTTCTGAGCACGTGCTTCACGGGATTTCTGCAGAGCATCCTTCTTTTGTTGCTGGACAAGTTCCTTATCGTTCGGCACACCAGCTTGTGCACCAGTGGCGATGGACGAGGATGCTGCTGCCTTTGCACCCTTTGCAGCCAACAGACGAGCAATCCGATCCTTTCTCTCTTCACCAGCCGACTTCACTGCTGAAGGCGATGACTGTTGCTGAGTCGGGGGCTTTGGGGGCAGCGCTGCACCTGTCGTTCTGGCCTGTTGAGGGGCAGACTGACCAGAGGCATAAGAAAGCCCGGGCAGGGATGTAGCAGTGGAAAGGCCTGGAATAGAGAATTGACTGGGTGCTTTGGTATCCAGCTTCAAGTCAGTCAAAAGGTTGTCGACGATGGTTTTGTCGATACCCTCATCAACAAAGTCCTGACGGCGGACACCCAGGGGCCAGAGATTGCCAATAGCGGACCGGGCCCTCTGTCGAGCTTCCTCGACTGCATTCTTGCCTTGCTGCTGACCGGCACCCATTGCGAGAGGCTGATTGAACTGTCCGCTAGAAACCGGCATTTGCGAGGAGGAAGCGCCGTGTTGATGGTTGGGCGCCGTGCGCGGGTGAACTTCGTGGGGAGACAGATGGGGAGAGTATGATCCGGAATGCTCTCGATCTGCTGCGTGTTAGCTCTGAACCGACAAGAAATCTTCATTTTAAAATAGGAATACGCACCATCACCGCCGGCCACTGCAGGGCGCTTCATCCCGCCATCTCTCGGGCCGCCGTAGGAGCTGGCATTGGGATGACCGGCACTGCTCTTGCCATTGCGCGCGTTCGCAAATGTGGTAGTAGGAACATTCTGGCGTTGCTGGCGTGAGCTCGCCTCTGGAAGGATCTCCTGAGGCTCGTACACGTCATCGAGTTCGCCGTCAGAAAGCTCGCCTTCCTCGGCATCGTTGGACGTTTGTTTCGTGGAACGCTTCGGCGCGATAGGAGGGAGAGCGCCGGAGGCGACGGGGGCCTTGGGCTTCGGGGCCTGGTCGGAGTGATAGTACTGCGATGCTGGGATGAGGTTGGGACCCTCTCTCGGGGGCTGCCAGTGATGCTGGAGAGCCGGCTGCTGTTCCTGCGACTGCTGAGGTTGCTGCCAACCAAAGCTCTGAGGAAGCTGGGGAAGCTGAGGGAGATGGCCGTAGCCGCCAAGGCCAGGAATCATGTTTTGATTCTGCTCGTATGAGGGCTGTGAGTGCATGACACCATCATAGTTGTTTTCCGTGTGCTGAGGATATTGAGCGAAAGGCGGTGCAATCGGGTAGGAGTAGGGCTGCTGCTGCGGCTGCTGTTGAGCAGGCGGCTGACCTGGGTACGGCGGGTACCCAAAAGGGTAGTAATTGTTCATGGCGAATACCTGCGACTGTGACTGCTGGACCGCCTACCTTGTGAATTGCGACAAAGAGGTACTCGAACGTTGAAAGAAAGAGTTCAGCCCAAAATCAAAAGGCAGGGAGTGGTGGCGGGCAAGTGTGTTCGCGATGGTGCTTCTGATTGCCAGTCCTTCAACAATTGTGGAGGAAGATTGTCTCTAGCTTGGTGCGCTAGAATGGAAGGTGCAAGCTGGAAAGATCTGGGTGAGTCGAGTCGGTGGGCAAGGGCGAAAGGAGCATGGCAATTCGCATTCGCGGTGGAGAGAGGGAGACTGGGGTGGTGTTGGTGGGAGGTCAGGGTTGGCAAGTGTGATGTTGGAATTGACTTGCTCTGCCTCGCGCCAACAGGAGGGAGAATTTCACGGCGCGAAAAAAAAAAGCTCTCGTCGGAAAAATAATCGTCATGCACTTACTCCGTACAGCGGTCAGCAGTGGGCAGTGGGCGGTGGGCGGTGGGCGGTGGGCGCGTAGCAGCGGCTATCCGAATCTCCGAATTGGGATAGATTTCAGGGAAGAGGAGATCTGGCAGATGAAAGCGACGAAAGAAAAAAAAGAATCTCGTAATGGTCTGTCTGTATTGAGCCGTCGCATCACAAAAAGATGCGACTTTGGGCGAGCTTTGGAACGTTGATGTCTTTGAAGGTTCCAAGTAGCTGCAAAGTGCGACTGCGACAGCGACTGCGACGGACGGAGGTTGGGGCGGGTGGACGGCTCTCGGGCAGTTCTCGACTTTCGAGTATTTCGGGCGGGATTACTGGGGCAAAAGTGGCAGGCACGGAAGGGCACCTCAACGTGGGCAGGCAGATCCAAACAACCTACCGGTACCTTACCTGGAAGGCCCGAGTCAAATGGAAATTCAAGGCCGTGAGGCTGCAAGGATGGCCGTGGCCAACAGTGAGGAGACACTCCATTTACCTCTAATCCTCATCCGGCTAGTGTGACTTGAGACGGTCTCGCGTCACCTTTGTCGCTGGCGTCTGTCACGTGGGGGGCCCCCCCAGTGGCCCCCTCTATTGTTTACTTTGCTCAGGCGTACCCTGAGCAACCGTACTCCTGAATCCCTGTTCTTTGTTAGTCCAGAGTCAACAATACAATATCCATCCTTACGTCGATTGTAAATCCTCCACTTTCCCAGCCTCCCCGACATTGCCTTGATCTCGTCTTTTCGTCACTGGCAATTTCGCCCAAGAGGCTGCGATCCCGCGACGTCTTTCATATTGTTTTCTTTCAGAGTTTCGTCGTTTTCGTTGCCCTTCGTCAGCTTTGCCTCTATCTTAATGTGTACTCTATGAGCGACGTTTTGCGACGAAAGACACGAACCCAACACGACACGCCGCCCTGAGGGCTGCGCTCTTCTGACGATACCCTACTCCTTCACACATTCCTCAAATCATGGCGCAACCACGGAATAATCCTTTTGCTAGGACCTCGCCCGGTCCTAGCAGCGGCCGGCCGAAATCCGCAGTCTTCTCATCACCGTCTCCGCTATCAGCCGTTACCACGCCCGTATCGCACGTCAGAAACCATTCCACTGCCTCGGCAGCACCCGCAGCAGCAGCTGCGGCATCTGCGGCACCTGCAGCCCCTATCATGTTCTCAGGAACCGGCCACTTCCGCCACAATCGCTCCGACTCGAGAAACAGTGGCTCTGGTTCCGGGACCTTTGCGCCCTCCTTCATCAAGACGGAGGAGATGCGCCGTGGTTCTGACACAGTCAAAGGCATCGAAGGCGAGAACGACTTCTCAGGAAAGCGTTATGTGTGGCTTAAGGACCCGCAAGCTGCTTTCGTGAGAGGTTGGGTGGTTGAGGAGACAGGAGGGAACAAGATACTCGTTCAATGTGACGATGGTACAGTGAGTGCTCTGATCTGACCGACTCGTGCCTTCATGACATGGGTAGCTGACATGCAAGCTTCAGCAACGAGAAGTCGACGCCGAAAGCGTCGACAAGGTCAATCCCGCCAAGTTCGACAAGGCAAACGATATGGCAGAATTGACCCATCTAAACGAGGCGTCCGTCGTCCATAACCTCCACATGAGATACCAAGCCGACCTTATCTACACCTATTCCGGCCTCTTTTTGGTCACAGTCAACCCCTACTGCCCGCTACCCATCTACACAAACGAATATATCAATATGTACAAGGGGAGGAGTAGGGAAGACACCAAACCACACATCTATGCCATGGCCGACCACGCTTTCCGCAATCTGGTGGATGAAGGCGAGAATCAAAGTATCCTTGTCACCGGCGAGTCCGGTGCTGGTAAAACCGAGAACACCAAGAAGGTGATCCAGTACCTTGCCGCCGTCGCGCACTCCGAATCCCCCGTAAAGAACAAGTCTCAGCAGTCCAACCTGTCACAACAGATCCTCCGAGCCAACCCTATTCTTGAGGCCTTTGGTAACGCTCAGACGGTGCGGAACAACAACTCTTCACGATTCGGTAAATTCATCCGGATCGAGTTCAACAAGGCAGGTGCCATTTCTGGCGCCTTTATCGACTGGTACCTCTTGGGAGAAGTCTAGGGTCGTCAGGATCAACGGGCATGAGAGAAACTACCACATCTTCTACCAGCTTCTCAAGGGCGCAGACAGGAAGCTGAGGCAGGAATTTCTCCTTGACGGCTTGGATGTCGAGGATTTTGCTTACACGCGCGCTGGCCACGACACGATCGTCGGCGTCTCCGACCGTGAGGAGTGGGACTCGCTGATGGAGGCATTCAATGTCATGGGCTTCTCAGACAAGGACCAAAACTCAATCATCCGCACAATCGCCGCTGTGCTACATCTCGGAAACATTTCTGTCGTCAAGGAAAGCCGTGCCGCAGATCAAGCTCGACTGGCACCTGATGCCAAGGAACAAGCAGCCAAGGTTTGCAAGCTCCTCGGTGTTCCGCTAGAACCATTCCTGCAGGGCTTGCTTCACCCCAGAGTCAAGGCTGGCCGCGAATGGGTTGAAAAGGTTCAGACGCCCGAGCAGGTCCGACTGGGGCTGGACGCGCTGTCCAAGGGTATCTACGAAAGAGGTTTCGGCAACCTCGTAACTCGCATCAACCGTCAACTAGATCGTACAGGCATGGGCATCGACGACTCACGGTTCATTGGTGTCCTGGATATTGCTGGTTTCGAAATCTTTGAAGAGAACAGCTTTGAGCAGCTTTGCATCAATTACACCAACGAAAAGCTCCAGCAGTTCTTCAACCATCACATGTTCGTGCTCGAGCAAGAAGAGTACGCGAGGGAACAGATTGAATGGCAGTTCATTGACTTTGGACGCGACCTTCAGCCTACGATTGACCTCATCGAATTACCCAACCCCATTGGTATCTTCTCTTGCTTGGACGAAGACTGTGTCATGCCCAAGGCTACAGATAAGTCATTCACCGAAAAGCTCAACTCCTTGTGGGACAAGAAGTCGAACAAATACCGCCCTTCACGACTCGGCCAAGGCTTCATCCTCACGCATTACGCGGCGGAGGTCGAGTATTCCACCGAGAGCTGGCTGGAGAAGAACAAGGATCCGCTGAATGATAACATCACTCGTCTCCTTGCTTCCTCTACTGACAAGCACATTGCCGATCTCTTCGCCGACTGCGCCGATGTCGACGACGATCTAGGTGCCAGCCGCAACCGGGTCAAGAAGGGATTGTTCCGAACTGTCGCACAGCGCCACAAGGAGCAGCTCCACAGTCTGATGGCACAGCTTCATTCCACCCACCCTCACTTCGTCCGCTGTATTCTGCCCAACCACAAGAAGAAGCCCAAGCAGTTCAACAAACTGCTCGTTCTTGATCAACTGCGATGCAATGGTGTTCTCGAGGGTATTCGCATTGCCCGCACTGGCTTTCCTAATCGTCTTCCTTTTGCTGAGTTCCGTCAACGCTATGAGGTACTCTGCAGAAACATGCCCAAAGGCTATCAAGAGGGTCAAGCCGTAGCGGCAATGATGCTCGAGAAGCTTGGTCTAGACAGGAGCTTGTACCGCGTGGGCCTTACGAAGGTCTTCTTCAGAGCTGGTGTACTAGCCGAACTGGAAGAGCAGCGTGATGCCCTTATCACCGAAATCATGTCTCGATTCCAGTCAGTTGCACGTGGCTACATCCAGCGACGAGTCGCTTACAAAAGACTGTTCCGGACGGAGGCCACCCGCATCATTCAGAGAAACTTCAACACCTACCTTGACCTGATGGAAAATCCGTGGTGGCAGCTTGTCAGCAAGATGAAGCCACTCCTGGGCGCTACTCGTAGCGCGACAGAGGTCAAGAAGAGGGATGCGATGATCCGCCAGCTTCAGGACAAGATGAAACAAGAATCCGATGATCGCCACAAGCTGGAAGAGGATCGCCGAAACGTACACAACGAGATGGTCCGGATTCAACAGACCTTAGAGAGTGAACGTGCCCTAGCTTTGGACAAGGAAGAGATCTTCAAGCGTCTACAAGTGAGAGAAGCGGAACTCGAAGAGAAGCTCTCTGGCGCCATAGAAGACCAAGAGAGGCTGGAGGACCAACTTGACGACCTGCTAGAAGCTAAGAAGAGGGCTGAGCACGACGTTGAAAAATACCGGGCTCAACTGGAGCAAGCAGCACTACTTATCGCACGGCTGGAGCAGGAGAAGTCAGAGCTCTCGGAACGCACCGAGGAGCTGGAGCGCTCTATCGAAGAGATTTCGCAGAAGCAATCGGAGCGCAGTGAACAGGAGAGACTGCTCGAGGACGAAATCAAGATGTTGCAGAGTCAGCTCAATCTCAAGGATCGCAAAGCACGGGACTTGGAGAGCAAACTCCTCCAGATCGACCAGGACCTCGAAGTCAAATTGCGGACAGCACAGAAAGATTTGCAATCGTCAAAGTCGAGAGAATCCCAACTGGCTCTCGAGAACCGTCAGGTCCAGCAGCAACTTTCCGAACTATCCAAGACTTCGACAGACTACGAGGACCTTGTCCGCAAGAAGGAGAGCGAATTGTCCGTTCTTCGGGGAGACAACAAGAAGTTCGAGATGGAGCGCCGTACCTTTGAGGAGCAAAAGAAGGTTCTCGTCTCCGAGAAGGAGACCGCTGCATCCAAGCTTCGTGAAGTTCAGGCCGAGATTACAGCTATCAAATCACAGCAGTCTCAGCTCGAGAGGGAAGCCGAGGATGCCAAGAAACTTCTTGAAACACGGCTTTCCGAAGATGCCCAGGCAGACGAGAACCGCCAAGTCTTGGAAGCTCAGATCAAGGACCTCAAGGATGAGCTCTTTAATATTCAAAAGGAGCTTAGCAGGGAGAGGCAATCACGCGACGACGTTCTCCTACTGAGCGAGCACAAGTTCAACGCCTTGCAAGAAGAGTACGATCATCTGAACGAATCGAAGATCATTATAGAGAAAGAGTTGTACGTTCAGCAAGATAACCTGCGTCGAACCAAGGAAGCCCGCGACACCGCCGAACGGGAACGCGACGAAGCGAGACAGGAGATCAGACGTCTCCGGGTCGCCAAGACTCAAGCCGAGGAAGCTCGCATGCAAGCCGAGACTGAAGGTGAACGGGCTGCTTCTCGGGCTGCTCGAGAGAGGGAGGAAAGCCTTCGGAAGGATCTCGAGGCCGCCCAGGAAAGGTTGAAGTGGTTCGACGACGAGTGCGCCAATCTCAATCATCAAGTCGAGGATCTCAATAAGCTTATCCTGTCTTCTGGAGAGTTTGGTCTCAAGAACGATCAGGAGAAGGAGAGACTCGAGCGGGAGCTGGTCACTGTTAAGGGTCGCCTCAAAGCCTCGGAGAATGACAACCGTGCGCTTCTCAACAAGCTCCAGCAGAAGGGGCTGGAAATCGCTCGCTCAAGCTCGAGAGCCAGCGAAGCTTCAAGAAGTCAAGTGCTGGGTCTGCAACGTGAAAAGACCCGAGCCGATGAACAAAACGCTCAGCTGAACAAGCAGCTTGGCGAAGCTCAATTCACCATCGCTGGCCTCGAGAAGAAGGCGGAGAAGTTGCAGCTCAACCTGGAGGATCTCAACCATGAAGTAGCCCGGGAAGCCAAGGCTTCGAGGAATGCCGAGAAGACAGCATCAACAGCTACTGCGCAACTCGCGGAGGCCAATCGCACTATCGAGTCTGAGCGCCAGCTTCGTACACAGGCTCAGGCTACTGTCCGAACTCTGCAAACTACCATGGAAAGTAGGGAAAAGGAATTGCAAGAGCTAAGGGCGCAGATGCTCAAGGTCCTTAAGACGGTCGATCCCGACGTTGTTGTCCCGCCTCAAGCAGACGGCACAAACGAGGGCGTGCTTAGCAAGAATTTCGATCTGGTTAGGAAAGTCGAAGATCTCCAGCAGAACCTTCGGGTCCAAACGGCTGCTAGAACAAATGCCGAGGCCCAGTTGGCTGAGCTGCGCTCTTCTCGCATGGAGTCTCCCATGAGGCCCAAGCTGGAAGAGATCAGCCCTAACGAGGCCCCTTTCAATGGCTCGCCCACCTTCAGGCGGTCCAAGATGCAGAATCGTCAGTACTCGAACAACTCGACGCCCACCCGCCGTTTCGAGCCAGAGAATATGGACTCGGCTCGCTCTGATAAGACTGCGGACATCCTGAGCTTCAACAACCGCATGGATCTCAAGGCCGAGGTTGAGGAGTTGCAGAACCAGCTTCAGATTGCCGAGATGCAGAATCGACACCTCCAAAGCCAGATCGAGCGCGGTTCCTCGCCCCCAGAGGAATTCGACGAGAACTCATCTGTTCTTCGAGTCCAGAAGTTGGAGAAAGTCAACAGCCGCCTGCACGACATGCTGGACGACTCCGCAAGGAAGGTGTCGGCTCTGGAGCGGAGCGTGAGGACCGGCGAGTTGTCTCTGCGTGATATTCAGACCCGATCGCACGAAGAGATCCTGGACGCGCTCAACAGCCAAGAAGAGGCGCGTCGCTCACTTCTGCATAGTCACAGGGATGCCATCTCGGAACTTTCGGATGTCAAGAACCATTTCGAACGGATGCGCCACGATCGAGCTGCTCTTGAAGTCGAGCTTCGTGACACCACATCCGAACTCGAGGAAATGAGCCTGGCTCGCGAGCAAGAGGCTGCCAGCCGCAGCCAGCTTTTGCAGGACTTCTCAGATCTGCAGATTCAACTTGACAACCAGACTTCCAAACTCGCCGACGTTGGGTCCAGCTTGAACCTATACAAGAGTCGTGCTGATGAGTATTTCAGTAAACTAGAGCAAGCCGAGATTGCCGTTTTGAAGGCCAACCGGGCAGAGTTGTTCGCCAAGACGCAGGCGAAGGAGGCCGAGGAGACGTACGCCGAAGTCATGTCCGAAAGAGAAAAGATGGACGCCACCATTGAGGACCTTCAACGCCAGAACCAGAGGCTTGAAGAGAAGCTCGAGGACGTTTCGACCGATCTGGATGCCGCAAGCCAAGCTAAGAAGCGCCTTCAGCACGAGCTCGAGGACTACAGGAACCAGAGAGCCAACGATATCGAGGACAAGGAAACCAGTATGGAGCAAACACGCAAGAAGTACCAAGCCGAGTTCGCCACATTGACCAAGGAGCTTGATCTGGCTCGCGAGGAGAAACTCTTCAAGCAAGCCGAGATTGCCCGGTTGCGCGAGGAGCTTGATGAGCTCCGCTCTAAGTGGGACGATGAAGTTCTCAACAGCTCGACCTGGTCCAAGGAAAAGGCCCGCCTCGAGTCAACTCTGGCTGATGTCGTATCGTCACGCGATGAGGCGGTCAACGCCCACAGCGAGGCCCAAGGCAAGGTCGTGACTTTGCTTTCTCAGGTTCGGTCTCTCCGGGCCTCTGTGGATGAAGTGACTTCTGAGCGAGATCTTCTTGTCCGGGAGAAGCGCAGCATCGAGGCTCGCCTTGAAGAAGCTAAGGCTGGTCTGGAAGATCTCACCAATGGTGACAGCGCATCACTTCGTGACGCCGCCAACCTGGACAAGGAAATGTTGGAGTTGAAGTCCAGCCTGGCTCAGCATGAAGACATTGCAGCTGCTGCAGTGGAGAAGATGAGACGCGCCGAGGCACTGGCTGCGGAAATGCAAAAGGAGGCCATGGTTGAGCGCGAGGCCAGCACACAGCTCCAGAAGGTTAAGGCCACCCTGGAGAAGTCTTTGAATGAGATTCAGATCAAGTTGGTCGACCTTGAGACCAAGGGCTACTCAAGCGCCAGCCAAGATATCAAGTTCCTGCACAAGCGCATCCAAGAGGTAAGAATAGCCAATTACAAGACACGCTTCTTATACAGTAGCTAACAACATCAATCAGCTTGAGTCCCAGCTTGAGGAGCATGAGAATGAGAAGAATAAGTCCCAGCGATCGGTTCGCAATGTTGACCGGATCGTCAAGGACCTCCAAGGTCAGATCGACCGCAAGGACAAGCAAAACACACAGCTGCAGGACGACGTTGCCCGCATGCGTGACAAGGCGGAGAAGCTCCTGCAAACGATTGAGGAGCTTCAGTCGTCCGAGTCGGAGAACCAGCTTCAGGCACGCCGTGCTGAGCGGGAACTCCGCGAGGAAAAGGAGAGGTCGATGCGCCTGGAGCGTGAGCTCGAAGGCATCAAGGCGTTGAGATTCGAAAAGGGGGCGGCGTCCGCGATGGGAAGCGTCCGCGGCGCGTGGCGCACAGGGTTCAGCGTTGATGATGATACCGCCTCTATGATTTCTGTACCCAAGCGGAAGAGCAGCCTTAGTCGGGCCCCGAGTCTCACCAAGGGGTTCTTGTGAAAGGGGCGGGGTGTGAAGAGTATGATGTCGATGTTTGGGGAAAAGACGTTGTAATGTTTAAATGGGATTGACTGAGCACGGGTTGTTTTGGCGTTCGAGCCACAGACTGTAAAGGTCTGGGGATACGGAGCGTGCGTTTGGTCACGAAGGGCGTGTTATGGTGTTTTTCTTTCCTGTTGTATACGTACAGCATCGGCGTGTCTAGCATCGGGTTTGCGCTTGTTTTATTGTTGTTGTGGTCAAAATTACATATTTTCAGTTGCCTTTATGAGACGAATAGATTCGGAAATTAAGAAGAGGAGCCCATGACTTGCTATCCACATGTGTATCTAAGTTCATGTGAATGAAAATTGTTTCGTGTCCTCACCGCTGGATTCGTCGTGGATGTTGTTTGGCCTTGGTGGTTGTACTTGGGTGACCTTGGATATGCGGGTAGCCGCGCCTGCTTGTCTTACTTGTTTTCTGTTATTTTAAAAGTCTTTTTTTTTTCCAACAAAGCAGAATCTGCCTCATCATTCAAAGTCCGGGAGGCGGGATTCGGATGACTTGATACAAATCGAAAACGACGATCTATAAGACAGCATTCTATCATCGCGGTCGAAAAAGACTCTCTTTTTGGAGATGACGGACCTTCGACAGCGAGTACCGATCGGGGGACTTAGTGATGTCGGAGGCGATGTGATTTGTCTCGATGATGATGGGGTTATTGAGGAAGGTGTTGATGTCGGCGTGGTTGGTGGTGATGGTGGCGGTAGTGGTGGGGGGTATTATTACTATGATGATGGGAGTGAAGATACCTCTGAATCTGAGACGACGTCGGAAGAGGAGGAGGAAGGCTGTAGCGGGTGTGGTGGGTGTGGAGGGTGTTGGGAGGAAGATGAGTGTTGCTTTGAGATGGTGGAGTGTTGTTCCGGTGGGTATGGGTGTCAGACTAGAGGAGGAGGTATGAGAGAAAGTTGTGGGTTTGGATTTGGATGTGATGTTGGTAGGGGGACGACACGAAGTGGTTGTGGGGGTAAGAGGGGGAAGAAGTGTGAGGAGTTTGAGCAGAGGAAGAAGTGCAAGGCATGTGAGAAGAGGGGGAAGAAGAAGAAGAAGGGGAAAGGGTTCTGGAGTAAGCTTTATCCTGTGAAGAAGTTGGGGGGAGTGGGGTGGTGATGTTGTTGGGGTGTCGAGGTGTCCTGGTGAGGTGAGTATCTCGATCTATCTACCTTCGCCTTTTACTTTCCTTTCTCTTTGCTTGCAAATGATACTTTGGGTAATTTTTTTTGGGAGCAGCCGGAGTTGAGGTTGATGTGTGACTGTGCTGATGGTGTCAAATAGCAAGATCCGAAGAAATGGGGCTTCAAAGTCGACGACAAACCACGCGGGTCACGAGGATGTCTCTCGGGATCTACGAATACGATGACGAAGCATGTCTGTACCGGTACTGGATCGTGCGGGGATTCAAGACGGCCGTACATGGCGACAGAACCCCGGCGAGGAGGAAGAGGGCAACGGCATACACAAAGTCACGAACCGAGGAGGCGTTATCGCACTGGGTTGTCTGGAGGAGACCTTGACCAGAGATACAAAGAGGTCTTTAGCCCTTCGCGGGGTAGGTGGCTGTTGTTCCCGGTTGCGAAGTATGAGGCTTCTCCTCCTCCTCCTCCTCCTCGGAGAAGCTCATCTCGCGGTGAGTGGAGTAGGCCGCGTTATGAGGCAAGAAGTAGGTCTCGCGATGGAGGGAGGTACTTTCGTGAGAGGGTCCGACATGTTTATGTTCGGCGCGAGGGTGATGATGGGAGGTGGAGGGGTGAGATGGGGAGGAGCAGGAGTAGGAGTGTAACCAGGAGCAGAAGTAGGACTGTAAGTAGGGATAGGAGTCGGAGTCGGAGTCGGAGTGTGAGGAGGGGGGTGAGCGGGGATAGGAGGGATGGGTATGTCATGCACGGCGGTCGTGGGGATGAAGGGGTACGGGAGTTTAGGGGCGGTGTCGGATATGATGACGGACGACGTGGTGACGAGCGTGGTTTGAATCGTGGAGGCGGGTATCATCATGAGCAACGGCGCGGTGATGATCGAGGAAGGGGTAGTGTCGAACCTGGAAGTAGGAGACGGGCGAGGAGCTGGGAGAGGAGGTCGGATGTTAGTGAGAGGGTTGGGGAGATGGATGATCGGTCGCAGGGGAGTTCATATGCTCTGGGGGAGACGGCTGTTGCTAGGAGGGATGAGGTGGTGAAGGCGGTTCGTTTTCAGGGTCACTCGCGGTCATGATGATGATCGTGGGATGGGTTTTAACTTGAGTAACAAGCTTTACGGTCAAAAAATCGCGGAAGACCATGTGTAGAGCGTGATCTCGAGTTCAGCAATATGATATATAATATTTCATTCAAATAACCTCCCATCTCACATGATCTCATTACATCCCATCGTCAATCTCTTCATGCAATTAAGTTACTCCCCTTTTCACTCTTCGTTTTGATATCCAGAAACCTCTTACCGCACCTGCGCCGGCACTTTTTCGTAACTCTTCACCTGGTCGGGCATACGGTAGATACACAGCTCTCTACAGAACATGCCCCACTCGCCGCTGGTGCCCTCGCGGACGGCCTCCTGCATGTCGCGGCCGTACCGCTCCCGGTAGGCGCGCTTGATGGCTTCGAGGTGGTGACGGTCCCAATGGAAGCGGACGAGGCGGGAGATGAGCAGCTCACGGCGCAGGTCGTCCTTACGGCTTGCTGTAAGGGCGTGGTGGACTAGCAGGGCGTCGCGGACGGGTCTGTTGATGACGCCGTTGAGGACGTGGGCGAGGAGTTCTCCCTATGAAGACAACATGTGTTAGTTCTGTGTCTATCTTTGTTTGTGTAACCATGGAAATTACTCACCACTAGGTTGCCGCTTTTCTTGAGCGCGTCGCGGGCAAAATTGGTACGGTACGTCCGCTCGTACAACTTGAGCACCTCGCGCAAATGCGAATCGCTCCTCTGCACGACGATGCTAATCATGAGCGACTCGCCGCCCTTTTCCGACTTGACGGCCTTGCGCAGGTCCGAAACATCATCTTCGACCGAGTGGTAGTCGATGGCCAGGCGGCGGCCGTACGGATCATACTCCTCCATCCGGCGCTCTTCGAGCACCATCAGCACGGCCTTTTTGAACTTATCCTCCTTTAGCTCTGTCTTCATGCACTTTGTCAGGCTGTTGTCGTACTTTTTATCGCTGAAGCCGTCCTTGATGAGGCGGATCTCGTGGTTGGTGCGGCCCATGAGTGACTCGATGAGCAGCTCCCGACGCGTCTTGTCGCCCTGATACCAGAAATTGGCCCAGTACGCCTCGCTCTCCCACTGACCGAGCGCCGTGGCGTAGCAGGCCTTCATCAGGTTCGGTTCGGAGTCCTTGAGGCGGGAGCGGATGTGCTTGGCCACGTTGACGCCCTTGCGGTCGGCGCCCGTCTTGACGAGAGCCTTGTATTCCTTGCGGAGGTCCATGACCTGGTCGTGTGTGAGGCCGGGCAGGATCTCAATAAGCGGCTCCGGGTCCGGGTTTTTCCTGTCACTGCGTAGCGCCTTTGCGATTCTCGACGCATCGTCCTCAATGTCGTGGAACCGCGCACGGCGGCGTCGTCGGCCTTCGTCGTCAGAGCCGATTGGCGAGAGGGGCTCCATGACCTGCAGGTCGTGTGATGAGGGGAGCAGCATGGGTGACGGCATGGGTGACATGTCCTGATAGGTGCCGTGGTACGACTCCAGCAGCGGCGACCCCGGTGCGTTGGCTAGCGACATGCTCACGTTCATGGAGTGGTGGCCAGTGTTTACAGAGAGGTTCGACATGCGGTGAGTAGGCGGCTGGGGCGACTTGTCCCGCCTGCGGCTGCCGGGCTCGACGGTTAGGACATTGGACGAGACGCGCGGGTCGTTGGCGTAGTACTGCGCGGCGCCGGCCGAGATCTGTGGTCCTGGACTCGGTGCGCGACCAGAGTATCGGGGCTCAGGGGCGAGGCCGCCTGGTCTAGAAGCATTGGGATCGAAGCCGTATGCGAGGTTCTCCTCCAAAGCCTTCTTCTTTTCTTCCTTCTTCTTGGCCTTGTCGTCGGTCTTTGCGTATTCGTAGGGCTGCGGCTGAGCGTAAGCGTAGCCGCCGGGCGACACAGGGCGAGGGGGCTTCGCTGGGGGGTACAGGTCGCCCGCGTCAGGGCGAGGCGGCTTTTGAGGCGCGTATTCGGCCTCGTTGCCGTATTTGCTGTTACTGCGACCGTGACTGCTGTACTTTGCGGGCAGATACTTGAGCTTGTCGTCGTCGCGGGGCTCGTCGTACTTTTCGCGCGAGTTGCGGTAGTAGTTGTCTTGCGGGGATGGGGGCGGACGGTAAGCAGGATTGCTGCCGCGCGGGTCGTCGTAGTCGTAGAGTGACCTGGTGCCTGGAAACATTGCGTCGCTGCCGTCCTCTGGGTAAGGAATAGCTCCCGACATGGCGCGGCTGGCGCCTGGCTCTGCGGTGACGACGTTGGCGCCTCCTCTCTCGCGTCCATATCTACCACCATCGAGGTCGTCTTCCGGGTAAGCATAGCTTGGCTCGCGCGGGGGATCAACCATGGCGGGGACCGCTGGGCTCCGACTGCGCTCGCGACGGCCTGGTGAGCGCGAACGGGTACGACGGCCTCGGTCGTCAACCTGGAGAGACATGGTAGTTGCTTGGAGACTTTTGGACACTCGAACTGGGTTTGTCGCTGTCGAATCTGAACTTGACTGCGAAAATGCGAGCTGACGGGAACCGAGGTGGGGTTTTGGAGCTCGAAGTTGAGACAAAACGTGCGGGACAGGGAATGAGGGGCTCTCTCTGGCCCAAGTGTACGTGTGTGTGGGACAGCGATGGGAGCTCCTCTTTTTTTGCTCTTATATATCAGATGGAGAGAGAAGAGATGAGATGTCGCGTGCTCTCTTAGCTTCAATTGAGCAGCGTGCGGCTGACTTCAAGTACTTGTACAGATCTTGGAGCCTCGAGAATCGGGTTGGATACGAAACGAAAGACAAGGAGGCTGTGGATGCATGTAAAAGAAAGGAAAGGAGACAGATAGATGCACTAATGTAAGGGTAGGCATGGGAAAATGGGGTGAGTGAGCAATGAGCAAGCCACCCAAAAGGAGAAGAGTTGGGCTGAAGGATGTGAAACCCACCCAGTTGCATAGCGTCTCTTCCCCATCCTGACCACAACGGCATCAGCATCAGCATCAGTAGCAAGTTAGTTGGTTAGCAACAGCAGTTGCGGTACCATGCAGTAAGCTAATGGAGCTCGCATCGTCTACATCCCCTGTTCTGACTCCTCGGTGACTACCTAGCTTGGCGGGAAATGTGTCGTATGAGCTACTGGCGAGTAATGCTTCGCGACATTACCTGCAGCACTGGCATGGCATTATGAGGTAGCCGTGTCTCTTGGATCTGCTGATCAAAGTTGTCCGTCTAGACCGTCAGGCGCTAATGGCTGTGTGGTTGCGCCGGTTGGTCCAATGGCCGCGATGGCCTCAAATCTAAGGGCCCCTCAAAGATTGCCAACACCGCCTTTCTGTCGTACTGCGTCCTGCGTGCACCAAGACCCTCAAGACAGAGCCCCCGGAGGACCAGGGGGGCGGGCTGGGGTCGACCGTCAATGTGGGCATGAGAGGAAGGCTGTGAACGGCGGCAAGTCCGTGGCAACGGGTTCCTCCAGGGAAGCTAAGCTCTCCGACCCCGTGGCCGGCGGCGGCGGCGAAGAGGGGTGGACGGTGGGCCTCTGCAAACTCGAGAGCAATTCCCAACGGGCCGTCTTGTGTTGTGATGACATGCTGCAGCGGAGCGGGGCCGGGATCCCCGCCATGCTGCCCTAGTTGTCCTATCAACATGCTCCCGCTGCGGACGATGCAAGGGCCTCTGGGGGCTGAACGAGTGCGTGCTGCCGCTGCTGCACCAGTGACGATGACACGCTGGGAATCTGGTCGATGGTCGACGGTCGACGGTCGACGATTTCGGCTCAGGACCTGGATGAGTGTGACACGGCGGGTGGGATGAAAGGCCGAAGGATTCCGTGCATCCAGATACATTAATTACATAATCTTCCTTGACAGACTGACAGCACTCCACTTTTGGTTGATTATGTAAGACATGGAGAACCGGAGACTTTCGGCCAAAGGCAGGGCCGCCGGTGGTCGTTGCTGTGCAATCGGGTTATCGGGATAAGCCGGGCTGCACGGACCACAATCAAGCTCCACAGTGTCAGAGCTCCCCCCAACGGAACGAACTCGGAGGTGATGGAACTCCTGTTAATTATTGAGCCGGCAAAAACGAGACCTTTTTTTTTTCTCCTTTCTCTTGTCCTTGGAGATCTTTTTGGCTGATCTGGCAATAACTTCACGTACTCCTTCTCATCACCCATCGAGGTCTTCAAAGCTTCAATTGGCTCCGTATAAGCTAGGAATTGCGACTTAGACCGCTGTTTCTACTCTCCAAGACCCTTTCTCCAACTACCAACAGAGAAAAAAACGCCCGCCATGCTTCGATCGGCACCAGCTCGTCGCGCCGCTTCCGGCCTGGCGAACACACGGCTTACCGTTATGCCGAGGACATGCGCAAAGAGCCTCTCCACATGCTCGACCCGATACACCTCCTCTTCCCCCGCAGCTATTTACCCCGCGACGAACTCCAGATCAGCAAACCTCACCAGCCCTTTCTCCCTCCAGAGAAGCATTCACACCACTGCTCCCAGAATGGCCGAAACCCGTACCGAGAGCGATGCCTTTGGCGAGATCCAGGTCCCCGCGGACAAGTACTGGGGCGCTCAGACTGAGCGTTCCCTCGAGAACTTCAAGATCAACCAGCCCCAGGATCGCATGCCGCCCCCGATCGTCAAGGCCTTTGGTATTCTCAAGGGCGCTGCCGCCACCGTCAACATGCGCTACGGCCTTGACGAGAAGATTGGCAAGGCCATCCAGCAGGCTGCTGCTGAGGTCGCCGAGGGCAAGCTCCTCGACCACTTCCCCCTCGTCGTCTGGCAGACCGGCTCCGGCACCCAGTCCAACATGAACGCCAACGAGGTCATCTCCAACCGCGCTATCGAGATCCTCGGCGGTGTCAAGGGCAGCAAGAAGCCCGTCCACCCCAACGACCACGTCAACCGTTCCGCCTCCTCCAACGACACCTTCCCCACCGTCATGCACATCGCCGCCGTCCTCGAGATCGAGCAGGAGCTTATCCCCTCCCTCAAGAGCCTCCGCGATGCGCTCCAGAAGAAGGTTGACGAGTTCGACGCCAAGCAGATTATCAAGATTGGCCGCACCCACTTGCAGGATGCTACTCCCCTGACCCTCGGCCAGGAGTTCTCCGGATACGTCGCCCAGCTCAGCCAGAGCATCAAGAGAGTCGAGTCCTCCCTGCCCGACCTGCGCCAGCTCGCCCAGGGTGGTACCGCCGTCGGTACCGGCATCAACACCTTCCAGGGCTTCGCTGAGGGCATCGCCGAGGAGGTCTCCAAGATGACCGGCACCAAGTTCGAGACCGCCCCCAACAAGTTCGAGGCCCTCGCCGCCCACGACGCCATCGTCCAGGCCCACGGCTCCCTCAACACCCTCGCCGCCTCCCTCTCCAAGATCGCCCAGGACATCCGCTACCTCGGCAGTGGTCCCCGCTGCGGTCTTGGTGAGCTCAACCTCCCCGAGAACGAGCCCGGCAGCTCCATCATGCCCGGCAAGGTCAACCCTACCCAGTGCGAGGCTCTCACCATGGTCTGCGCCCAGGTTATGGGTAACCACGTCGCCACCACCATTGGCGGCATGAACGGCCAGTTCGAGCTCAACGTCTACAAGCCCCTGGTCATCCGCAACCTTCTCCACAGCGTTCGCATCCTCTCCGACGGCATGCGCTCCTTTGAGAAGAACCTTGTCGTCGGCCTCCAGGCCAACGAGGAAAAGATTGCCAGCATCATGAAGGAGTCGTAAGTTACCATTATTGTCTATAAGATTATGTCTTTGCTTGCTAACAAGCCAACAGCCTCATGTTGGTCACCACCCTCAACCCCAAGATCGGCTACGACATGGCCTCCAAGGTCGCCAAGAACGCCCACAAGAAGGGTCTCACCCTCAAGGAGTCCGCCCTCGAGCTCAACGCCCTCTCCGAGGAGGACTTTGACAAGCTCGTCCGCCCCGAGCTCATGATCGGTCCCAGCGCTTACAAGCAGTAGAAGCGGCACACTGGAGATCGGTCGTGTTAAATGATGTTGTTGTTACTTGTTGATATAACGTGGAGAGCTAACCCCAAAACCCACCAAACCCTCCCCCTCCCACGCCTTGTGTAAAACTACCTACCTTGCGTAACGATATCCTGTTACCTGTGAAAAGGGAAACAATGCGGTCTTGAGCGATCCGTGTTTGTAGAATTGAAATCATAAAACAAAAAAAAAGAAAACATTTTCAAAATCGCTTGTTTTTGCACAGAATGGGAGGAGCATGTCGTCTTTTTGATGACCCCGCCATTTCACATGTGATGTAATCCCGTACCCCGCACATCGCGCAACCGCGCGCCGCATGGCTGTCAAGAAGCTGTCTCACCGTTCGGATGGGAGGGTTCATCTCGCATGCGTGAGCTTGAGCGCAGCACCGTCTCAACAATTTTCCAGACGACGTGTGTCGTTGGCGGAAGTTCAGGTGTGTAAGGTAGAGTACAGAGTATGCATGGTCTTAAGCGGTCATGACCTGACGCAAACGGGGGCCAACACTGAGGGCTACTTTTTTGAGGTGTATTTCTTGTAAGTGACCGTGAGACACACTCCCAGGGAGTTTGTTTGCCAATAAATCGAGTCGCGAGGTCATAAGAATTTGAAGATAGTGGTGGACGTCGGGTTTGAGTTTCGTGATACCATACGAGTTGCCGAATCGAGACGGGTTTTGGTCTGGTCCAGTGATGCCATTGGCTGAGCGGAAACACAGGGCCGGGAACCACAAGAAACAGAAAGATCCGCCACCAGCACGTTCTTGCTCACTTTTATCATCACTGGACCACAAAGTTTACGCAGAGAGTTATGTTGAGAGGAATGATAGCTAAGAAGAGGAATCGCGGCAAGGCGTGTGGTGATGAAGAAAAAGGCGACCCTACGAAGATCATAGAGATTGAGAATTAGGTAGAATAGAAAAGATGAGACCTTCATGTTGACGAAGCAATAAAATCAACTGCTCCTTGTATCGCTTCTAGAGGTATGCCAATCTTGAGGAGGTCCCCCTGCGTCAAATGTTGTTGTTTCAAGAAGTACCATGCCGTGTCCGCAGGCCACCGAAATGCTGAAGGTTTCGGAGGACTAGAGATGAGAATATTCGGATCGACCATTACTTCCTCAATCAAGTATTGAAGCATTGTTACTGACCCTCCGCATGCTGCAGCTCCCAGCGTGCTGCCATAAATTCCCCCATCCGAACTGTTCGCGTCGTAGCCCAGCTCTTCAATTAGGACTCGACTGCATTTTGCTGCCCCTCGATAAGCTGCTTTATCCAGGGCCGTTCCGTTATTGTCCGTCCATTTTGTTGTATCAAGTCCATGTTTCAGAAATAATATCAGCGCCTCATCTGCGTCATATCGGAAAACAGACTTGAGACAGCACATGAATCCGCCGCTTTGGCAGGGAAGATTTGGGTCCGCTTTCCAATCCAACAACGTTGAAAAAATCTCGGTGTAGTCGTAATTTTCGATGACGCGACATAGAGGCGTGTGTTCTCCGTTCAAGTTTGGGTCGATTCCCCTCGAAAGAAGTAGTTTGACGGTAGTAAGATGGCCTTGGAGACAGGCGGCATGTAGTGCAGAGGAGCCTCTGCGATAGGTCATGACATGGTTCAGAGTGTTGATCTCTGCCCCATGATCAATGAGAAATGAACAAATCTCATCGTATCCGTGCCAAGCAGCCATTAACAGCAAATTTCGTCCCCCGTCATTTGCTTGAGTGAGATCATACCCAAGTCGGTGCAGATGATCTAGTAAGTCAAGAGACCCTAATTCGCAGGCTGCAAAGACAGGATTGTCCCATGGCTGCATATCCTCATGGTCATGCACCAACCACCTTCTCCTCAGAGCCCCCTTTTCATCAAGGGCTGTTTGGTGTCGAAAGCTCGAAGTATCGGCAACATCACTAAGGCCCAGACAGTAACCCAGAATACCCGAGATTTCCTTTGTTTCGGGACGTCGTTTGTATATTCTCCCAACAGACCTTGACCAGTATTTGTGGGCATATTCGGAGAAAGCGACGCTCATGCTATCTTTCGCGGTCTCTTCAGGAAGATCTTGTTCTTTTGGTAAAGATGCATGTAGGAATAACAGCGCTGCAACGTACAATTCACTGCTGTCAGTCCAGTAGCTGAGCTTAGTGTCGAAAAAATTCTGCGATTGAGGCATGTGCAAATTCCCATCGGGAGTTCCATGTGTCTTCGATCATCAGATGACGGCATATATTGCCTAATTCTGTCTCTGTAATGATTTCTTCCTCCAAAGTAGGGTTGAGCTGCTCATGTGTCTGACAGAATGGCAGTCTAACAACATGGAGAAGAGCCAGTGTCTCTAACGGAAACTCGGCCCATTTGACCCACATGGCGACTCTCATGAGAATCTCCAATGCGTGGCCGTCTTGCCGGGAACAGATCTCTTCGTAAGAGGCCACGAGGCCCTCCGGAAGCTGCTTGAGTCGGTGCTTCACATCGATCTCTGTATTCAATGGCTCCAACTGATCCCATTGCAGCTGGACCCATTTGAACCTGGTCAGACAGCGAATGTCAATAGCTGTTTCTGATGTTTGTAGCTGTAGAAAAATTACTCACATTCCACCATGTTTCTCGAGAAGAGTCTTTCTTACGAGCTCCTGTACACTCTGTCTCTTCCAAACAGGGCTAAGACCGACTTGGCTGAGCTTAAGGTCAATGTATTTCTCGATGTCCTTTTGGTTATCCAGAGTGCTGATCTGGATGCAAGGCGACGCTTTCAACAGCTCAAGTATATCGGTCTCCGGGCGACTAGATATGAAGACTTTGACGGGCCGGTCAGAGTCTTTGACAAACTTTCGAAAGAAGCTCACAATTTGTATTCTCGAGCTCTGATCGCATTCGTTCGGAGCATCCAGCACTAGAATAGATCGTGGGTACGTGTTGACCAAGTCGCGTACGAATCGTTCGCATTCGGATATTTCTAAGCTTCGTCGAGATGCCGCAGCGTCTTTGCAAAACACGAGAAGCTTCTTGTGCCATCGGTCGCGGTGGCGTGACACCGTCAAGAGCTGCACAATGTAGCTGCTGAGAATGGATTTAATCTCTTTCCGACCAGCTAGTGAGCGATCGCAATGAAAGTGAGCAAATCCTTCATCGTTCTGTGATGATCCTAAAACATCGCCAGGACGAGACCGATAGCGATCAATTACTTTAGAAGTCAGGAAAGACTTTCCAGCTCCCACTATTTTCTGTTTATCAGCACTGATTCCCACAACAAGGAGAATGTTTGACGTACCTTGACCGTTGAGCCATAAGATTGATAACGAGCTTGGCTCTTCCCACGCAAGGAAGCCCGGATGCTTTACAAGCCACTCGCAGGTGCCCTCGGTCCTCAATTCTTTCTTTGCAACATGGATCCCATCGACTTTGACGTCACTTATGTAGTTCATGGCATATTCTCTGTCTTGCCTTTCCATTCCCTCGAAACAATCTAGAAGCTGCAATACCCTATCGTCGATGCGTCGCAGAGGGCTGTGAAGACTTTGCAACAGCTCGAGATTTCTCTCTGTTGACTCACAAACGCAAGTTTCTACGTTCTTATAGACTTCGTTCTCCGCGTCTGTCAGGTCTGATAACATCGATTCCGCATGGTTTGGATCAGTGAGAGCCGCGACAAATTGCGTTGCCCAGGATTCTTGTCCATCAAGCTGAGTGGATGTCGAAGCTAGTAAGTCTAGTGAGGATCTGTACAGCTCAATGATAGAGTCCCTTAGGAGCCTTCTCGAGGATTCTGTCAAAGCCCCGCTAGAAAGGCCGTACACAGAGTCGTATATCTGACCCCGCCTGACAATACTGAGAATGCGGTCGGCGGCACCAAAAGCAGCGGTGCTTTGTTCGACTCGACTTGTTTCCGCCTTTGCGAGTTAGCAAACTTCGAGAGTTATTGGGCCTGCTTGAATGATTTTACCTTCAGGAGCACTCTGAGTGCCGACCACACCGGTGAAACCGGCGCAGGGGCGAATGGTATGGCAATGTCGCCGATCATAGTTACCCAGGCCACGACACGGTTCGCGTAGTCCCTCCACAAGATATTTCGTCCCCCAATTTTCAAGCCTGAACTGGCGTCGTGGCATTTCTCTTCACTTTGCCTAACCAGTTTCTTCAACTCTTGGACTTGAATGGTACCGGAGCGATTGATACCGAACTTTCCCATCCAAGACTTGGTGTCTTTGTGAACTTTGTTGAGCGCCTCATGCCACAGGTCGACTGAGGTGTTTTCTGCAACCATGACCGGCTGATGCTTGGCTAGCTGAGTGTCTGATAAGGGCGCTCCAACATGAGCTTCGGTAGACTCTCTGGTGTGTTTGCTCCCGGTGTCTGCGTTTCCAGCACCTACTTGTCCGGACGAGATTGGACCCGCCATGCCATTCGAGACGGAATCATTGGCAGACTTCACCGGCGCCTCTAACTTTGGGTTGCTTGTTGGGGCTGGCTTTGACGGCGGTCCTGTTGAGATGGGCGTTTTCTTCTTTGATCCGAGACCGAAGCAAGAGATCAAGGCAGAAATGCAGCCGGGCTTGGCGTCCTCGGAGGGGTTGATTTCTGTCATTGCGAATCCCTGTCGGACAAAGATTCAGATGGACCGATTGCATTCATAAGGGCTCTCACTGCTGACTCGGGATCGAGAGTGGCTGCCCTAGAGCTGCAATGAGCACTGTGTCGAGTGGTACATCCAGTACGTGAGGCTTTGGCAGCAGAAACTCAAAGAGTAGGTTACGATCGGGATGAGAGGTCTGTCGTGTACCACGCCTCTGAGCGAATACATTACCCGAAAGACAGACGTGGCATGGAGGCGAGGGGATGAAAAGAGTCTGGGTCGTGTGATAGCTCTGGGTACTGCTAATAGCCCAAAAATATATTCGGTTAGAAGAGTGGTCATGAGGCATCCGTACGTGCAGGTTGCAGCACTTGCCTGCATCATCACACGAAGTTGCCGTCCAATGATTGATTGTACGAGAAGCCATCGACCCATATGTTTCCTGCCGATAATCACAATCTTGGATAGCGGCTTGCGAGTATATATACGCGACTATCAGTTGCTCTTTTAGAGTCGTTTCATAGGCGAAAGTAGCTGTTTCTTCCCAGAAAGTGGTGTTCCTAAAAGATGCGTACCAAAAGAGATGGGTCAGGAGGGGTTGGGTGGTGACCAGGGTTCATATCTGTCGACCACTTGTAGGTGTTTGCAGTGGTTGGTAGTCTGAATCGGAGTCGATGAGGCAGATGAGCCTCACTACGCTTTACTAACGCCCATGATCGCTGATTTAGAGGCAAAGACTTCATTCTTGGCGGAGGAATCCTGATATTACACCATGATGACCTCTGCGTTTTCATGGAGCACCTTGGTGGACCGAGTGATGTCGAGACAAAGCACAACCCTTTACTAGCGATGATGGTCGGGTTGTCCTTCGCCCTCAGATTTCGAGAAGAACATATAAAAGCTAGTAAACGATACCATCTTGCCATAGCTACTTCGTACTAACACGTGCTTTTCGTTTCACACTGAAGTCAGTTTTTGAACAAGAGATGCAGCTGAACCCGTGTAATTGACAGAAATTTGTCATGAATGGAAAGGAAGTTTTGAAAAGACCGCTTCCTTCCCTGAAATGCCACAAACCATGCCCCCATCTATCAAACTAAAGGAAAGGGCTTTAAGGTCATCGAAACTTGACGCTGCCCAGTCATGAACATTGCTAACCGACAAAATATCAAACTTCAGTTCCTCGACCTTTCTCCGATACTTCAGACATAGATATAAGTCAAGCCAAGTTTTTGGAACCCATCCCAGATTCCTAATCATTTCATTCCACCTTCCACCAACCTCAAATTATTAAGAACATAATCTAACATAAGCCAAACCTCACTACTCATCACTTACAAAATGGCATCCAAAATCAACCTCGCCATCCAGCGACTCGCTATGCCCACATTCATGGCCACAATCACCTCAGCTACCAGACTCGGCACCCAACAGTCGCGTCTCCTGTCAACCACCGCAGCCCTGAACAAGAGGCGTGCCCCCTCCGAGTACCGCTGCTCCATAAGCAGAGCCCGCGAGGAACGCAATACGCTCACCAAACCAAAGCCAAGCGCCTTCACATGGCCTCGTTGGACGAGCGGGAACGAAAGCGTCAGATCTAGCCTCCTCAGTAGAACTCATCCCCTAAGAGCCAAGGCTCCCAACCCAAGCGCCAACAAAGTCAACAAGACGGAGCCGATGCAGAGCGCAATCATCCCCGCGTCTCCCATAAAGATGTCCGACCTCAAGGACAGGATTTCCAGCGGCTATAACGGAACACTCAAGATGGCAACGAAAGTCAACGCCGTTCCCGTCATGTGGAAAGTCGCCGGTCTGACGACCCTCGCCTCCCTCGGCACCTACGGCGCCATCGGGCAATACCAGGCCATGTTGGAGGCAGAGGCCAAGAAGAAGAGAATCGCAGAGGAAAACGAGGCCTGGAGAAGATACAAACAGGAACTGTGGGAGCAAGGGCATTCCATGTCGCCTGGATCGGGCGTACTCAACGATGGATCGTATCCATTTGCGTTGTTTTACCACTAGTAAGGCACGCGTGGGGTGGCTGAGTTGAGATATGAGCAAGTATGAAGAGGCGCCGGACCAGATATTCAGATTGGTGTGCAGTAATTCCATCGTTACTGTATTAAATATTACAAAATTGTAGTTTCACTTGCACGCCTTACGATTTGTAAGTCTCGTGTAGGGTCAATGACTGTCATCCATCCTGTTCTAGGCCTACAATATCAAGAGAGTATACGATGGGTTTAGCATTGAGCCTCATCTCATGACTTGGCTAAGTCTTAGACCGATGTCGTCAAAGTCAAAGTAAAAGGCATCCCCTCTACTACGATTCCAAGCAGTTGCGATGTAAATAGGGCTTGACGTATGTCGGTAACCCGGTCTTCTCTTTATACTTTATCCCGCAGATGTTGCCTGGTTCATCTCCTCGATGTATCAAGCAAGGGACTATCAAGGCGCAGGTTATTTTCTCATTCACTAGCCTGCCATCTTATTCACCTCACAGCCAAACCCGTCGCCTTTTCCCCTGAGGACGATCACGACTCGACGTAACTACCAGCGGCCATGTCAAATGATTACCTGAACTTGCTATTCACTACAGGATTACCCTTTACCACTCACCCCGAGACCTGTCTCATTCACCCTTCACCCACCAAATGGCACCCAACCGTATCTCACTCCACCCATCGTCACCAACCACAACAAAACGACGATGCCTTGACCAAAAGGTAATCCAAAAACATACAACACCAGGTATTCGCTGGTCGTCACCGACCCAACTACTAATCCGGCCCTCATTGGCTTATCTATGGGAGAGCGGACGGGATCCCGAGTTTTCCAATGGGTATGGTCGTATGTGGCTGTCAGGTGAAGGGGAGAAGCTCATATCGTGAGATTTTTGGGGGGTTATGGGCGGGTGGCCGACACAACAACTCAAGAAAACCTGACTATTAATTGCCTTGAAGACTTCGAGAGGAATTCCACATTGTTAGTTACATTTGAAAAATTGGGAGCGAAGTTGTGGTGCTGGGGCAAAGACCGGGGAGCTCTCTAATACGGCCGCATGAGGGGTGTCGTGATGATGGCTTACGGTTCACGCTTTGGACGGACACGGCACCAGTTTTATTTCGCGTTCTCCACCGTTGCCGGACTTATGTAAGTGAGTTAAAAGAAATGATAAGAAAAAAAGAGACGCGTGTACGAGCTTGTAGTATCGCAAGCGCGCTTCAACCTCTAGGAACGGGTCTGGTAGTTCGTACCTTGGAGCATCATCGCGTTGCAATGTTTGAGCCGCATTACCGAGGCGGAACTCAAATCCCGGGTTCGTCAACAACACGCACAAGAACGTGAACGTATTCATTCTAGTGTTGATTCCGTATCAAGTAATTCGACTGCAAAGATGGCTTAAAGCTACTTGTCAACCCGGGAGGTGGGGGGAGTAGTCGATGGCGGATCACGGCACTTCGGCAACATTGCTATAAGGTAGACGGGCCGCAATAGCCGCTATCTCATCACCATTTACCTCATCAGACGCCGGGAACGTAGGCCGGAGCACTCCATCTGACTGCGCGAGAAGGTCGGTAGTTGGTTATACTTCAACTCCAATTGTTTGCGTGTGCAATTCCAAGAATACTGGCATTCTGGCATTTGAGGTGGTATTCGAGGTGCAGATATGGTGCAGACATGGTATCTTGGAATCTCTCCTGTGCCCTCAGCAACTCTTGTCCAGAGCATTCTTCAACCGTGCCTCATACTTTGAAGTTGGAAAAACCTTCCCCATCAAGGTAGGTTGCAAGACTTCGGATTGAGTAGATCAGTCCGTCCATGCTCGGAGATTCTGGGTCATCTTCGGTTTTCAGCCAACTCACCGACGCCGTCTCAAACCCAGAGCCGCCTCCCTTTCTGTCGGGAAGTTCTTCCAACATTGATACGATGCCCCAAGTCCTCTCCTTCCCGCACTCAAAGTCCACAGAGCCGAAAGGGTACAGATAGGTTGATTGTTTATGAATTTTTATTGGCTTTGTTCTTTTTTTTAATCATGCCGTTAACCAGCGCCGCGCTCAATACTAGCAAGAAGATGGTATCGCAATGTCTAGTGATCACATTAAAATAGTCCGTGAGTCCTGAGACTCGTTGGTTTTGTTGTTTTCGTTTTTCTTTTTCGTTTCCCTTCCTGGGTTCAACCATCCCATTAGATCATGGTCTCGGTTCCTCGGCATCCTGCTCCTCCTCATCGTGATAAGGCATTGAGTCACATCGAAATGATGGTGTCTTGCATGCCTTCTCGTCCACCTCTAGCCGGATCACTCCTTGCGGATCATAGTGCTGGCGTACTCTGCATTTCTTGTTAGTCGATTGCACGTTGCAAGTTGTCATTGCAGATGAACTCACCCTTGGAAGGTAGTACCGACAAACTCCAGCACCAAAAGGACGAGAACCAGAGCGATCACAGCCCCGAGAACAATCAGATCGGGGTGCTGCTCAAAGATCCTCATCGTCGGCCGGGTGATGTGCTTCCAACACGGCAAACGACTAGAAGGCAAGAGCTCCGCCAGACCATCCTTGAGCGACATTGGCGTGATCGTCTCGGGGGTTCCGTCGCCCACAACGTCCACCACTCTGTCCTTTCCGTGAGGTGCCGGGTGCCTTGACAGGGACTGGAGGTAGCTGGTCTTCAGGGGCCGCGGTGCAGCGAGGACGATTGACGGGGGCATGTCCTCGGATGGTGTTACTGGCTCGTTGTTGAACTCGGTTTCGATGTCATAGACGTCAGAGACGGGTCGTGTGCGGTGCATGGACACGCGCGTTACCCTCGTTAGACGACGTGCTTCGGTCTTGACGTGTGAGACCATATCTGAAATGGTTGATGGAACGGGAGCAGCCAAGCCGAACTGGGTGAAACCCAGGGCGAAGAGTAGTGATGAAGGCTTCATTTTGTCGGTAATTATGTTTGGCAATAGGTGATTGTGGCGTGTACAAGAATTGGTGTTTTACTGCGCGAAAAGATGCCGTCTTTGTCGTCGTGCCTTTTCTCAATTCTGGTTTTAAAGGGCTTGGATGAGATTCAGGGATGCTCGTCTGGTGATCTATGCCCCGCGGTGATTGTCGACGTCGAAGTAAATCCAGCCACAAAAGAGAACCTCCGGGTTCCTTTCCTGTTTGTCTTTCCTCCAACGAAGTAGATCGTCTGAGTTGGTGCAACTAGCCTATTGACTTGTGCTGGACGTAGACTCCAATTACTACTGCGTCTGTAACGATTCCACCAATGTTCTCAAGCCAAGGCGGTATTCGGCAAGTTATAATGACTGTGAACTACCAGTGGTGGATGTGGTAATTCAAGGTGGAGGGCAGTGGTGTTGTATTGAGATGCTTGAAAGGATGCGGGGTGTGCCGAGACGTGAAGGGATATATCTCCAGGTCTGGGCAAGCCAATTTATTAGAGGAAAAGAGATCCGGTGACAGCGGCAGAGCAACCAGAGACAGGTCGAGGCGCGAAACCGAGCGCAGAAAAAGTCAGCGTAATGGAGGGTGGGAAAGCTCGCAGGCGAGTGAAACAAAACAAGTAACGGGCTCTGGTGTGTTCCCAAGTTGTGAGGAATGAAGAAGATGGGACGGGGCGACTAATGGGAGAGGTGTGAGACCCGGGTGCAGCGAGGAGGAGCGGAAGGATAGACGGCTGAGAGCAGAACGGAAGAGGTAGGTGTTCGTGGGATTTGACGTGCCAAGGCGAGCGAGGTCTGATAGTAATATAGGAAGAATAAGAGACACCCTCGACTCGTCCGGAGTGAGGAGAGATGGGGTCTGATCAGAAATGGGACTGGGTATCCGTGATTAGCTGCAAGTATGTTTGTGCAGGAGACAAGAGGCATGGGGCGGGTGAGGTGGTAATGTTATTATGTATGATCCAGAGCAGAGAGACAGAGAGAAAGGAGAGCAAACCCAACCTTTTACGCATTGGGATTAACATGACATTAGCCTCACCCAAGACGGCGGCGTTTCTGTTCGCACCTTTTTGCCCTCGCTCCGTCTTCTTTCGAGAGAGACCTAGCCAGCCCACTGCAGCCAGCCATCAAGGGCCCAGGGCCATGCTCGTCCTCCTTGTCCCCGTCTCTCTCGGATCCCCTCTGGTCTGTTCTCTGCTTTCCCTCACAAAAAGCGGGTGCTGGGGGACCGGCCGCTGTCCCCCCCCCCCCCCCCCCCCTCTGCCTTCGGGCGGCAGGCCAGGACCAGGATCTAGGCTCAGCCAGGGATGCAGGGATAGTCTGGACCCTGTGGGCTGCGGTGCACCCTGTTTAATGCAGCAAGTGGGTGTCTCGATTCAAACATGGTCGGCCGCAAGCTTCTTTTCTCTCCTGGACCTCGCCAGGGCCTGTCCTGTCCATTCGTACCACAGCATAGCAGCATGCCTACACTACTGTGGTGAGGAGGTGCGCCCAGGATCGTTTGTCTTTAAGCTCCGGCCCCCAGTATGAAGAAGCAAGGGCGACTGGCGAGTGATTTGCTGCTGCACTCTCTCCGAAATGGACAGATTGAATGGGATGGGCACGCACGGAACGGCAACAGTAGCGGCACACTCAAATGATGACTGACTCTGAAGGCCTGTAACAAGAACGAGGAGAGAGCCTGCCGAGTAGCCGATCTCGAGCGCTCTGTTCTGGCGATCTTCGTTTCTTTGCATAGAGTTGATAGGCCGCCGGGCCTTGCGGCTCTGGTTCTTGTCTGCATTCTTTTCGGTACCCGGTTTGCTCGGCCCCCTCCATCATCCATCATCGGTGAAAAATGGAAAAGTGAGATGCGACATGGAGAGCCACCTCGAGCACGACTCCATAACCATGAGCAACTCGGTTTCCAAATCTTTTCTCCTGTATCCCGATTTAGGATCGAACGACGAGGTTGCAAGTTGGAGACAAGGTGGACGCGGGGGGTGAGCTGGATCGTCTGCACTACCACCTCGCCCAAACCCAAAAGGCGCGTTAGTTGGCGGGTTACTGCGTAGCAGGCAGGCAGGTTTGGTGAGGTCCCCTGGATTTTCCCTTCCGTTGCGGATTGCCCATGCATTTCGGGGCTTCTGCAGGCCATAGGTAGGGCACCCACCCACACGACTGTGGCCAGGGATGGTCATTGTTTGCACGGGCAGCTTAAGGGGCCGCGGGATTCGAGGGACGCGAGAATATGGAGAAGGAGAGACAGTCAGACTTGAATGCGAGAAAGAGAATGCCCAACAACCTGGCAGAATCCCAGAGGCTCCAGAGTGCAAGTAACGAGGACGCAACCCTGGCCAGTAGATCTCTTGTGTCACGGCCGAAAGCCGGACGGGGGGTTCCATGCGCAGATTTGGTTGTCGACCGAGGTTGAGAAGAGACGAAAGACACGAAAGACGAAAAAGGCGCCTCCCTATGGAGTCTGTATGGATTCCAATTGGCATGTCAGGGGAAAGACTCGACGATTGCCGTCACAGGCTGCGGGAGTGAAGCCAGGTTGTCAAGTCAAGCTTCCACTCCGTTGTCTCGTCTAATTTTGCCAATGGTTGGAAGAGGGAGGGGACAGGCAGGAGAAGTGCAGGAAAGTAACATCGTGAGAGAATGAATAAAGCAAGCTATTGAAGCTGAGAATGCAAGCCCGCATCTGCTCTGCGCCTGCGTCTGGTCAGCCCAACTTCTGTACAAAAGTAACAAAAGTAAGTAGTGTAAGCGATGCCCCCATCGGGACGGCGCATTGGCCGATTGTGTGCTGTGATTCGTGGGTGCGCTTTTCCAGCTGTGCTTCCCCCAATGATTCCCACCTTCCCTGCAATAGTTTCTATCTAGGCTGCAGCTTCTCTCGCAAGCACATCACCTTAAGGTAATTACTGGCAGGACCGATGCTTACCTTCCATACTTACCCAGCTTACCTTAGGTATTAGGCGAGGTAGGTAGGTACCCGATGGATGTACTTTGTAGTTTGTACCTGGGTCTGTCCGAATATTCGTACTGGAGGAAGGGATTTCCCTTTCCCACTCCTCACATCTCACGGCGCCACAGAATCAAAAGGAAGAGAATCAAGCTTTCCTCGAGTGATCCCTCGCAGCTTGGCCAACCACCAGTGTCCCCGTCTGGATCCTCTGGGCCCCTCAGCTCTCATTTCCCACCTTCTGCCCGTCCACAAGTGCCAACGGGAGCACGTGGGCAAAGCTGACCCTGTGCGAGTCTTGACTCTCGACTTTTCTCAAGACATGGCAGCGATCAAAGAACACTAGGAGCCTTGCCTTTCTTGGCGATTCTAAGACGTACGAGAGAGCGAATCACATAATACCACCCCCCGTCACCACCGGACTTCCTACAGTGTCCTCTCTCCAGCTCCTTGACTCTCGAGTCTTTGCACCAAAATACCGGTATCGCCGCCTCCAGCCACGGCCCACCGGCACCCATGCCATTGAATCTCGCGGACAGAACAGAAACGACCAGCAAAAGCGAATAGAAATAGTGTAAAGAAGACAAGCACGCAAACCATCCCCCCTGCTCTGCCGCAGCTGAAGGAAATTTCCGTCATCTACCGAGACCACAGAGATGAAGAAGACGGAACCCAGTCGACCATTTTCTTCCAAGCCACGATAATGGACGCTGACTATTCGGTCTATTTTTCCTCCATGGTCCCCAGGTAATAGACTAATGGCCCATATTCACGGCACGCTTTCCCACGGAAATGGGTCCATGGAATTGCGCACGGCACGCAGGATCCCGCCTCTCCTCTACGGATAAAGCTATGGACTATAGCGCACTTTACACCTGCCTGTCCGCGGTCGCCGTCCTTGTCGATGGCCTACTCAGCGAATCATTCATCACCTTGGATCGTATGCCGATGGCCCCTGTCGATTTGGCGTGTCTAGGATGCTTAGTCAAGCCTCTGTCCAGCCAGCCAGTTCTCACGATGCTTGGCGCTTCCGTGGCTGCAGACCTCGTACAGACGAAATTGCACCCAGCTGCGCCCTATGCCACGGATATGCACGCAGCACGCCGCACACAACGGCCATTCGACCAGCGCCAAGACACTGCCTCTTCCAAGAAATGAAGGGAGCAAGTCAGCAACACTTCGCCCGTCAGCAATGGTCTTCTCAGTTCATGCAATCATCGAGTTGCTCCGGGGCTGGTACGGCAAAAGTTCCAAATTGACTTACACTCTACCAACGCCAGAGACACCATCATGACAACACCAGCCAACGCCTAATGCGACGGTTTCTCTGTCCAATGCCAGGTGGGAATTGGCGCCAAAGGCAAATCGCAGCTGGCGAACCCAAGCAATGGATCTACGCCATGGATCCACTGATTAGCGCTCTGGTTCCATTGCTTGGACTTTCTTTTTTGGAATCACCACACCACAGGCGCGGCAGATGCCGACATAGCTTATGCCAGCCGCTATCAAATAGTGTGCACATTCGCCATTTTGGTTGCAATGTGGTGACTGAAGACACCGCGGAGCTGTCTCTCTTGTTTGGGAACATCGCCGGCTCGTCGCCAGGGTCACAATCACAGGGTGACCGCAACCAAACGGAGCAAGCATTGACGAAGGAGAAACATGAAATCCCCGTCCTGGGAAGTTGGAGCCTGCCTCCTGGGGAGTTTTGCGACAGTTTGGACTGTTTCGTTCCATTGCAACCGAGGCCCACATCGGCAGCAGCTGCGAAACCCGCTTCTTCTTGCCCTTCATGGTGAGGTTGTCTGAACGTCAAAACGGTTTCAACAGATGCTCTCAGACCAGCCCACCGTCCATGGGCACGCAAAAGCACGGGATGCCATGGGAATGAGACTTTGATGGACCCCGAACCCGCATACCTCTTGCTTTGCCAAGCCCGTCCGGCAAGACTTGCAACAGGAAGGCAACGTTTTTAACCAAGGAGGTCGAGCCGAATTGTCGCACATCGCCCGCTTGTTGATGTCATGTTGCTCTCGTGCCTGGGTTTGGAGGAAAGGGGAAAATGGATCGTCGATGCCAGCCCCGACTCACCCAGAATCGTCCCATCGAGCTGATGGTGAGGCTATTCGCACTAGTACCGCCGAAACGTCAGTAACTCGAGCCCCTTGGACCAGAGTCAGATCTGAGCAGCGCCCACTGCCTAGCCACCTAGCATCGCCCAGCAAAAGGCAGCGTAGGAGCTCTTCCGGTCGGCCCGCTAAAGTTCCAAAATAAGCAGTCCCTTCCAGGCGAACTTTCAGTCTTCACAGTGCACACAGGGCATGCCTGCCATCGCTGCAGCCTGCCACATTTCCGGTCTAGTCCCTGTAGGGCGCGCCGAAGAGTCTGGACCACAGGACCTCGACCATGCCAACGTGGAGGGGCGCATGGCACGGGAAGGGGCCCAGAAAATTGGTAACAGCACAAAAGGGGGACGGGCGATGGACAGCGTGACAGCCTACCTGTATCCGTATGGATCTGAGGATTGCCAACGAGCACACGACCACTAAACCACCAAAGCGATGCAGGACAATGTCGCCATTGACTGGCTATGGGTGGACGGGAATACCTATCCATTCAGCCCTTAGGAACGCAGCATGAGGGTCGATTCCCCAGTAAGACAGCCAATCAGCCAGGGGACAAGCAACGAACAAGCTTTGTGCCGGTGCGGGCCTCCCTGCAGAGAAATTCGGGGCCATCTAGGCAGAGAGAAATGAGACTGCCCGGCTTCAAAATGCTTCTGGAATTGCTCTTCGTATTCCCCCGGGCACAAGGGTTTGGCGGGGAACGGTGTTGCCGGTGGTACCCTTTGAGCAGAGGCAGGCGGTGCAAAAGATGGCGAGGTGGAACACCGTAAAGAGGCCCCGTTTCTCTCGGAAATCGGGCACCTGTCGTACGGATGCTAGTGCACCGCTAGCCTCGTGGTCAGGTCACTACCTACTGCACAGTAGGTGTGGTGTCGTTGGACTGGTGTTGGACCATGGTGGTGGTGTTGAGAATCCGGGGCGTGGGATGCCGCGGGTCGCGATTCTGGAGGTATTCTGATGCATTACTAACAGTGATGCCTGATGTCTTGCATCGCCACGGAAAGTTAGGAACGACGACAGCTCCCTTTTTGGAGGTCCATGGGTCATGGACGCGCAAGCTACCGTGGTATTTGGGTTTCCAGGAGGATGGGAAAGTCTCCGAATACTGGGTTGTCATGTGTCGAGAAAGGGGCCGCGGATCGCAAGTGGTTCATGACGGGAGCTGCGTGTCCATGACAGCGTCATGAAGAAGACGGTTAACTTGGTTTTAGCTTCTGGGTAAGGCGAACGCGGACGCCGACGCGGATGTAGACGCAATCCGTGGCAGGGTTGTAGTAGGCATGCATCTATTCCTTCCCATGATCTATCCACGATCTGTCCACGCATCCATGAAGCTTAGACTACTGCGGGCGATGCTTTGGATAACAATCTTTACCTTTGTGAGTTCGGTGATGGTTCCGAGACTCTACTAGGTGCGGACGCAGTACGGAACTATAGATAGCCTACTCGGACAGAAGAAAGAATTAAGCTTGGGGTAGCAACTGTGGTTGGACGGACGGGATATTTTCCCAGAGTTACTACCCTCCTTTTTGATATGATCTCGGAGCGATAGCAATGCGCAGCATATGCAGCATTCAGAATCCAGACGCAGCAGTAGACATACCTTTCCTTTGCTGGACTGCGGAAGGCGCTTCTTTCGGCCACCGATCAGTCTAACTATCTTTCGTATGCATTTTTTTTTTTTCCTTTCCTTTAAAGTTACCGAATCCAGCGACTTGGTCCGGGCGACGCACCCTTGTCGAAATCGACTGACTCGGCCAACCTTCCCCACCAATGTCCTTTCCCCGTCCGTGCACGCACCCTTTTTTTGTGTCGTCCTTGACTCCTTCCCAAAGTGCCCCCCCTGGCGTGGCCTGGCCCCCCTTGGCACTTTCTTTCACTTCCTCTGCCACCACTGCCACTGCCTTCCTGGCGCGCAATTCTCCGTGGCTCCAATCAACTTGGTCTCCAGCCTTGCGCCGACTTCAGTGCATTCGCGATCGCGAGGCTGAGAAAGGTCTCGGTCAAGCGCCTCAAACCGCCATCACCAATACGCCCCATTGAGTCCTCGTACTCTTGTCGTTCCTTTACATTGAGGCCCTCAAGGGCAAGCCGCGCCTCATGTCCCCTACAACACCAACGGACTTTGGCTCCTTCCCCCGCCCTCACCCGCTCCTCCACCCTCCCGACGGCCCTCAGCACCGGCACCACAAACAGCAGCACGAACAACAGCACCACAAACTTCCACCAGCAGCGCCAGGGACCGATCCCGCCTCGCCCCCGAAGATGCCTTCTTAGCAACATCCCCGCCGCGACGACCCGTGCCCTCCTTCCCCGATGTCTCCTCCCTCGGCGCAGACCACCGCGCCGCCCGTGCCCGCCTCCGTCACAATGCCGCCTCCGCCTCCGCCTCCGCCGTCGCGGGAAGCCACCGCTCCCGCTCCCGCAGAAGTCGCAAGCGGACCTGGAAGAAGCTCATGTGGGTGAAGCAGAGCTATCCGGACAACTACACGGACCAAAACACCTTTCTCGAGAGCCTCCAGCGCAATCCGCGCCTGCAGCCCTACGACTTTTGGCCCCTCGTCGCCGATTCGACGGTGATTGTCCAGCACGTCTGCTCCGTCATCCTCTTCATCGTCTGCTTCGTCCTCATATCCCAGGAGCGCGTGTCGCCCGTGTCCATTGTGTCGTTCAGCAGCATGGCGACATTTCTGGGTTGGCTGTTGTGGGAGCGCTGGGAGGCCGACGAGGAGCGCAAGGAACTGGGTCTGGCGGGCGGCGGCAGCAGCAGCGCGACGGCCGCGGGGCGGAGGTTGGAGCCGAGTCGGAGGACGGGGAGCATGAGGCAGCGGAGCCCGCCGCTGCATGACGATGGTGGTGCCGCCGCGGCTTCGTCTACGGCTACGACGGCCACGAGCTCCGCGACGAATCTGTCTAGTACTGCTGGCGCCGAGCGGCCTCGTCTGGCGCGGCACTCGCATTCTGCCTCCGCGAGCTCCCTTATCTCTTCTACGTCAGCAACCTCGCAGTCCGTCTACCGCCGCTACAGCCAAGAAGTTGGTAGTAGCATGCCCCTCCCGCGGCGGTCCTCCTTCCCCTTACCCGGCGACGACAACAGCCGTCTCAACCAGCGCCTCAGCACCGTCAAGAGCGCTATTCTCATCTACTCGACCCTTCTCGGGCTCTCTCCAATCCTCAAATCCCTCACAAAGTCGACCTCGAGCGACAGTATCTGGGCCATGTCCTTCTGGCTCCTGACCATCAACATCTTCTTCTTTGACTACTCGGGCGGCGTCCGCGTCAACATCCCCGCCTCGCTGTCCACCAACGCCGCACTCATGGCCTCGACGGTACTCGCTTCGCGGCTGCCGTCCACGGGCCAGGTCTTCAGCCTCACGCTCTTCAGCATCGAGGTGTTTGGGCTCTTCCCCGTATTTCGGCGGTACGCGCGCCACCGGAGCTGGGGCTACCACTATGCCATGACAGTATTTCTCGTCCTTGGCGCGGGTGCCGGTGTCGGGGTTATCGTGGGTGACAATGGCGGTGGTGTTGCTGCTGGTGGTTGTGCCGGTATGGGCATATCCTGCTGGCCTTGGAAGGGCGCCGTCGCGGGCATGGTTGTCAGCGTGCTCATCTCCGCGATTGCCATGGGCGGGTGTAGTTGGTGGCTGATTGGGTTGCAAAAGTACAAGAATGAGATTTATGGGCCGTGGGATCCGGCGAGGCCTATTATTATGAGTCGACGGCTTTGGGATGACGGGTAGGGTCAGGTAGTAGGCATTTATGAGTAGTAATGTAGTGTAAAGTAATTCGATGAAGAGATGTTCTGAAAAGTTTGGATTACGGTATTTGCGGAGAAGTGATCTTTCTTTACTATGTGGTACTGGCTAATGGGTGTACTACTGGAGTCTATGGCTTCGCGAGATATTGCAGCTCTGGGAGCTCCTCGTCGCCACCCTCTGACTTTGCTTCTGCGGCGTTGCGAGGTGGGCTACTATCCGACGCCGATTCTCCTTCTCCCACCTCCTCGGTCCATGGACCTTTACTCGACTTCCTGGGGAACCAGATGTCCCATAAACGCCGCAAAATGAAACAGGCCACGATCCCGAGACAAATTTCGTAGAGAAGTTGGGTGACAGAGTTGGAAATATCCTCCTTGGTGCTGCCTCCGCCGCCGTCGTATTAATCATCATCATCACCAGTGAATATGGTCTCGCCGGCCTCGGACCTTCTCTCCAGTTCGATGAGGACCTTGCCTCTACTTTTCATACGCTCCCCGATGACCTTCAGGGCTTCGAGGTGAGATAGGAGCCGTTGACGCTCTCGGTGATGAGAAAGATTTCCCGTGCACTTGTTGACATGATTCGTTCTGTCTATCACTTCCTCCGTGAGAATGTCAAGGGCATCTACTTGTGATTTGTACCGTTGCACCTGTCGGGAGAGCTCCTTTTTGTCTTCCTCGTCTTTGAGCTTTTTTGCGTCGAGGGACGTTGTTGTTGATGATGAGGATGCTCTTCGCTGTGGCAATGTAGATTGGAAGGCTGATGTGAAACTCGCGGATGCTGCTGTTGTCGGTATGATCTTTGGCCATGGACATTGGTGTGCGAGCGAGAAGAGTGGTTTCGGTCGCGATGTGCACAGGGACCGTCGCGGAGGCTGTAGCGGATGTACCTGTCAATGTCGGGGTGTACGACCTTGGCGCGGAGAGTTGATGTGTGTGAGAAGAGACGGGTCTGTGGTAGTGCTGTGGTTGTGGTTGTGAAGGGTGATGGTCTTGTGATTGTTCCAGGGAGTTGCCTCTGGAGAGTGTGAAAGAGGCTTCGAGAAGCCATTGTTGCGGTTGTTATGTGATAGTGATTATTGTTTTGGTTCGGTTTTGTTCGGTTTGTGGTTGAACTTGTCGAGGATGATGTCTGATATGTTACTTGCGAGGAAAGATTTTGTGGTCATGAGGATGTTAAAGTATGTGACGGAGTTGGTATGAGCCTGAGGCTATTGAGATGGTCGTCAAGGTTTTTGGTATACCTTGATAACACGAGAGTCATCCCTTTAATATTACTCAATTTTGCCGCCATTAATATTTCTACCGTATCATGTAGTGAAACTTTGTATCACAAACTGTACGGATATGATTTTGCTTTGTTTCTAGTTCTGTGTGAACGAGTGTGATTTCGTGGCTCCCATAAAGTCTCGCAGTGTTACATGAGGTTTTGATCCATCTATACATGGAAGGGCGATGAAGAGAAGTCGAGGACCTTGCCAACCCTACCAAAGATACGGATGTTATGGAAATGGGAAGAAGGCGGGAGCGGAAGCGGGACTCGACGACCTATCTCCGAATGGTCTTGTCTCGTGGTTTAGAAGGGGAACCTTTCGCCTTCAAATGAATTCATAGTTGATATCGTGTGAGTAATGCTACTGAAGATATCAATCCCAAGCTACACCGGCATCTTGAACCGTCAATATCTTCAAAGGCTAGCACCATCAACGATCAACACCATGTTCAACACCATCCTACAAGCAACACCGCGGCTTTCCAGCCACCTGGATACTAGCAGAATGATCTTGCCTCAACTCCAGGCTCAATCCAGAACCGCACGAACTCTAGATCTACTCAACCGCCGCCCAATGAACGCCACCCAGTCCCTCACAACCCCTACCTCATCAGCACAAGATATCCTCAAGTCCTCCATTAGTGACAACCAAAGCAGATTCGGAAGCCCCCACCAGGACAACCCATTTCAAGGCTTCATGAAGGGTTCAAGAAAGACCAAGATGTCCTACCGGTATGAGGCACCCACGAGGAAAACCGGACAACAAGCAACATCGCCGACCACCTCCAAGTCATCTGCATCATCCTTTGGGGGTTTCAGAAGTCTATTCACGCATGTTGCTGTGATCCTCGACAACCCCAGAGAATATGCAATCAACCGATGGACGGATCGGGTGGTGGAGATTTATAAGCCGCCTACAGACCAGAGTGAGATTTTGAAACGTCTTCAAGCTGTGGAAAGGCGTCAGGAACTTCATTCGTATATGGCATACTGCGTTGTTAGTGGGTTTGTGCTCGCGACTGCTCTTTCGATTCTTGTGGCGTTTGCTGCCAGCGAGATCAGAGACAAGAGAAATAGGAGAAACAATGAAGGTGGATCTAGGCAAAAGACGGAGAAGCTTTCTACGGGGCATTGAGATGGTCATGTAGGAAGCTCATGCGAAGGTAGTTGGGAGATGACTTGAAAATATATTGGGCGAACTGGCAGAGGGGATCATGGATTGAGCGTGTAACAACGCTAGAGTGCAGAATAGATACCCTACAATATCATTAAGACGATCAACTCCCGCCTCGTTTCAACCACGAGGCGGTGCAGAGACTCTGATAACAAGTAGAAAAACATGTGACCAGATGTCTAGTGCTTACACCAATATTACTTTGTTCGCTGAACTACGTACATGCCAACATGCAGGTCATGTGGCTGTGACACATACCTACCTGCTTGGAAAACAAAGCGTGCAGCCTGATTTGCGAACTCTTAATTATTCCTTCACCTCCTTATTTGACTTGACTGTGCACTTCCTAAACCTAAACCATACACCAATTGATCCAACCTCTTCTGCTCTATTGCATCATCTTCGAACTATGACGGCGTCACGGGCGGACTACCAGTACTAAGCTCTTTCAACAATCGACTTCATACGCCTCCTCAGCATCTCGCGAGGCGACAATCATCCTCATGGACTATGCCTCTCGCTCAAGGAGGTCAGCTTGGATGATGAACCGATCTTTGCCGCGCTGTCTTATACTTGGCAGCTACCCAAGTATGGCAACTCTGAACAGACACAGGAGCCAGGGCCAGGAAGGACGTTTGAGATGGCCTGCGACGGCAGATCGATAGAAATATCTGAGAATCTATTCAACTTCCTCCGTACCATTCTCGAGTTCCGATGCCCAGCAAAGGATGGTGCGGATGAACCTTCCTCCACGACTCCAAAGTGTCCGCCCAAAGTCAAGTCTGCGCTGGAAACAATGCCACTATGGATAGACGCGTTCTGCATCGACCAGACTAATAACGAGGAGAAGAAACATCAAGTGCTCCTTATCCACCGCATCTACAGTGCCGCACAGAATGTTCTTGTGTGGCTGGGGCTATCGGAGCCTGATCCGGAGGTCCAGTGGATTCGCGACAAGTTCATCCCTCGTCTATCTCAGGCGCTGAGGAAGCCGGAGTCTGTGAGGACTCAATTATACAAGGACCCTTACTGCAGCAAACCTGAAGTTCTCGATCTTTTGGGGCCCGACACATGTTCCAGATGGGGAACGTCGTGATTCATTCTTGCAAAGTTCCTCAAGGAAAGCCGTTGGTTCGATCGCGGTTGGGTTGTTCAGGAAGTTGCTTTGGCAGATCCAGCTCAAACCCATATCATGTGTGGAAAAGTTGTCTTGAATTGGAAGCGCCTCGGGGCATTCGTGCATTTTCTCCATGAGTCTCGATGGAGCCACTCCCTTGAAACACACATCGAACGGTCGTTCGAACATATTGAAGTATTCACCGACGTTCAAGCTCTGAGCATGCCGCAAAGTCTAAGCAGTAGACATCTTGGCATTGGAGGCGGTCTACACAAGATCAACGGAGTCCGCAATCTGCTAAGCGAACTTCTGCTCTACACAGAAATCGGAAGCTGGAGCATGAGATCGGAGCCCGCATGGCTCGCATGTGCCAGTGTCATCATTTCCACTCTCCGCTCCTTTCACTTTGGAGATGACCGCGATCATATCCACGGGAGCCTGGGCACGCTCTCGATGCTTCTACCCCAAGGATTTCCGAGCCCCATCATTCCTGACTACGATCAAACCGTGGAGGATGTCTTCGCATTTGTCGCTGCGTGCTTTCTTGAACGGCTTCCATTACTATCAGAACTCAGACATGTTGGAAAGGAGAAGACCCGCCGCTACACTGCCTTACCATCGTGGGTACCTGATTATTCGGTACCGAATGCGTCGAAAACGGATCGCCACACACGATATGGGGGACTACCTCGAACCGGGGTAACTCTCAAGGTCCTCGGACGGTGCGAGGGAGAAATATGGTGTCGCGAACTGAGAAGGCCATCTGTTATCGGACAAAAGCTTGTTTTGCATGGTATGAGGATGGGTACGATACTGAGCAAAGTCCATGAGCACTTTGCCCCAGAGTCTAGCTACGAGATGGCATTGACGATGGTTGGTTATTTCTGAACCAGACCATTTGAGCCTCTCTGTCAACCTCAATTGAACCTGTGGGACAGATTAGCAGCAGCAGTTCTGAACGAATGTTTAGAGCTATACGCATTGCATCTAGAGCCACTTTTGTCCGATTGCGGCCTTGATAAGTCACACCGGGTCGAATATTACGTCCCGGGACAGCGAGAGTTTGTGCATACACGACTTAACGGGTCCGAGGCGGGACATTTCATCCGCAGAGAGATCTATGCGTGGGTTGAGCGGTTCCAGATTCTTGGCTTCCCTCGTTTCCCTTGTTTATGCGTAGACCAACAAGTCTGGGAAGAGCTTGATAACGAATGTTTCTATCGTACTTCTCGACAGGCTTTCGGGCTGGGCTCTCATTTTGCAGCGGAGCATGATCAAATTTGGTTCGCAGGAGGTGCTTCTGTTCCTTTCATTCTGCGAGAAGTTACACCTGCCCAGAATACTGGCAAAGGGGGTACCCAAGCTCGAGTATTCCGCTACATTGGAGACATCGAGCTCTCTGATTTCGATGTCTACTCTAGCGAGTTGACTTCTGTGCGCCACATACAAGAAAGAATACGAGGAGATCAACATTATATAAAGTAGGAGTCGGAGTGTCAACCCCTCGATTCAAACAAGTGGAATAAGAACATAAACTAATCATTTCCGACTTACCTGGCCCCATTTCCGAGCCAGACAGATAGATATATGATACAAGACCTTTAGACATCTGTTATCAGGAGCAGGATAGAGCAAAAGCAAAAGAGAATGCGTCGAGGGGGAATCGAACCCCCGGCTCCCCGACGCTGCTGGATGGCAACGGAGAATTTTACCACTAAACCATCGACGCTTTCTGATATTCCATCATCATAGGTTATACTTAAACCATTGATTGATGGTTTCGTCGATCAATCTCAAGAAGAGATGCGCTTCCTCACTGGATTATGTCGGCTTGTGACTAAGAGGATATCCCGTCTTCGTCAAGACTTGCAGCCAAAGGGATTGCTTCAGCCTGAAGTCAGATCACGCACACTAATCTCACAAGTGCACCATGCAATGAAAGAAATCCTTCTCATTGTGGAAAGTCGTAAGGGCATAATGCATGGGTCCTCCCGTGAAACCAGAAAAGCTGACCGCAATGCCATATCTCAAGATTGCAACTCCAGGTCCTGAAACGTCCAAATCAGCCTCCGTTCTACAAAGTCAAAGACAGCAGGAGGGCTGTGTCGTCTTTGCAGCATCCGCCTAAAACTCGGTCTAGGGAAAGTGTGTTTGCATTGGCTTCTGCCGTAGCCGTTCCTCCACGCGCCGTCGTCTGCCTTTTCCTCCAAAGCGCAGCATAGCCTCCCGGTTCTCCAGTGTTTCCTCCTCTATTTGGGCACAGCGAACTTCGTGGTCCACTCTTTGGCCGTCGCGATGGCGGCCTGCTCGTCCTCCTTCCAGCTCTTCGCGACGTCGGCGGCGAGGGGGTCATCGGGGTTGGGGGCGCCGAGGAGGGCCTGGATTGACAGAAGAATAGTGCGGATCTGAAGGGCAGGGGACCAGTTGTCTAAACGAAGGTTTCTTTGTCAGCCATCCTGCGCCAAAACTCCATTGTTCATGGACCGCTACTCACTCTTCAGAACATCGAGGCAGATGCGGCCCAGCTTGTCGACATTGGGGTGGAAGATCTTGGTGAGGAAGCGAATCTTGGGGGGAGTCATGGGGTAGTCGTCGGGAAGGAAGAGCTCGAGCTTGAAGACACCGCCTGTAATACCTATTAGTTCTTTCCAGTCAAGTTTCCGTGAATATATTGCGCACCTTCATACGGAGATTGTGTAGGTCCGTGAATTTCGACATCAAAGTAGCGGAGGTTGTCCTCGTGAGGGACGGCACTGATTCCGGGTACCCTTTGAGGCGGTCTTTGTTAGCAGAACATCGAGATGTTGCTAGCTAGGCAAGGAACCTACGGCTCAGCCATGAGACGCTCCGTCTCCTTGACAATACGCTTAGGCAAAGCCATGCTGGGCGACAAACGCTCTGGAGATTGTTCAAGGGTGAGGGAGGACAGGAATGGTGTCTGAGCTTCCTCTAGAAACCGAAGTTCAAGGCCAAGGAGCTGATGAATCGATGGCGGGGTTAAGTGAGTGGTGAATCAGATGGAGCTTCCTGGATTTCGACTCGCCGAAGAAGGGGGAAAAGTCGCAAACGAAATCGCAATCGGATGCTCGGGATATCGGTTTGGAGCGACGGCGACGAAGGTGACGAGTAGGCGGAACTGGTGGAGTGTTTCGAAAGGCAACCTTTGGGTATGGTGGGCATGTGCTTGGGAAAGCCTTGCTTGGGATTGCCCCGCGGGAGGGACCAGAAGCATGACACACTCCAGGCCTGGCTCGACGCTGTCCCGATAACAGTAAAAGGGTGGAGACTGGTGGTGGTATTGGCGAGCTATCATTGGCCTAGAGGTGCTGGCGGGAAGTAAGTACACAACTGCAGACCTGCTGCACGAAGGTACATCATCGCGATTGTGGGTCTCCAACTGTCATCCCGTCCATCCACAAGCGTCCGCCCAGGATGCTCAGCGATGGATGCACCTGATCTCGTCGCGTGCATCGGCCTCTGAACCTCAACTAAAGACCCTCAATATCAAGTTGCGATACTTCATCCAATCAGTACATCTCATCAGTCAAATAGCAACTATCAGAGCAGTCTAGACTGTGGAAAGACTCTCCCATTGTCGCGTGCCATCGGATCATGGCAAAGACATAGTGCCTACAGATGCCTTTCTGAGGCATCTCTCTCATCTGAGCCAAAACCGCCATCATGCCGCACTTCAACCAGCTTGATGCGCCGAAGAAGGGGAAGCCGATCAAGTCAGCCTTCGACAGCGAGAGCTTTGATGCGGACGGCACGATTCACGTCGCTGGTCTAGTAGGATCGGCGACGATAGCTCCTTCTCAGAGGGATGTTGCATTAGCATCGTGAGTGAACTTATCGTGAGGCTTCCGAGCTACTAGTCCCCAGCTGACGCATCCATCAGACCCGAGGGTTTATCCATCATTGACTTGGACTCGCCGTATAATCCTCCTCGCCGCCTCAGTAGCCATGGTTCCCCTTGGCTTGTCACAGACGTCCAATGGTCGCCCTTTGCAGTTCGCGACTACTGGGTCGTCTCCACTGCCAACCATCGCGCGCTTGTCTGGAACCTCAACTTGAGAGATGACTCGACATCGGGGGCCATTGAGCATTCACTCCAAGGCCACAGCAGAGCCATCACCGACATCAACTGGTCCGCCCACCACCCCGACCAGCTCGCTTCGTGCGCCGTCGATGGTTACGTCCACTGCTGGGATCTCAGACGCCCGAGACAGCCTGTCCTTACTTTCTGCGATTGGTTTGCCGGCGCCACGCAAGTCAAGTACAACCGTCAGGACCCGCACATTCTAGCTTCATCTCACGACAGGTGGTTGCACATTTGGGACGAGAGACGACCAAGTGAGCCTCTGAAATCAATCGGCGCACACACCTCAAAGATCTATGGGATTGATTGGAATCGAACCACGTCTACCAAGATTGTCACTTGTTCTTTGGATAAGCACATTAAGTTTTGGGACTATGCAAGTGATCAAGATGTCCCGGATCGCGTCATACGTACCGAGTTCCCGGTGTGGCGCGCTCGTCATACCCCTTTTGGCCAGGGGCTCCTTGCGATGCCTCAGAACGAACCAGGCGACCTGTACCTGTACGACTGGCGAACACCTCCCAAGGACCCTGAGGAAGGGCCGACTGAGCCAGTAGCGGTTTTCTCTGGCCACGGCAATCACAAGGCCAAGGAGTTCTTGTGGAGAAGTAGAGGGAGCATCACCGAAGATGCGCTAGATAACAGAGACTTCCAGCTCGTCTCTTGGGGAGAGGACAATGAGCTGCGCCTGCAGCAAGTCGACCCGTCTATTCTCGAGTCGGTAGGATATGTCAAGGGGATGGCGGCCAACAAGAATGTCGTTCTCACACGCAAAGGCGCTGCCTACAAAACTTTCCGAACGGTTGAGGATACAGTCAGCCGAGACAGGAGGAGTGCCACAATGAGCGATCCCCGCAACAGCGCGCAATACCGTCAGAGTGCCCTGACTATGGGTATGCGGTCTGGGCCGACAACCTACTCTAAACTTGGTGCGGCTTGGAAGGGCTCATCAATGAAAGCCAAAAGCACCTCCAGAGAGATGGATCGTAGCCAGGCACATATCGGCTGGATGAAGGGAATCATGATGAACAAGCGTAAGACATCTACAGATAGCCCTAGAAGGGCAGATTCAAAGGACTCCAGCATGTTCAGCCCAGGATACATGGACGACGACAAGTGGGGAGAACCAGAGACTATTCAAGAGGAGTTCCTCCGCATCAGCATGCAGCTGCCAAAGGTCAAGTGGGAGCATATTGACATGGATAACTTGACGCTCAATGCATCTCTCAACGGCCCGTGGGGCGCCAACGGCGACCCCATCTTCATCAAAGTTACAGTCGACATACCATCTAATTATCCTAAGGCCAAAGCACCACGATTTTACATTGAGAAGACCGGTTTCATGTCGGACAAGACGCATAGAAAGATCGAGCACGAAATTCATGAGCTCTGCCAACAATTTCTGGAGCGAAAACAGAACTGCTTGGATGTGGCGTTCTCTTATCTGTTAGGCGAGATCGACCTGGCGGCGAGCACGAATTTCTTCAAAAATGTGAAGGATCTTGACGATCCTTTAGATGGACTTGGCTCCGAGAGCTCTAGCGAAGACGAGAACGATATTCCGGCCGGCGGTTCAGCATCCATGTCTCAAGAATTGCCTCCGAACGCAGAGGCCGAAAGCACCTTGGCCCCGAATAACAGGCCCACAATTCCGCCCTTGCCACGGTTCTGCGGTGCCCGGTTTTCCAACGGCGGGAGGCTGGTGTGCTTCTTCCCAACAAAGGAAGAAAAGGCAAGGGCATTGCTATTCACGCCGGCAGAACCCATGCGTGAGAGGTCAAAAGGGGAGCCTGTATTCGCCGGTTTCGGCCGTCTTGCGCATGATTCTCCGCCTGGAAAGCGATATGGTAACGACGAGATGTCCGCTACAGACGAGCAGTCCGACTCTGATGTCTCCACCGGTTCATCCTCTTCGAGTGACTCGGAATCAACATCTATCAACAAAATGAGCCTATGGTATCAGCCCCGACATCGTTTCAAGCGAACTTGGAGTGACAATCGCTCTGTTCGATCAAGCGGTGGCGGCACGGGAGTTGGAACCGGAACCGGCACAGGATCGCTTAGAAGGCGACCAGGCGCAAAATCGAAGAACGTCGTCTCCCTCCACGACTTATCGGATATTCTCCCTGCAAAGAAAGAATTCGCCGAAGACTATGCTATATTTGGGGATGGTGCTGAGGTCTGTGAGCACAATGCTCAGGTCGCAGAGAAGCATGGCTGCCAAGATCTCGTGGATGTCTGGCGCTACCTCTCACTGATTCTCCGCCGAGATATCCCACTGGAATTGTCAAACATGGACCGCCACCAAAACTCCATTCTGATCATTGCTAGGGACGCTCTTGCGCGATTTCGTCACGAGGATTCGCCGGTGACCAAGACGATTAATGGCAAAGACACTGCTGATTTCAACGGGAGAGTGAAGTGGGGCAATCATCCGCTGGCGAGGGATTTCATCAGCGATCTCTTTGATTACTTTGAGAAGACTGCGGATATCCAGATGCTAGCTATGTTGTCTTGTATCTTTAGTGAAGCATTCACCGAAGACAGTGTTGCCTACGCCGAATCGCACCTCACGCAGCCAGACACGCCGCTGCCGATGAAGACTCCAGCATTTTCACTCGATTACTTCCCCACAGATGCGTCTCTTTGGACTTACAACACCAGGAGTCAGACAAATTCAGCTATCACCACTCCTAGAACATTGCATACACCGATCCGATACTCTGGGTCACAAGGTTCTGCTGAAGAAATGCTTTGGACTGGGGACCCAGGCTCAAACTCTTACTCGTGCGGCGAGACACCGCCACCAAGGGGTAAGGAATATCTTGGGGAGGGGGATCAAACGCCAAGTCTCTCCACGTCGCCAAGTGGAAGGACGCTGTCGAGAGCCAACTCAGGCCTGACGTCGAGCTTCGCTATCAACTTTCCTCGGCCCTTCAGCGGTGTTGCGACGGGGACAACGACCGCAGCATCATCACCGCCTAACCATGGTCGTAAGAGACCGAGTCCAGCGGAGACTATTTTGAGTACCCTCGCCCCCAGTGCACCCGGTGCTGTCACTTGGGGAGGCTCCACCATCATGGGCGACTCGGGCACGGCTCGCACCTCTCTCTCGGACGATGAGATATATCGCGACGATCTATTCTCTATGGTACCTATTGGAGTGTCTGTCCATATGGAGGATCAGACAATCTTCGATGACGACGGATGGATGACCACGCCGCTTCTAGAGGCGAGCCGCGCTGACATGTACGCCACGTATCGCTATGTCTACGCCGAGATTCTACAAATGTGGAACCAGCCTCTGGCCCGCCTGGAGATTATGAAGTTCAACGTGCTTCAGCAAAGCCAGGGGGGGACTGGCTCGATTGACGATTTCCACGACACCTACAGTATTGCCGATACTTCGACAACAATACAGCAGCATCATCACGACCAGCAGCAACCGCATAACACCTCTCCGATCCTCCTCGGAAAGAAGGAGCAGCTCCAAGCTCTCGTTGCCTCCGGCCGCGGTCTCGACGTTACCGGCGTATGCCGCGTCCACGAGACCCAGCTCGAGCCTCTGAAATATACTTCCGCTTCCGCGACTCGCTCCGGCGGCGCCGTCGGTGCGTGTGATCGCTGTCGCCGCCCGCAGTACCAGCTCCTCTGCGTATACTGCCGCGAGCCCGTTGACGCACTGTACCCGCCGTGTTTGGGCTGCGGCTGCGCCTTCCACGAGGCGTGTCTCGCAGAGTGGCATGCCGCCGGCGAGGTTACCTGTCCTGCTGGCGACGAGTGTAACTGCGTAGAAGAGGCGTCGAGCGGGCAGGTCGAGTCGTGGGCTGCTATGATGGGCGCGCTGAGGAAGGGTCAACAGCCCGCCGCGGGTGTTTCTCCTGCTCCTTCGGGAGGCGTCATGGGTCGCGGATTCGTGTTACCGCCGCCTGCGATCGAGGAGCCGGATGACGAGGAGGTTGAAAGGGGTGACTGGGAGAGCGTGGCGAGCTCCGCGGGGATTCCTAGCCGGATGCAAGGGGGAGGGGCGGGCAGCGGTGCGGTGATGAGTGCCGCGCGCATCAGTCTGGGGAATAGGCTTAAGAAGTCTGCGGGCGATACCGCGGCTGCTTGGTCCCGCGCTTCTAGTTTGAGGAAGGGCAGGGGTGGTCATCCGGGAGCTGGGGTTGGCCCCGGCTCCGGACTGGGCAGCGGGAACGGGGCTGCTGGTGGGACTTGGAGGAGCGCGACATGATTTGGATGTATGATTCTAGTAGCTTTTTGTATTATTGTTGTAAGCGATGGGTGTTTGTATGAATACCAAGATGATTTCAAAGAGAGAATTTTAAACCGTCGACTGGTGTTGTTTATACTGTGGCCTCGAGACGGTCAAGCCATGAGATAATGCGGTAATCGTCTAGCCAAGATTCATTGTGAAGGATACCGGAGTCGACCGGGTCAGATCAAAACACAACAACTTTTGGCCATAAGGATGGTCCGCAGGGTGCGTGACGTGGGCGTATTGTTGGTTGTATCCCTGACTAGATAGGTGTGCACGGTACAGTTACACATAGCTTAAGATGTGACGAATATAGACTGGTTTACCTCCCACTTTTCTCAACAGCAGTAAAAGGGACTCTTGCCCAGAAGCTTAAGATGGTTATACCCCTAATCCTGAAGTGCAAAGCTACCGAGCTGTAGTTTGTAGGCTCGTATTCGCAAGCGATGACTATTTTGTTATTATTCTAAGAAAGATCTTTGCAAGAAACACGATATTCTTACAGATCCTGCGTTGTGATTTGTCATTGTATAGCAATTTTGTGAATCGTTACGTCTATTCATGGCCATATTACGCCGCCCCTCCGCTTTGAGGATGGAGAGTCTACCATGGTTGGCATTAGGCGACATCCAAGGCCGATGACTTTGGCGAATTGGGGCATTGGCGATTTCATAGTTGTGATCATCTTGAAAATAGACTGAAGTGGTGCTGAATGGGGGTTACCTTGACTCCAAAAGACGCCGAAAGACCGTCAGAATTCACAGTTATAAGGGCATCGTGTCTTACTCGATCATTCATATCTACAGTATTTGCATTTCATAGGGAGAGACTAGCAGACTGAGTACGCATAGAAGAAAGGACATATCTTTTTCAACCGAATGCGTTCCTGATGGGGGGACGGTGTCCAGTTCGAGGAATACATAAACACATCCCTCTCCCAGGGCTCTTCTATCTCTCTTCTTCTTCAACACCAGACTATCATGTCAAACACAGTTCCCTTCTCCCTTCCCCGTCTTTTCCCCCATGCATGTTTGCTTGTCTTATGCTCGAGACTCAAAATGTAGACCTGCGAGGGTCAATAATCATCACTGTCCCTCTCAATGGCCGCTAGTCTTATGAGCCACCTTTCAATGGTGGTCTCATAACCAAAGTTTGAGCCAAGATCAATTTCGCTTGCTCAGCACCGACCAGTGAATGGATGCGCGGCGGTGCACTGTGGTGTCAGAGTCTTGGACCATCGAGCCACCACATGACGATCACAAACGTGAGCAAGGCTTCGGCCCCCCGGCGATACATTTTCCCACGCCATCTTCTGTAAGACATCTTAAGTGACATGAAGCCCTGTAGGATGTGGTTCTCCCCCGGTGCAAAGTTATAGGCTCAGTATTCTTCTGCAAGTCATGTCAGTAACGCCAGGCAAAGTGGCCCACTGTCCCTTGTGTGTATGTGAAGGTTTCATCATTGCCCGAGTGAGTGTGTAGGGTTGCCCCGGGTACATGAAAAGCGAGAAGACACAGATTCAGGAACTGCCTCCCATAATTCTGACTTATACCTTCTGGAGGAAGGGATGTCGCAAGATCTTTTTGCGAAAAAGGCAGAAAGAGTGGTCGCGAAAACAGAAGCAAAGAAGAAGATGAGGACAGGGATGACGAGACAGAAGGGAATATGGCATCAGCGTATCTAGGTATCTTTTCATCACGATGGCCGCATTTCCCAGAGAAATAAAGAAGAGCCGACGAGGGAAACCGATCGAGGCCGCACTTGGGATCGTCAGACAACTCCCGGGAAGAGTCCACTTACAGGCCTTCCATTCCTGGTTTCTATCTTCAGTGTCAACATGGTACAAGGGTGGGGGAGATACAATGCCACAGACTCTGCGGTCATCAATATCATCCTTCTCTTTGGGGGGCGGGAGCAGCCTCCTTGAAAGCTGGATGGGTTCTCCTTAGGCCACTTCTCGGGCTCCAGCGGGCTGGGTGGCTTTCTGGGGAAGCCCGGCGTCCTGCTCCTTCTCCGAAAAAGCTGCCTCGGTCTTCTCATTGAAAAAGGGCAAGGAATACGATGTAGCATGGGAGGGGGAGGTTGCGTTTACCTCGTCGATGGGGATGGTCTGGAACAAGACTCTCCATGTCGAAGGCTGCCCCAAGGCAGTGCGAGAAGAAGAGGGTGTTGAGGAAGAGGGGAGAGAGAAAAACAAGAGAGGGAAAGGAAGGATTTGATTGACAGTCATGTAAGGCCGCCCGAGACTTACAAAAGCAAGGTTTATTTGAAAGTCGGGCTGGCTGGGCTACCCATCGAGGTGTTCCGACCTGTGGGGCCGAGCGGGCCCCACCCTGATTTACCCTTGTCAGGTGCCTGCGAGCCAATAAGAGGACCGGTCGTAGACGACAGGTGAAGGATGGAGGTGAAGATGTTCTCCTGTACGCCTATGCTACCTTACCTTTTGTATGTGATTCTCTGAAGTGGCCGCTTGATTTGATTTAAATTGTCTGAATTGTGCTGCTACTTTTTCTTCATTTGATTCATAACGGAGGTATCTGTCTGTGTAGCGATCACCACGGCTTCCTTCCGGATGCTGTCCAACTTACACGTCAGTAGCTCAGCCATCTTTGTGAACAGAATTTCCCAGAAATTCGTCAAACAAGAGAATATACTTTGGAGAAATTAGCTGCGTTCAGGGCCTGGAAATGGTAATTCTAGTCTAGTAGCCCAACGCATGATGTTGAACTCATTTGACAACGAGATCGCTTTCCCAGGTACTTCCCAGTGAGGCTTCTCTCATAGAGATGGATACGTCTACCTTGGCTTTCTATATGATCTTATCTGCCTATTAATCCTAGGCGGCCTGTCTGTCTTGGACGAGGATGGCCAACTCAAGCAAGTACCTTGGCAGCTGTACATCCCTTGTGTATATGTGACGAAATCCGTCACGGCCTCGAGTCACTTTAACGGGCTACCTCTTAGGTGAATATCAGGTGCATGGAAGTAGTGAGACGAATATTATTACACTGCATCTTCTGGGTTCTTCCTTGTTCGGGGCAAAAAGGGATATGACCTAGACGAGAAAGGAAGCAAAAGTAAAACAAAAAGAGAATGGTGACCATGAGGTGAAAGGGGAAGGGAATTTCACGTCCATCGTCACGTTAACAGTGGGTACGCTCAGCCAACCTAGAAATAAAGAAGTCCACAGGGGTGGGTGAGACGATTGAAGCCGCAATCGAGGGCCTGAATCACCACCCACTTCACAGTCACCTGGATAGCCAAACCTCCGCCACACCGCCCACCGCCCACCTATCAGACCCTTTATCTACAACTTCTCCTCCGTCACTTTCACCAGCCCCGGGGACGCCCGGGAACGCCTTAGCCTAGCGGTAAAATACCGAGCAGAAAATTCCCCTAGGGGGGTGGGGTTTTCATAGGGCCATGGTTCAACACCCTGAGCCCGAACTTTTAGGAGAAATTTTCTAGAGATCTTTTTTTTTTCAATAGTCTTATTCTATCGTATTCTATTAAGTAATGCTGAGATTGCGTGCGTATAAAGTTCTTTTTGTGTTTTGAGAGAAATGTGGTGGTGACGATGGGCTGGGCAGCTCGGGAGGAGGTTCACTCCAGTCACTTTCTCTCATTCCGAGGCTTCGTTTTTGGGTGCCTGCGTATACAAGACGGCGGGGAGTGAATAATTTCTGGCACAGAAAGAGTCACAGACTCATGGTTTCGATAAGAAACATCCTACCTATTCTTCCCCCAGATGGCACCACGTTTCATCTCCACGTAGCATAGTGAAAGGATGTGGCAATGATCTATGGAAAATACTATCCATGTCTCTCAATATTTTAGGCTGCCCTACGGTAGTTTCACTATTAATTCCATATTTCCATAGGTTTCTCTATCGAGATGAGAAAGAGAGATGCTCTACCGTAGTGCCATCGCATCCCACGCCTTAGCCCCCATGACTGCTCAACGTGCGGACCGGCCGTCTTGTAATCACCTTCCTGGTCAGAATTTCATGATATCTCAAAGTATCACAAGGTACGTCATGAAAACACTAGCCGTAGCCAGCACTTTTACCCTTCTAGCGTAGAGCCCCAGACGATATTCGGCTGGTTAAAAGTGAAGGTCAAAACTCCTCCAAGGATTTTTCGGTTAAATAGTACTCTTCCAAGCAATACCCTGTTGCTTTCCACAAAATCCGAATCTGTCAGCTTCCTCCTCAACGAACTGTGCCAATCCAGTACGTATTACTGAGTGAAGCATCTCCAGATAGCTGTACATCTTGAGGCCATCGCATAGAAGGCCGACATATCGGACGTCTTCTACAGCGACGACAATCTAGCCGAAAGACTATACGAAGAGGTTTCCGCATCGAATATTATTACAACAATACAACATGACATACCTCACGGCGCCAGGGAGTAGGCCTGCAGACGCCAAGCGCCACGATAAGATCAAGCCCCTGAGCCTATCAACACTTTATAGACCATCTGAGAATCAAATTGGAGAGGCGTTTTAATCCTTTACAACTGGGCGACTCCTAGAATATAAAGTCTCATGGTTTGGATTTTGTGATACAAGCCCTCAATACTGTAACCCGTCTTCGCTGAGGCTGCCGTCTGCTCTTCAGCCCTACGATCACGGCACCTCTGACCTATTCTTGCACTGTGCCTGAACAATGACGACGAAACCGCGAGCCCCGGTTCGCTGTAAACGCTCAAAGTCTCCTTGCTGGTATCTTTGTGCACAAGAGTCTGTTCATGAACTGGGCTTACCACCAAGCCGAGGTACCATGGAGGCAGTATGGGCCCTGAACAGACACAACAACAGCCACCGCGATGTCAACGGGTCAGCTTCTTACCCTGGACACGCCATTTACCTCGCCCTGAACCAAGTCTTCCGATTTCAACCGGTCCATCCCGCCCGACATTAGATATCCACCCCAGATCGATCCCTCACGTCGCCCACCTCAAACACAAAAAAGCAGCATAAACAAAAGATCAAAAACATACAACACCAGGTATTCGCTGGTCGTCACCGACCCAACTACTAATCCGGCCCTCATTGGCTTATCTATGGGAGAGCGGACGGGATCCCGAGTTTTCCAATGGGTATGGTCGTATGTGACAGATAGAGGGCATCGTGATGCCCAGGTAGCCTTGCAGCGGCCCCAAGCGGCGGCCACCACGACCCATATTGGTGTAAATGTGAGTTGCTGCTGCGGTTCTTACGGCCACAACTGCAAAGATTTGTTGTGACGACAAAAGTGTTATTGCATTGGCATTGGACAAGATCGTCCTGCGCCGCTCTGGAGTCTGACTGTCCGTATGTATGTATTTGAGTGCCATGTTAGCCGGATCGTATTCTTTCTCTGCAGAGGAAAGAATACACTGCGAATCCTGCATCTTGTGGTAGCTCTGTTCTCCATTTGTCGTGCTAGGGTAAAGAATCACGATCTGGAGCTTGAATGTAGCCTCTCGCGGCATGTGCTTCTAAGTTCCGCCATACCTACAATTGTGCACGGAAAGCAACGAGCGGCGCTTGGTTTTCCGAGGCCACGACTCTTCGTTCACAATAATACAAAACATCATGCAGGTGAGAGTGCTGACGCTTGTGCATTGGGCCGCGGACAACAACACCGTCGAGGATTGGCGCATAGCCAGCTTTGCCTCCGCGTCTCGAAGACCAATCGTCGTCCGATAGGTTCCGTGCCGGCCCGCCGATGGCCAGTGCGAAGCCAAGATGCAACTCGGGCCCATGACGGCAAAAGGGTCTGAGGTTCGGACCTCGGTGAGAGTCCGTATACTTCCTCGTCCATGGATATTCTCTGCTCTTCCGGCTGGGGTGAGGTCCCGAACTCCCACCGTTCCGAAAAATGCCCCGCCGGCACCGTCACCGTCATGTGTAATCTTGAAGGTAGCAGCGGGCAGTTCTCGATCGAGTCAGCAGAATGTGCTTTCCTTTTCTTTTTCGTGTGCACCTGGAAATCTTTTTGGGCTCCGTGCCTGACGCCGGGTGATGCGCGAACCATGATACGCAAGCACCGTTCGAACCAGGGTAGGAGAAATGGGGTCATGCCTGATCGTTTCTGGGTGTATCAGCGCGCCGGAGCCACGTTCGGCGCAAACGCTCTGACATTTCTAGCCAAAGTGGACAACGGTGTGACATCGTCGCTCGTCTGCTTGCGAAGAATCGGATATTAAAAAGACCCAAAGAGGTCAACAGAGCCAAGATTCAAGAAACCCACGACAGACCTATGATGGAAATGCCACGTTTTGACGATAAGCGCGGCTGATACGGATACAGCCTGGAGGAAACAAAAGTCAGAAGTACCTGCATATTCGTACCGACAAAAGGGAATGTGTTTCCATGAAATGTTTCAACGCCCTTGCTTGCAGACCCAGGCAGCGGGGACGAACTCTCTTGCCTCGTGATGCGTGCCAGGCTCTTAGGGTGGGCTGCATGAAACTGTCCGTATCCTTGATAGGCACTATCCATTGATAAGCCACGATACGGATATGCGATCAAGTGGGAAAGTTCGAATTTTCTCGCCCAATTCTAATCTCTCGTCCCTGGTCTTGGGCTAGAGCAGAAAAAGCTTCTTGTGCGCGGGACCTTTGAATCTTTGATGAAAAGAAGACGGGAAAACGCGAAATAGGGGTTGCCTGGTCTGGTTTCTCGTTGGATGGGGGCGGCCAGGGACCACCACGCGCTCAAGGATCAAGGATCGTGGGCCATGGTCGTGGGGATTGGTGCTAGCGGCCTGCCTGCATGCAAGGAGATTCGGAATGGAGCCGGTTTCCCGTTTGGGAATCCAATGTTTCTCGCTTGACCGAGAAGTCGATAACACGATAAATGACCGTACGGGAGACTGGGTTAGGGCAGAGTAGCCAGTAAGCATCGCGTAAGGTGATGGTCTATAGGTGTCGTTGACTCGTGCTGGATGACGATCTCTCGCGTACCAAGGCCGTGACCGCCGCATGAAATTTGAATAGCGTTGTCGTCTTAAGGCTTGCGACGATCGCCACATGAAAAAAGCTCCGATACCTAGCCGAATAGCCATGCCGTCGACGGTATCCGTAGGCGGCCTCGCTGAACCAAAGACTGAAAACCGGATTAGAAGCGGGAGGGCGGAGGGGGGCGTTTGACGTTTGTAGGAAAAGGCGGCGAGCTGTAATGCAGCTTCCCTTGAGTGTCCCCATTTGCGGCAGATGAACCCCGGTTGACTTCGAGTGCTGAAACGGGATTATTGGCGACACGGCTCGGCGCAACGGCGCCTTGAGCGTTTGCTTGGTCTGCCGGACCGTCGAGCATACCGGACCAATTGAGACGGGGTCACGTCTCTGTAGGGAAGGTATGGAGCTTCAAACGAAGGCCTGCTCGTGGCCGGATTGCCAGGATGGTAGACAGAAGAGGACATCTCTTTGGCGGTGCTGGTTGGGTGTGATCTGCTAGCTCAGGAACGGACCCAAATCATGATATTAGGCGGCGGGCGGCGTGGACATGGGAGTCAGAAATGGCCGAGAGAGAAAACTTGGAAGACATGGTTTGACATTCGCCGGACCCAGCAAAGTCGAGACAGAGGAACGCAAATGTTTGGCAAATGACTGTAGCGTTGTTCCGAGGAATGCTCGTGTAGATGACAATCCGATGTGGGCGACGTGAATCTGCACGTCGTATTAGAGTAGAAGGGAGTGGCGGATGGGATTACTGCGTGCCAGGCGAAGCTGTTGAGACGCGCCGATATGCATCCAACAGACCTTTGGTCGTGATATGTATGGTTTGCAGCAGTGTGCAGCGTGTAGTGCAGCTAGGAGGGTGTAGTGCAAGTTGTGCTAGTGCAGGTTCACGGACAATTTCCTGCAGGCGTCGACTTGGTGCATCTTGGATCGTGTGTCTCTTGCATATCAGTGGCTGTGAAGCCAAGCTTTCCACGTCTTTGCCGCAGCGCTGAGGGTAAGACCGTAAGAGTGTAACAACCATGGACGGCACAGTCGAGAGTATGGCACTACTGTGTACGAAGTAAGGTACGGGCAGTTGAGAGCTTGCAGTTCCAAATCACATACACTACTGGGCAGACCTGGAAGAGCAAAGAAAGCCCCTGCTGCCAATGACAGGCTCTGTGACTCGAGAGACAGCGCCGATCATGCTGAATGTTTGACGTCCAGTCGAATGAGATGAATTTCCAGTGGTAAATAGGGTAACAACGTTTGGGGATTGGAGAAGTCGATAATGCGAACTCTAAGATTACGTGTTGCATGTCGGGAAATATGCACTTAGGTAAGCAATGTTCATGCAGCAGGCAGTGGCATCCAAGCTGGGAGGCGCGATAGAGGAGGGGAAGCGACGGACGGGGGCATGACGGGCAAGATCCCACGGGCAGTGGATGTTGCCGCGGAAGGAAGAGAGAGAGAGAGAGAGAGAGGCAGGCACGGTTGGTGCATTAGAAATGGCAGGCAGGCAGGCAGGCAGGCGAAGGTGCAATTGTCAATGTCAGTGCTACTTCCATCTTTCACATGGGCTCTCGGTCCCCGTTTTCATCTTGTGCCTTAGCTACCTTTACCTACCTTAAGGTACCTTAGAGGCTTAGGTTGAAAGCTGACAAGCTGCACCTGTGCTCTTCACCTTTTCTTGCCTGCCGTAATGTGGTCAATCTTCGCACGGTTGGAAGGACGGACGTCTGTCTTATGTAAGTAAACAAGCAGAGTGCCAGAGCTATCCAGAATGGGGGGGCACAGATGTTGATAAAGGTCCAGCCCGGCGCCTCAATCTGGCATCTCAAACTGCCATCCCAGCAATGCGGAATGCTAGGTTCAGGTCGCTTCCCGAAAAGATCAGAATACCAACCTGAAGCAATGGGGCTCCAGGGTTCATTTGTCTATGAGGGAAACTCCAAGGGAGCAGAAGAAGAACAAAAAAGCAAAGGGGATCTATCCGGACGATGCGTGGAATAATCCGCAATTCTACTTCGTGCGGGCTTTGATCACTTGAGGTAGCAGAGGGGGAAGGAAAGGAACAGCGGAAGAAAAGACGAAAACACCAAGTTGGCAGGCGCATCCTTGTCAGACGACCGCACTTGCGTACCCGGACACTTCTAGGGGCCCCAGGGTGAGTGCGACGCCATCCCACCCGTCGGGGAACGACCTGGCAGTCCTGGTCACTGACAAACACGCAAAGTGCTGGACCCCTGCAGGACATCTCAAATCCAATCCAACCTATCCATCCATTCATTCACCCATCCCAGCCCGGGACAGTCCAATCCCATTGCACAATCCCGCCATCCAACGCCCACGCCAGCACCAAGCACCAAGCACCAAGCAGAAGAAGCACTGGGCAAGCATACCGGTAGGGAACGAACCAAAGGCAATCAATCGTCCAGTCTACTAATTACTGTCTAAGACTGCCCATCCAATTCCCATTTGACCCCCGACTTGCCGTTCCATTCTTCTACTCCACCGTCCCCGGGCCTCTCTTCCTCTCTTGGCCTTACTTTCTTTCTCAATCGCCGTCTCGTGTCGTTTCGTCTCTGGCCACTGCAGCTCCCCACGTCCTTGGAGCCCAACTCGATTCGACTTCAAGTAGAGCCAGCACCGCTGTTTTGTGTCATCTCGATTTGCCTAGGAGTTTTCAGTCTTCGCGCTCACTACTGCTCAGCCTATGGCTACGATTCAAGGCCAATTCAAACACCATCGTGGCTCGATACGACCGCCTTCAAGCTCGTGGTACCGATACCTAGAGACCCAATTCGAATCCCAGCACGGCGGCAATACATAGCCCGAACCTGCTGCACCACCTACCTTACTCCGTACACTACCTTACCGGGCTTCGTAAGGTACTCCGTACTGCGAACCCTGCATTTATACGAGTACCTGGTACTGTACACTGCATCGCCTGTCCACCATTCCGCCTGCTCCTTTCGTGCGCCACCGCACAAGACGAATACCCAATCTCGCTCTGAAGCATACCCTGCATGCTGCCCGTCCTGTCACCAACCTCGACATTCACTCACTCAGAACCGTTCACAATTCGGCTCCGTTTTCCATACAAAACCCACCAGATCAGCGGATCCTTACCTACGGATACCACTGCTCCCTCCCAGACTCTCTTGCGTCGCACTCGCTCCCTTCTCGTCCACCACGTCTACGCTGTCCCACCAGACCACAACCCGCACTCGCACTGGGTCCGATTCGACTCCCCCTGCTGCTCCGTCCAACAACACACGCCACGGGGCGAACCGCACGCACTGCCTGTCACGCGTTCGTTTGTCGAGCTGGCTGCTGGCGGATCCTACAATTGCCATTTGCAAACCTCGCCTTTCAAACGGACCCATCCTGGCCCAACCTCGCCTTTGCATCAACAAAGTCAATTCATGACACAAACCTTCTGATCCGCACCATCGCCCACCATGCCTTCCACCGGTTCGAAACGATTTGAGCTCCCCAAGCTGGACTTCAAGTTCGGCTCCTTGACCGAGGGAACCAACATCCCCCCGCCGCTCCCCAGCCCCGTCCAGGAGGTCCCCACGCCTCCCCAGACCCCGCGTGTGAGCGAAACCAAGGACTCCGGTTCCGCCGTCAAGGAAAAGGCCGAGAACAAGACAAATGGTCATACGGCAGCAGTGCCAGGCTCGCCTGCCACCACCAATGGTACGAAAGGATTCTCGGATGACACACCACTCTCTCCAGCAGCGTCAAGCAGACAAGGCAGCATCCGTCGTCTCTTCAGCCGGACATTACTGAACCAAGCATATGCAGAAGGCGAAACCCAGTCCGCCCACAACCGTCCCATGAGCCGAAGTCAGGGCAGCATCATCGACGAGAAGAAATCGAAACGAAGCAGCGGCTGGTTCAAGAGGCTGAGGACCAGCGAATCCTCTCCGCCACAAAAACGATCCAGTGTCGTCTACGAGCACCCCAACGTCAGCGAGACCAGCAGCCAAACGCAAAGCAAGCCTCAGATTCCTCAGCCGCAGGCACAAGCACCCGCACCTCAGGTCCAAGGACCTCCGCCGCCCATGATTCCCGAGCTAAGCGCCCTTCAGGCCAGGCTGGATATAGGAGACGGAGGCAGTCTCGGAGACGACTTGTTCAAGAACATTAAATAATGACTGACTAGATGCGGACCTACCCCGACACTAGTCATGACTAATATCTACAGAGCTGCTGGTTTTTGGAGTCGGGAACCGGCTTCTTTGTCGAATACGAAAGAAAAAGAAAACTAAAACCACCTTATATGCGCCGACGAGCGAACGACCGAATCCGAGCGGATGCACCAATACGATTTCCTAGCGTTTTTCTCAAGTTGAACTTCATTTCGAGCCAGAGCTGGGGGACAAAGAGGCGGAGATGGAACGGAGCAGATGTGAAAAGGAGCAGAGGCAAGATTGGAAGAAGTTATACAAGATACCCAGCTCGCGCCGCGGGCTCATTCTGACATACGTTGTTTACACTTTCTTTGTTTTGTGTGTTTCTCTTCATCTCATTGCGCTGTCTGGAAGATACAGGCACCATGGACCCCGAATCTCTTTTCCTTGTGGGCTTATTGGTCAAACCCTTTCCTACTCTACGACTTACCTTCCAATGTACATGTTTGTGTTTACGGGTTTGATGGAGAAGCTTGTGGGGGTTAAGAAACGGTGGCGAGACTGACGACCGATGGAGGAACGAGGAAAAACTCGAGCTCGCGTCAGCTTTCACATGGCACGAGGCAATACCTATGCAACTATCAATTGGCGAAGATGCTTTGGGCTTAGCCACGATGGCTGAAAACGCCATATCACGGAGCAGTTGGCCAAGTGCATCCTGGTGCCGCTGGTGCTTATGTGGCAACCGCAGCAGTAATAGAGACTACATTTTACGACCTACATTGATGTTCGCCACGTTTTGAATAGGTGAGGATATCAGTCGGCTCGTAACGTCTCAGACAACGAAGCGAAACTTGGTGAGAAAAGAAGATGATAGCAGATGGACCCCGCGTCATCCGAACCTGACGCTATGGCCCCTTGAACGCATCATGTGGCGAGAGACTTGCATCTGCAGGTTGTTTTAGCGCGCAGAAGAGCCTAGCAAGGCCATGGCTAGTTTTTTTCTGCTGGAGAACGATGCTGCAGCAAAGCAGATCGCTAGAACATGTCACCATGCATTCTCGACGGTCCGCTGGAAGCTCGCTTGTACCTGTGCGGAATAGCGTGCTGCCGGACCATCTGTCGTACACTACCATGCCGTATTCCCCGTGAGTCCGTTGAATACCCGGAGCCGCCGCCGTCCATGTTTTGAAGCCCTGAACGGCGTCCGTCCCCTTTGCCGGAGCTGCTGTGTAGTGGTGGGAAGCTCGAGCCAATCGCGGAAACGGCGGGGACCACCACCCCCTTCCCGTGCGGCGTGCGGCGTGCACTTTTCCAGGGGACGGCGCTAGTGGGCTGATTCGTCGGTCGTAATGGGAGGGACCTGTGGACGTCATTATGAGAAGGAGCTCCAGCTACCGGTCGCCCGTTTGCCGAGCCAGAGCCGGGACCTGAAGCTTGGAGCTACGGTTGTTTTTTTTTGGTGTCCCGCGCTTTAACGTCACTTTCCCACAACCACCACACTGCGTCATTGTGCCAATTGCCGACTTATTGTTTACAACTGAAACAATCACACAACAATGGCAACGAGCTTGCGCACAAACACTGCCGCGACGGCGCTTCGGCCGCTGACCTCGGCGTTGCGACCGGCTGCGGGCCGACAGGCGGCGGCGGCGCAGTACCTCATCCCCCGTGTTGCGCGACGATACAAGTCCGGTCCGTACGGGTATACCCAGGCCAAGGCGCTTGTGTTCTCCAAGGAGGGCGAGCCCAGCGACGTTTTGCAGTATGTCGTCCAGCAGCCTCTCATCCTTCCCGCAACTTTGCCTCTAGTCGAACGGACCAAACTGACGCTTGTGATAACAGACTACACACACACTCCATCTCCCCCTCGATCCCCTCCTCCGCAGTCCTCCTCCGCGCCCTCGCGGCGCCCATCAACCCGGCCGACATTAACACCATTCAGGGCACATACGGCGCCAAGCCCCCCTTTACACAACTTATCGGCACCCCTGAACCCTCTGCGATCCCGGGAAACGAGGGCGTCTTCGAGGTCGTGTCCGTGGGATCCAAGGATTCCGGGCTGGCCAAGGGCGACTGGGTGATTCCCAACGCCAGCTCGTTTGGGACGTGGCGCACGCACGCCGTGGCGGAGGCGAAAGATGTGATGAAGGTTAGCAAGGAGGGGTTGACGCCTACGCAGGTTGCCACCGTCAGCGTGAACCCGTGCACGGCGTACCGGATTCTGAGGACCTATGGGCCGGGGGAGATTCGCGCGGGCGGGGACGGGGGAATGAAGGCTCTTGATCCGGGTAGCGGCGGGTGGTTCATTCAGAATGGGGCGAATAGCGGTGTCGGGAGAGCGGCGGTGCAGTTGGGCAAGTTGTGGGGGTTGAGGAGTATCAACGTCATCCGGGAGCGGGAGACGGCTGCCGAGACGGAGGCGCTAAAGGAGGAGTTGACGGGACTTGGCGCCACCGTCGTGGTGACGGAGAAGGAGTTTCTGGCGAGGGAGTGGCGCGATCGGCTTGCGGAGCTGACGCGGGGCGGGAGGGAGCAGGTCGGGCTCGGGTTGAACTGCGTGGGCGGCAAGTCTGCGACGGCGGTGGCGCGGAGTCTGGGGGAGAGCGGGACGATGGTTTCGTATGGCGGAATGGCGAGGCAACCCGTCATGTTGCCTACGGGGTTATTGATCTTCAAGGATGTGAGGTTTGTCGGGTTCTGGTTGAGTAAGTGGAACGAGAGGGACCCGACGGGGAGGAAGTTTGCGATTGAGGACGTGTTGGGGATGATTAGGGAGGGCAGGTTTAGGGATGTCCCTGTTGAGGAGGTTCCTTGGAGCTGGGGTACTGAGGAGGGGGTTTTGCAGAGTGCTGTTCAGGGGACGCTTGGTGGGTTTAGGAAGGGGAAGGGGGTTTTTGTTTTTGGGGAGACATGAGAGGTGCGGTGGGTGAGGTTTGAAGTGTTGTAGGATATGGGATAGAGGTTCTAGATGAAGCCTGGATGACTGGCGGTGTTCAGCGAGAGGAAATATCATACGAATAGATTGAATACGGGCGTGGCTCACGACGGGAGACCAATTAGTGAGGCCAGCTTTGACGATCCACGTTCACGACTTACAGCCTCGAGTATCGTTATCATTGCCGTGAATATGGGAATTGAAATACGTGATGTTACTGGAACAGCATCAGAGATGGAGGTATCTGTACTCATAGTAATTCTTTACTCTCGGATCTACCACGAGTGTGACTAGGAGTATCTTTTGATGGGTAGGGTCGACGTTGGGGTTTCTCAATATGGCGTTACTTTTGATATATAAACGGAAATCATCCCGCTCTACGGAGGATTGGATTTCACGCACAGAATTTTGCCCCTTTGATGTTGCCCACAGCTTATTAAATACACTTAATAGGTATTTGTGATTTGGCGGTGTATGGCACGCGAGTATATGAAGTAGCCATATGAACTCTACTTAGTACTTGCCGCCAGTCAAGGTGCGTTTTGTTTTTCCCCTGCCGAAGGGGGGGATGTCTTCTTTGGGACTATACGCAGAAGACGATGGAAAAGGGTAGTACAGACAACGAGGCGACTGTAATCATGCTTTTCTTTTTTTTTTTTTTTTGCTTTTCGAGTTCCCTATTCAAGATGTTGACTTGTCTGCGTCTATTTGAGTCAATACTTGGGTTCGTATCAGAAATCCTACTCCAGTACCGAGTCCCTCTCGTCTGCAATGTCTCGATTTCCGTGATGGTGGGATGTAGACGTTTACTTTGGACCCTGAGATTTCGATCTTAGTGCCCCTTTGGACACTATGAGAAGGCCGATTGGAGCGATACACTAGATAATGATTCCTGATATGATTTCAGTCACGCCATCGAGCCACGATAGAGTATGAGCGGGCTAGGTGGATGTTTCACGGGGCCTGGGTTTGAAAAGCTTGCAACCTTTTTGACGTAAAGGACCCCTCTTGCTTAAGTTACCATGGATAGGGATATCTTCGTTGAAGATGGAGAAACGAAACTCACGTGTGTAAAGTTTCTTGTAATGAGAAGATATAGCTGTGTTGGTGAAGCAATTATCTTGTAGACTGTCTAGTCGATAGCCTGGAATATACGGATGCTCTTCACATCAATGGAGGGGCAGATGCTAGGTTTTACATAGGGTTGGAATATCAGATATCCGGATCTCCTATATGAGTACCTGCTGGCACATTCAGGATTGAAATCAAGCAGGATTCATCTGTATCATTTCATGGTTATGAGGATTATGGGTCGAAGCCCTTCAGTCTAAAGTCTACAGATCGTTCCGTCGTAATAGCATTAGTCTGGTATCGATGGTATTCATCTTACATCAGTTACTCGCTCGCTTGGGCCATACCATACTGAACAATCACAATAACACCATCATCGATCGGCAGAATCTCGTCTCCCGGGCCCAAAAAAAAAAGTTGGAGATGCGGGCACTACGAGAGTAATTTGACCTTGCCTTCAGCTGTGTAGCCATTTTCATTTAGTCACTCTTGCAATAGAAGCACAAGCAGCGCATGGTGCTTAAGAGACAGACATTCGCAATACGACGCGAGCCAGAGCGGCGAAAGGACGATTGGCTATCGAGCAGAATGGACGGCATCTACTGGGGGGAGGAACAGGCCGAAACAGTCCACGATGATGAATGGAATCCAGAAGAGAGTGGACATCTTCAATACTAACGAGAACGTGCCACCGTGGAGGACTAGCTGAAACCGGAAGCAACGACGTGGGAAGTAAAGAGAAGAATTTGAAGAAAACTGCCAGTGAACGATTAGAGTCGGCCAATGATTATCGCAGCTGGTCTAGCATTGATGCAAATTGAATGGGTTGTTTGCGCTATGTGAAAGCAGGACATAATATCACCGATTGCTTCAAACGCAGAGAAATGCGAGCAGTACTCTTTATAGAAGCCATGACAAGCAATACGTTGAAGGATCTCGTTCACTTAGCAATAGCCCGAGCCGTATCAAAGGCCAACGTCACGCATTAGGCGATGTTCATGGTGTGATACGAGAGATCCTGGCAATTCTGCAAACCAGCATTTTCGTCTGGCTTCCAAAACTGAGAGCAAAATGCCCCCCCATAGAGAACTCTGGTCCTTGAAAATGGCCACCAACACAAAAACGCCATTTATGAAGAGCAGCGAGAAGGATGGTCTCCAGCCGCATGAACTCAGCAAGCAGTGTATCTAGCAGCTCAGTAGAGAGGCCATTAACTTACAGGAAGTCATCCAGATCTTGGCCCTCGTGAACATGGAAACGGGAGATTCGGGTCAGGATCATCTTCGGCAACAGAGCAGCCACGTCGTCTCTGATCAACCTGCATCAATGGGAACTTCATCACAGGCATGGTATTAACGAACTTTCGTCGAATTGCCCAGCGCGAGATCAATACAGTAATAGAATTGTTTGCAACTCGTTTGTTTGATTCAGACTCTACCTGAGCCTTGAAAACGTTCAAGGCTTGAGAGATTCAACATCAAGGAGCAGTTGTCACGATGTGTACCCTGGCAAGTCTACTTCCTTTCCCCAAAAGCAAAACCAGCAACTCGTTCACAGGCTCAGGGACTTGGCTAAACTTCTCCACCTTCACTCTACTTTCTTTCCTTAACCCAAACCATGGGTCGCAACTCACACCTCGCGAGCAATCGCCAAACTCACCCTTCCAAGACCTAGACGCGTCTCTCAACCCAGCCAGGGACCCTGCCAAACGCGTGCGCTTCGCCCCGCTCAAAGAACCACGAACCGCGTCGTCCCCCATGTCATCGTCACCTCACCGCCGACCAGGCCTCAACCTCGCCCCGAGAATAGCCCCAGGACCCCTTTTTTCCATGTCTCCTCCCTCTGAAGCACCCAAGCAAACTTCCTGCCCAGTATCCACCTCAGAATTCCCTCCCACCTCCCCTGCCGCCTCTTCCCAAGCTTGCCCCCCGACTCCCGGGTCCCTGTTCACTTGTACTTCTCCAACTCGTGCTCTCTCCTCTCTCTCTCTCTAGCGCCGCGTCCTCTACCGCTTCGTACGGAGGCATGGAGGGAGATATTCCCTCCAGTCCTTCTATTGACGTAGAGTAGCATCGACACACATCGAGGTGTCATTGTCAACCGCGTGCGCCGCCCTCTCCACGCCGAAAAGGTCGCAGTCTTGGTTACCCGAACCGGGACTGTTCCACACAAATGGCTTTCTGCCCATCAAGGGTTTCAATAGCGTTCCCTCTGCTATAGGTACCTAGGTCCTATAGTTATAGGCTTGCCTCGAGTCTTCTCGAATAAGGTACCACTGGACATTCATTCATGTATATACGAAGATACGGTACTACCCAAGCCCGTTTCCACTCCCAATGAACCCCTTCACAAGATTTGGTGCCGGGTCATTCCTCGACGGGTCCAACGGCGGGACGGTTCTCGAACGCCCAGGCCCCGGCGGCAGGTATGATAAAATAGCTTTATCCCGGAGACTTGCTTTATCGAGACAGCAGTCGGGATACTGGTGCATTCGTAGAGGAGAAAGGGAAGAAAAAGGCGCCCCCACGTGGAGATTGGAGAAAGAGAGAGTGTAAGGAGTGCCCAGGCTGTGGCCAGGTTTACGGCGGCTTTTGCTTACTTGCCCAACCTTGCCCCCATGCTTTGGAGACCTCAATCCAGAACCGGCATGGATATCCATGCCAAGGAAAAAATACCAACCATGAATTATTCCCTGAACGGCACCGGTGTTGAAACCTTGCACTCTCCTCTCTCTCTCGCACCTTGGACCTGCCCGCATGGCCTCTAAATATAGTGGAATGATGCCTGTCGCCGATACCACTGCATGATGCAGGGGGAAGTTGCAAAGGGGAAGTATCCACGGGTTTGCTTTCCAAGACCTTCACTGTCTCCTCCATTCTCTACTTCCTCACCCTTTCTAAACCTCATCCGGTAGGCAAAGCAAATATGTCAGGGGGTGAGCCTGGAGCCTGCTGATGCTCTTCAACGGCGGAGAACGGCGGCGGGTTTGAGTGGTTGAGTTCCATCCGACCGGCTGGTGGGATTTTTGTATGACCGGGGGGGTCTTGCCAGGAAGTTGGACGCGATTTCTTTGAACTGTCATTGCTTCGCGCCTCCCCTGCTCGGATTGCGGATAACTTCAAGTTGAGGTCGCGTCTTGGAAGATATGAGCAGTACTAGTTGTGCAAGGCGAAGTGAAGCATATTCAGTGATGGCTTGTGATGATCAGGCTTCCGCGACCAGGACCTTGGTTTGGTTCAGCCGCGATCGTGTCGGTCGAGAGCTGGTATGAAGAGTAGATCAACCGAGTCGACCAGGTGATGCAGAGGATCGAAGCAAAGTATCGAGGACTTCATATTCGTCCGTCTTCTGGGGGCGATACTGCTCTCAAGTCGTGCTCATCACTATTAGTATCAGGAAAGCTTTCAGGCCTGTGAAATAAAAGCGTCTCTTCAATAAGTAGTTTAACTTCCGTCTCAATATTTGAGCCGCCTTGCGACTCGACAGCAGAGTTCTCTGACGAGGCCAGCAGCAAGAATAGTCGGTATACGAAACATGAAGACATGGCCTCTTCTTGACGCCGGCCTTCACGACACCAACTTTACTGCTCTTACTCGACGTCTGTAGAATGGCTGATCGCAATGCCCGAGAGTAAACAGCCTCAATCGTGTGATAATCATCTCATATCCACCCCAACAGCTCTAAACGCGTTGGAACCATGGTGAAGCACGCCACGCAGTGAGCAATTCGAGTGAAGCCAATATCTCGTCTGCTCCAACAAAACATATCCATAACAACTTTTACCGCCCGAACTTCGTTGGTAGTCCAAAGACCGGCCTAGACACCGCGCGGCTGCGCCTTTGGGCGGTGAAGGCGAGTCTTGAGTCGTGGACTAGCGGAGGCGGTGAGTCGGTTCCATCCAAGATAACCGCCGCAACGTCCCAAACCTACATACTTCGAAAACCTTCGAGACATGCGCGCACGCTCGCGGAGACTGGAGTAGGTATCCGTATGCTTGCCAAAATGGCATTGCATGAACGATTGGGAAAACGTAAAGGACCCACGCATATGGCCACATCCCTTCCGAGCTCCCGCGCGAGACGTTCAAAATAAGAAAGCAAATGAGCCAATACCCCATGAACGGTCGAAATGTCTCAGACGGCCGCTGTTGGTCTACCTGGAGGCGAATTGCCACCCCGCCGACGTCCGTATCATGTCATGTGAAGGATTAAGCGCATGTGGCATCAGAGAAACCGTGAAATAATCGCCGAATGTCTGACATGTCTCGTGGAGGTTGTCTTACAGAGTGTTGACCGAGGGATGTGCGAGATTCTCACGACAGTTGCCATGGTTGTAAGTCGCTGAGGCAGTCGTCGAGAAAGTAGATTCACTGGCAACAAATGGACACAGGTGCATTACGTTCGAGGTGCCAGACCGCCTCCCGATCATTCACCTCATCCGAGGCTGATTATATGACAAAGGGCTAGTTGCGTTTGCTTTCCAAAACATTCATCACATCTCATTATACCTACATGACGTCTATCAAATTCTGGATCCAAGTTGTCGACCGACGTTTGTCGGAATCAAATCGTCGAGGGCTTGGACCAGGCTCGATCTGAGTGACAAACTAGCTACCGTGAACGGTCGAGATAGTTATATCTGGCTGGCTTTACTATGGTAGCTTGAGAGAGCCTACTATCAGTCGCTTTGGCGTATATTGGCAAGGTGTCTCTTAACCATGCAGTATGCGTTCGTCAGGGTCAAAACAGCGCAGACAGATTCATGCCTAGACGTTATTCACCAGGAAATACTTTACGTCACTGAGGCCTCGCTGCATTCAGGCAGTTGGACGGTGTCAAACAGGGGTGGCTGAAGACAAAGGACCATGAGGCGTTCTGAAGATATCTTGAGATTCGCCTTTTCTTATGAGACGACTATGGGCAACCGCTCGACATACGATGGTTAATCAAACGTAATTTGTGCACTTGTTCGAGGGCGCAGAAACAACTTGATGTGAAGTCAAATTTGAGTCGAGAACCTACATGGCTCGAATGGTTTGACAAACGTGACGTTGACCGAATGTCGTCAATTTTCAGGGTTGGCTCTAGAGTCTGGGAGCGGCGTGGCTTGCAAGGATTCGCGCGACCAGTTCATGGAGAGACGACTGGTTCGGTACGAGGACTGCAGTCGTCTGTGAATGGCTGCAAAGGGACACACGGGGGAGGGAGGGACAAGGGTAGACAGCCCTGGTTCGTCCCCTCCCCTGATTCCTGCGGTCGTCCACCTCCCTGGCCGTGCAGCGCAGCCTGGTGCCGACAAGTCTTGTGGTGCCTGCAATGCGTGCGCACTGACATGCTGCACATCTCGAAGTTCCCGAGTGTGCAGAAGCCCCACTGGGACGAAATGAGATTTGAAAGGACCATGAATAGCCCTGGTCCTCCTTTGCCGATAAAAGGCTCCACGTAGGGCCCCATCAGATCCTGGCACACGCGTCAACCGGCACAAATCCTGTCCAGTGAGTTGGAGACGATATGGAGAGGTCGAGCAGGCCGACAGCATCGCCGCGAGCTGCTCCGCACCGTTGAGCCGAAGCGTGACGATACCGGAAAAGGCAATACTTGCTAGCCGGGCTGGCCGCCGTTTTCTGGCGTTGACTGGTGGAACTCCCGCTGGGCTGGCAGCTAACGTGGCAGGAATGGCGTTGCAGAAAAACGTTGTGGCCGTTGACAGCTTTTGTCTATAATGTGAAGGGAATATCCATGTCTCCCTGGAATGCGCCAGCGTCGACGAGGTTACCTATGCTGATAGCATACGGATAGATGGACTTGTCATCGACTGCGTGCCGCGTCCAAGGGGGGGTGCAGTGCCTTTGGCGTGATTGGAGGGGCCGCCGAGCCCTGAGCATTGTTGCGCTTCTGTGGATCTTTGATGGCACTGTGACCTCTGTGGGTAGTAATCCGAACGTCCGCTCGCAACGCTAGTGGTATTCGCTCTTCCTGCAATGTTTCTTGTGACGGCGTTGCCGTGGTATGATGAGCAAGGAAATTGCAATTCCCGAGACGATGAGGGACAGAAGCCCGCTGCCCGACATGTCGCCGTCGACATACTGCGCAGACTGCGGTCAGCGTCAGATGCGATCGCTGGCAGGAATGGATACACAACTGCCTCGAACGTGGAGATTGACGTTGAAAGAATGTTTAGACGTTGCCAAATGTTGCAGTATACCCGCAAGGCTCGAGTTGGCCCTTGGGATCCTGGGATTCCTAGGCCCGGATGCCCTGTGAGCGGGTACTCGACCAGGTAGCTCCTAGAGCTCAGGGTAGCTTAAGAACCTCCAGGGTCATCATCCTCCCCCAGCTTGTCGAATTGGAGGTCGGTGAGCGTTCCTTCACGTTCTCCAGGCCGATGTTGATCGCATTCCAAGTATCTGGCTGAGCCGGGCGAGGTCATCAAACCTGTCCGGGTCGTAATGACCACCGTATGCGTACGGATACCTAGTCTGTTTAAGCTCAATGTCCAGGAAACCCGCTCGCCTTGACAATGTCAAGTGAGACCCGTTTCGCTCAAGCTTCGCGGGGTCTGCCAGGCTTGCCAGGTTTTTCTGGGCTGTCAGCGACGTTGGAGAAGCCGGCCCTGGTCTAGCCTGGTGCTCCCTCTTCACCGTCCAAACGGGTAGCCCATGCCGGACGGCGCCCCTTGGACGCCCACCCGCGGCAGCCACGCCCACTTCCCAGGCGTGCCAGTGCTGCCCACAGCTCAGCCCACCACACCCCTGGCCAGTACCAACGGTCCCAGCCCAGAGACGCAGTGGCAGGACCGGTTTCGCGCCACTCAGTTGGGTTGCAAAGACGGTTGGGGCGCGGGTAAGGAATTCCCTGACCGACTGTTTAGCGAACACCAAGGCGGAGCCCAGGACATTGTGTGGCGCTGGAGAGAGAGGGCCGAAGAAATTGCAGGTCAGGTACAGACGACCGGGCGTTCTTTGTACCGGCAACGACCCCACTCCACTACAGTGGCTTTTAGCAATGTTGGCGGTCCAAAGATGGACTTCATGAAGTTTTCGCTTCCGCAATCGTGTCTCGGCAGTGGCTTGTTGTCGTGTCGAAGCGCTGGTGGACGGCTTGATGGAAGAGTATTATCGTGGTGGTAGGTAATCTCAAGTGTAATTCCACCGTTCGTATAGTCTAGCTCTGACAAGGGCCGCCACGGGTCGTTCCATAAACGGGAAGCCAAATTCTCCGACATGGTAATGTTGAATGTCAAAAGCGACAATCACAACAGGTTCGAGATGTCGAGGATTGTCACCAAGGGAAGGCAAACGATGAACCTAAGGCATCATCCTGGGCTTAGATACCCTGCGTCCCTACCTTACCTGCCTGATTCTCAGAGGGAAAGACCGCACATGCCTTCCTCTCAAGGGAGGACACGGGATCTGGAAGGAAGATGGTAAATGTTCTTTCCACCCGAAGAAGTAGTCGCGGTTTGGCGACGTGATGGATTGGCAGGTGCGCCTTGCATGCGAACATTGAACGCACCAGCCTCGTCCTCAGCCACAATCGGGCCTCCTTGTTTCTCACCCGTCACCATCACCCAATTCACGACTTGAGGTACCCAAAATCAAGCACGCCAGCACCGTGATGCCATATGATTCCTGCCGACCGCAATCCGTTACAACCGGATGACAGTGAGTCAAATGTCAAGCGAGGCCCGACTGAATGGACCTTTGACAATTATTGAGCACGCAGGGACGTCGTCTGCATGCATATGCATCCTCCATACGAGCGCACCTTACTGTACGGGCCTACCCAAACACTAGGTAGTATTCACATCCCCACCCATTTCCAACAGCCCGCACCTCGTCTGTATCTTGCCTGCTGCATCCGGTTTTCACAGTTCGTCTTTTCGCTAAACTTCAATCGTTACATCACATTATATTCGACGAAGCTGGGTAGAGGTTGGGACGAGTCGACAAACTCGCCTCTGGCATTCAGAAACCAAAACAACCATGCATATGGTGGCTGTACGCACTGCTGCTGGGAAAAAGAAAGCTCACGGTTGGCTGGAGCCACAACATCGAGCTCGGTTGCAATAAACCGCCAATGACGCGTCGAACCTGGCGAGGACCCAGCTCCGATGGTGTTTGACATTGGGCTTCCGCCTTCGACTTCAGAGGTTACGTCCGTCCCTTTCGCTTTCGCTCCCCTCTTCGGACCCCGTCAGGATTCAGGTTTCCATTATGGAATACCCGGGTGACTTCCGCGGCGCGGCATCCGTCCGAACTTCCAACTCACTACCATCAGACTCATGTTCCCTCTTCCACTAGTTGATAGGGATACGAAGAGCGCCCAACTGAAGATTTGCACTATTTTTGACGTCAAGAAGCGAGATTTGTCCTCAGCATTCTGTTGCGTTGTATCAGACGCCGTGCTGAAGAGATCACAATACGGGAGCTTATAAATAGCCCCTGTTGGTGAGGAACAATGAGACGCCAAACTTTGGGCTGGATAGGATGGTTCAAATCCCAGCTTTTGCAGAACAAAAATAGGTGCACTTGACTGACTGACCATCTCTTGATGCAATGCAACCACCAAACGCAGGCAGACCTGTTACGAGAAGCTACGTACCTCGACGTTGGTGGGTGGCACAGGAGGGGAATGAAGGACTTTGTATAACCAATCAAACCAATCGCGACTGACCCGACGCAACGCAGTACAGACTACTCCAAGTTGGGAAGATATGTCTTTGTTGCCGGCACCACATCCTGTCGCCTCGTGGAGCGTCGACATTCATTCACCAGCCACTTCCAGGAAGCCCTGTTTCTTCAGGGGACCTTCGCATACGGCGCACGCATAAGGTATCTCGTTCCTCAACCCTAGTTCGAGATAGAAAGAGAACCTCGATATCGAGGGGATGACGGTTACGGGCTGGAGGAAGGGGCCAATGTGGCTGGAACAATGTCGATCTCCGGCTTCTCTGTGTTCTCCGTACACCACCGCCGCCGCCGCAATAGAGTTTCTGGTACATCAACACATAGGTCACAAGCCCCCATCAGCATCAGCGACTGATCCAAATGCCAGGCCGCAGGCGGCATTACGTACGTCCAATCTAAACGACGGCCTGGCGTCGAACCGTCTGAAGCCAGACTGATTTCGCCATTACCGAGAAGGAGAACAATGTCAACGATACACCCCGTATGCGTGGGTGACGAAAGAACCTTTACCCGAAGTGCAACGTTTCCCGCACCCAACGACTCGCCCACAGCTTCTCGAAGCTAGCTATGCCCCAATTGAGAGCGTGGCCGATATGAATGAGCGGTCCAACACTGGGCTGCCAAATTTCACTAACGTCGAAGCGGAAACGCTTGGCAACACTGACAGAGACTGTGCGTCTTCCTGGCCCGATGGTTTTTGAATTTGACGGACATTTCGAAGTCCGCCCCCAAATTTCTCAGCCTGTCACTGGCGCCGGCGCACCGCCTACTCCCGTATTCACATACTGCCATGGGCGATCGCTTATTGGGTTTCCGCCGCGTGTCGGTAGAAGGTTTCGTCTCAACGCTCATTGGTCCAGTGTCACCGCCTTCAGCACTTTGCAGCAGGTTTCCTTCATCCAACACTAGTTAGGTAAGTGCCCAATATGCCACGGCGCGTGCTGAGGTGTCCTTTCGCTGGTACCTATGATTTCGTAAAGCTGAAATCAGGTTTGTGGTACTTGCTGGACTACCTTTGTTAGCAAAGACTTATTCTACCAGCATCTCGCAGTAGCGTTCATTGGTAGACTTGCTTGAGGGATCGAATTTTCAAGAAGCCGTCGGGATGACACGAGTAGCCAGTTGCGCGGCGCGGCGAATTCCGTCGCCAATGCGACGCTAATTATTCGCTTTAGAACATGCTGTGGTCCTCGAGTGGGCCGTTTCTGCTGCAATCAGTCAGGACTCGAGTTATTGATTAGCAGTAAAAAGACGAGTTGTTTGCTACCCGAGCACCCAGACAAGCCAAGGTTCGAAAAGTGATTATCTTAGGCGGCGTTCCCAAGTTGCAGCACGCTATGTTAGCTGGCCCCGCTATCTCCTGTCAGTTTTCGAACCGGCTCACGAACCGTTGGGCCTGCACACAAACCCAGTCCCTGTATCCTTTCCCGTACCTGGCACGCCTGGATACTTCAGGACTTCGAACCACCAAGTGAACCAGAACACAAAACGGCTTAAAGGGGCGTTTAGCTCGTTCCGTTTTCTCCTTCCCTACCAGATCCATGAACTCGATTCTACGGGTACGGATAGCCAGACTTCGTGCGGGATATTCATACTGTTGTCGAGCAAAATGTCTACCAAGAGACATCCTCCTCGCGTCGAGGAGTCCGTAGCTCTGAGTAAATGCCAACACCATGACCTAGTGCGCTTGTTGGTGTTAGTAACTTGCCTAGCCACGGCACAGCATGGCGGGCCGGTTGGCTAGGATTCAAGCCCGAGGTAAAGCAGAAGTTATCCTCACTGCGGCTGGGGTCTCTCTCCTCCAGGACCGTGGGACAGCTGCCGCCAGGTACCCTGATACCCTAAGAATTAGGCCAACGAGCATGGGATGGAAGGTGGGATGGTACCGTTCAGACCCGGTCAACACGGCCAACATCTACAAGCCCCCGCCCTGGCTTGCCAGCCTGGGTTCCCGACTGGCGCGCCTGCCAGGGCAAGAAGGCTGGGCCACTGGCGATGGACTCTGGGGAGCCCAAGTGCCACTGTGCCTGGAAAACGCGGGCTGCAGCCACTCTCAAGATCAGCATCCCAAGAGCAAGGTACTTCATACCCAGGCTGTGGTAGGGAAGCGCAGGGATCACGACACCCTTTGGCATTCCCTTGCCATATGTAATCTGCAGTCTGCACCACTGCCCTTGGTCCTTGTCCCAAGTTTGACTCCTGGCCCGTCGTCTCCCCAGGTCGCAGGTGCTCCCGCACGCGCTTGAATGCCCCCCCCTGTGGTGTGCTCCATCCCATTCCACCATGGCCCAGGAACCAACTCGACGGTGCCGTTATCCTTGCCTCCCGCATTGCATCGCACCGCCGAGAAACGTCAACCGTTGCAAGCCTGAAGACATGGAAAACCAGCAGGGTGGCTCAGATATGGGTATGGGCAGGTCAGAATATCTGCTCAAAGGGAAGACGTTTGGATCATATTCGCATTGATGGATTGTGCTTCGGGAAACTATGCGCTCTCACTCTCTCTCTCTCTCTCTCTCTCTCTCTCTCTCTCTCTCTCTCGGTGACTTTTATTGGCGACATGTCGGAAAAAGAGATACATGTCCAGTTGGTATGGCAGAATTACCGCCACGCCAGCCACTTTGGCTAGGGGCGCATGAAGCAAACTGAAGGGACTGTAGGATGTACCATACATAACGTTGACAAATTCATTTGCGCTGCACCCTCAGAACATGGGAAAATCGTCATCGTGCCTCGGATCTGTCGAAAATTGGATTGGATGTGCAGGCGCAAAGCAAACATGGTTGTGCTTTTACCAGAGCAGAGTACTCGGTAATTACTTTGCGTCATAAAGCGGAAGACATGGCCGGTTGATTGGAATTGGCAGGTTGGAACTGACCAATGCAATTTCGTCACAGGCGATTATTGGCAGAAAAAAACATAATTAAGTCGGTCCTCAAGTGTGTGAATAGACTGGGCCGATGTGATGCTCCATGGCAACGTTGAGATACGATCAAGTGCGAATGAGACATCGCTGAAGTACAGTAGATGCCTCGGTCAGGGCTCTTTTTGCGTATACGAATCAATGACATGAAGTTGAATGACATGAGGTTGAAGATAACCCCGGCAGCCTTAGCTCTGGCAACTTTGTGCGTCCATGTTCACAACCCCCCGCTTGGCAACAACATCTCCACGTGCTTGGGGCATGGTCCAGTACCATCGTGACTTCCCAATCCTGGCAGCCCTGAGGTGAGCAACCACCTACGATCGTGTGCCTGCAGCCCGCAGCCCAGTACTTCGTACTTCGTACACTACACGCAGGAAGGTATCCGTAAGGTAAGGAAGGTATGTATGTACCTTACCTTCCCACGCTCCTGTCCCTTCCAGGTTGCCTGGTGTTGCCCTATGGAGAGTATCCCCATCCCCTACTTCCTACTTTGTACACTACGGAATGGGTAGCTTCCACCTCCTGGCTCCTGGCTCGTGAGATGCATCGTCCTGCCTTGCCTCCCGTTGCCTACCGAGTACTTACTTCGTACACTACACTACCTTTGCCATCGCGCCTCTGCTTCCCTGCCCTGTCTTCCCGCCGACCCCCGTCGCCTTCCCTGCATGACAACCTTACAACAATTAGTCTGACCAACGTTCACTCCAACTTCAACGTCAATTTCCCGAATTCAACGACACCATCGTCATCATCATCATCATCATCACAATCACCACCACCACTACCACCACCATCGACACCAGCAGCTTATTGCTCCTGCATTTTCACACCCGGCAATTGTACTTGCGACACTGCCTTAACCACCTTGGCGGCATCGCGAGAACCCGGTCTCCTCGTCTTTTTAGCGAGGCTATCCTCAAACACTATGGCAGCATCAACAAGTCGCCGTCTAAACTTTGTTCGCCCCGGCCGACAGTTCGAACTCGTCATAGTCTCGTCGCATATCTGTCTTCCCATACTAGTGCAACGCACACCAACAAGCAAGACATATCCCTGGACCGACGTGGCCTGCCCTCTTCTTCTTCTTCTAGACGAGTCGAGACGAAACGGAAAGAAGGACGACCCGACGAGCCAGTCCTTCTACTGAAACATAGCTTGTTCGTCTCCAGCCTCCAGGCCGGGTCTTCAGGGGACCTCGACTCGATTTCTCCACACACCATTCCCCAATGTGAGTCGTGCTGTTTCTCGCCCGAGTTACAGATCCGGACGGCGCCATGGCGTCCCCTCCAAGCTCCCACACTTCAGATTCTATCGTGGCCCCTTTCCCTATCTAAGTAGTCTCGTTCTCTACCGAGTATGGTACTGTAGAACTCGTCTACCCTGATGCTTGTCATGAGCCAACTCACGCCACCCACGCAATATTCTCGAGACGGTCCGTCTGCTTCGCTAGCCGCCCGTCGTTGATGTTGCGCAATATGCGCTGGCAGATCGATGTGGGCGGGCCCTAGCGAAATGTGGCATGTCAACGAGGAAGCGGACTGGAGGAGCGCGAGCCAAAACCGCGCCTCTCTTGACCGATGTCACCCCTCCGCTACTTCGCGATTAATCCAACACGGAACGACGATCCTCCCCTCAGCTTGCGTCTTTTTGTCCAGGCACTAGGTATTGCACTCCTCTTTGGACTCTTAGGAGTTGTCCATATCCAGCGCACATCCCCGTTGCACCCGCCCACCTCTCGCGGTTTATTTTGGGAAGGTCAATACGATGTTGATTATGACAATCGTGCAACAGGCAAGAGATCAAACCTAGGGCTTCCACGATTATCCCTGCGCGCTTTGTGTCGCCAACCCAAGATTCTACAGCAATTCATCCCATCCAATTTGCCGCTCACATTCTCGAACACCAGCTGTCCAGCGTTTGCGCGACCTGCAACCAGGGAGGACCCCAGCTATCTAGTGTCATGGCGAATAGACCCCGCGGGGGGAGAAGAGAGACCGCGCACACAACGACACACCTCTATGCCTGCGCAGTGTAACTGCGACCTGAGAACCCAAGAGTCCGGGCCGTCTTGCAGATATAGCAACAAGATCAGACAAGACATTGCCACAAACGCGGCAGATGGATGCAGAATATTGCACACAGCGCGTATTGCATCCAATTAACAGTGGAAAAAGCGGCGTCTTTCTCGCATCGTACTTGATGCATAATCGAACTTGACCCTGTGACACCAAGCGTTCTGAGCGGTCACTGAAGGAGCACTTCGAGCCAGTCGCTTTATCACTTTATTGGTCTAAGAGAGCTTCTGACGTTCGAGCTCGATCATAACTGGAGCGGCTTGGGAATATTGTCTCTCTCGGAGCGGCCGTGACTTAGAACTACACCGTGCGTTCTATAGAATTGTCGTCGTGTCGCGATTTAGCAACGTCGACTGCGCACACTCCAAGGCGGCACATCAAGCAACAGCACGAGGAGTCCAAGCAACCTCGTGGTTCTTTGAGGTTGGCACCGTTTTTGACCCCCTTGCCTCCCGCTCAACCCCCAACCCCCAAAACCCAGGGTGAGACGCTCGGGTCGACTAGGCATTTTCGTGTGTGGGCAAGGATCGTTCAATGCTAACCGTGACCGGTGTTTTTTTTTTGTTTGACAGGCAACGGTCCACCAAACTACCTTGAGGTAGCACTTTGCTTACCTTGGTCATACCGTCCCATTCCTCGTAGGCGGCAGGGGATTTCGGGCTTCTAGATCTGGCTCAGAAGCGCAGCCATTCCCCCGGACGGCTTCGACGTTGAAGCTACCTTAGGCTACCTTAGCAAAGTCGCAAACTAATACTGACATTGCCACTTCAGCTATGGATGCCGAAGAAGCTTATTCTCATGGCAAGTGAGCCACCGTCTCTCTACGGGGCGCCTGTCAGTTCCTACCCTGGCTCTTCTAGGCTCGCTAACAGGCATCTCGGATCCTAGGTATCGATGGACCTACGGTACGCACTCTGCCACCCGTGTTCATACTGTGGATGTTCATCAGGGTGTATCTGCCGCTGTCGGAGCGGTGAGGATGAACTTCGGTCTAGGCTCTGCACATCACGTCGATATTCTTCAGCATTCGCTCCTCTGGCCTGTCTCTTTAGGTATTTCGTACCCTCCCACCGGGGGACCGGTTCCGTCCACACCTCTCTTCTCGCTGGCTCCCCTTACGCAGTACTTCGTACACCTGCCCACCCGATTCATTTAGCCGGGATTCTTTCGTCCACATTTTCTCTTGGGGGGCCGCGACATCATCCAATGGACTTCCCCTGGACGCAGCCCATCCCACCCCAGCTTCTCCTTAATCAATGTGCCGAGTGGCCAACTGAAGGGACGTCGACCTACTTGGGAATTGGCGTTATCGCTGGTCCTATTTTTTACTCTTTTTTCTTCTTCCTCTGAGGGCCCATTGCCAATCACTCGAGTCTCCCTGGCTCTGCCTAAATATCCGGCGTTCTCTCCATGACGCCGTCTGCCTCTTGACTCTGCTTTCCCTTGCTTCACACGCCTCCCAGTCACACCCAGCAAGCCGTTCGTTCCTCGCAGTGCCTGACAAGCGTCTTAGCAACCCTACGCTATTCCTTCAGGGTCTGCGTTGCGTCATAAATCAGCTTGAGCCACTCCTCAGCACGAGAACCCCCTGACCAGGCAATTCCCAGAAACACCTTCCAAGTACGTTCCCCAGTTGCCTGACAGATGTACATTTTGGTTCCCCTTGCGAGAGGGAAAGACGCCGCTGCCAGCACCTGTGGCCTTTGCAAGGCTGGCCTGCATGAACTAATTCAGAATACAGATATACTAGAACAACCACACACAAGTCAGGTCCCCCAGTAGCGGGACACAGGAAGGCCTGCAGACACATCCCAGATTTCGACCGCACGGCCCCGGCGAACAACGTTCGACCAGCTCCCTGGTCCATCCCCGGAGAATTGGGAGACCGTCACACACCACCCAAACAGACCGAGCCAGCGTTGAGGCATAGCTCCATTTGAGCAAGGAAGCAGATACACTAATCAAGCCCCTTACGGATACGCTACCTACCGTCAGAAGGACTAGAAGAACCGTCGACTTCTTCCTCGGGACCCCGCTGTCAGAGCCTTCTTCTCCCGCATTCGTTCCAGGTCAGGACACCCAAGCTGCGCCAGCCTCAAATTCCGTGCATCACTGGGTTGCCCTCCCCTGCACAAGTGTACACTACACACACAGACACTCACATACGCACACTTATACTCACTCACACACACACACTCACACACTAAGCAGACGCTGCAGAACCACCAGAATCCACTCGTAGCCCTCGCTCAGCCAGCCTTATCCAAATACAGGCGCAGACGCTCCTCGTCATTGCTCATACGGGTCATCAAAGACAGCAACCCGTCAACGCGTTTCCAACACGTCCCAATCTCCATCCAAAAGGTTTGTGATTTCTCGCCTTTAATCTCCGTCTTTCCTTTGCTCTCCGTGCTCCCCGCCACGGTGTCGAATCTTGTCCAGCCTTTACGAATAGTCGTATTTCCGATGGGCTCCGAAATTGCATTTCGAGATGCATCATCTGAAGGCGTTGCTGTTCGGCGCCTGTCCGCATGGGGTTTACACTACGCCCAAGCGCGTCTTTGTTTCAATTTCGGTAACGTCCCATGTTGCAGTCTGCGCATGAACATTGCCTGCACGACTCATCGCATCCCCCTTGGGCCTCTCTCCTTGTGTGATTGCCGTCAGGGGAGAGGGGGGTCACCATTTTATTGGGGCTCTCGCGGGACCCGGTCGCGTGTTCTTGACGCGGTCGCATGAATTTGCTCCGATCAAAGTTGGGAAAACAAAACACTTAAGATGCTGACTTGAGTCGATTTGCAGCAAGCTGGGATACCTTTGTTTCACAACATCGCCAACCTCGGACACACCTGCCCAAGATCACGGGTTCAATCTTTGCTCAACTTACGCCCGCACCAGCAACGAACTGAAGTTCACGGAACGCAGCGATCGCGACATTTAGAACAGTCTACCTAAGCCAACAAAAAAAAAGTGAGTACGTACGCGGACAACAGGCATCTCCCAGTCGGTTCCTCGCCAGCAAAGCGCTGGCCAACCTCCCTTTCTTCCCACGGATATTCCTGTTTCCTTACCCACGCGTCCATCGGCCGTGATGACTTGATGGAAAAACCTTGCACCAAGAGGTGCGGGGAATTCAGCGAAGGTTGGGCATCAGGATGGGCCATCTCTCGGCGATCTCATATCATGCCAGCCTGGCTGGTAAGGGACATCGAACATCCCCGTTGGGATGAATTGGAGTCTGTTCTGATTCCAGGGAGGCCTGGAAGAGCCTGGTTCAAGGTTCACTAGCTACAGATGACAGATGCTAACCAAGACGCACAGAAACATCAATATCAACTCATGACTGTCAGAGCCATGGCGCAGAACAGGCAGCCCTCAGGTGGCTACAAGCAGGAGCCTGATCACGTAAGTCTCGCCTTTTCATTATTCTACACATCCTTTCCTTTTGTTGTCATGGTATCGAAAAAAAAGTCGCTTCCTTCTGCGTTTTTTCTTATCCCCCTTGTCCCCATTTCAATTACTCAAGTCCGTTGGTCGCGCATAAGGGTGTCTGCCTCAGCTTGAACGCTTGCTGGCCCTAGCTGCCGGAAGACTCGTCACTCGGCTACATGCTTGGACGGCGAGTCGTGACAGGCGGTCACCACGGACCTCGACTGAAGCTCTCAAGCGGGAGTTGCAGAAGAGGTCAAACGTGGATAGGGTTTGAGCTACGCGCATGGTTGGCGTCGACAAGATGAGTTTCCTAGGATTCCCGTGGCTTCCAGAAGATGGCAACGCTGTCGCAAGCTTGACCAGGTCAGGACTCCAAAAAGTCTGTGAGATTGGCAGGGTGGCTCCTGTTTCACCAATGACCGGGGCCGTTGCAGGCTCCATTCACATGAGTGGGACCTCCCGACCAGCTTACTACGACGCTATTCCCTTTTGCACCACTTTGAATTTATTTTATCTTGAATTTTATTTTTTTGCTTGTTGAAGTTGGGGGAGAGGAAAGTTGGAGAGAGGGTGAGGGGACAAAGGTGGGCAGCCAGACCAAACCAGCCGGGGTTGGGCAGGGCAGGGTGAGTGCTACCCAACCTGGTTCAAGCTCCGGGAGGCTGGTTGAACATTGGATACCTTGGGAAAGCTCCCAGAGACACGTTCATGGTTCTGCCGTCTATGGTCGAGTCTTCGCGCTGTTGACCGGGGTCTCACGCGGAGGTGCAGCCTGGTGCCTTTTGGCGCGCGCACCCCTTGCGAGCCACAGCAATCGCGACATTCCTCTTGTTGCTGGCTCTTGCATTTGCGTCGTCTGTCTGCATCGCTATGTTCCTCATGTCGTTCGTCTTCCACAGAGGTGGTGACAAGGCGAGAATCAATGGCGCAGGCACCAAGCCAAGAGGTGGCTGGTTCGTTGGAAACGAGGGACACCACGCAGGGCAAAACGGCGGCCAACGGCTTCCCGGGCCTGCCCAGATGCCTAGTGTTGTCTCGAGCACAACGGGTACCGACCTTTCAGCTTTTTAAGCCTTAGTGAGGTTGAGCTACGCTATGGTACGCGCGCGAGAGAGAGCGTGTACTTTGTACGCCTCCCCCTCGTTACCGTCCTCTTCCTTGGGCCCGTTCTTCCGCTACCTACCACTCACGTGGACCAAGAAAGATGGGAGTGTCACGAGCTCCTTCTTGTCATGATGTACACGTCAGAGCGAGGAGAAAAAAGAAATGATCAATCCCACAAGCTAGCCGAAAGATATCGGCTGAAGAGAGAGCTCATTCTAGGTGATGAGCTCTGTCTGTGGATGTACGGCAAACACACTCGAGTCGAGGTATCCGTAGTGGTCTACACCTTTGACTGGCCTTTCCCTGGCAAAAGCAGGATGAAGATGAGGTGACGATTGTGGAGATCTGGAGGCGTCGGGTGGGGTGCACTCATCGTCTCTCTCTCTCTTTCTCTCTCTTCTGCTCTGTAGCAAACGTTCTTGGTGGGGGCTGCCAGCAGCAGCTTTCCCCAATGACGGGTGGCTGAGCAATTGGGAGGGGGGATGGGGGTCGGTGCTGACCTAGCCGATGCATTCATTACTCTGTTCGTTTGCCAAAATGATTCGGAATCGGCTGCTGTTGGAGGGAACATCTGCGCGAGTTCTGATTTCGCTCCCCCCATCGATTGCGCATTGATAGGGGGCGGAAATCGGGAATCGGGTGGATGATTGGCAAGAGAGGCAACGTCTGTCTGTGCCTGTTGTTCATGTTTCGACCCTCGCGACGGCAACGAGGAGAATATTGGGGAGAAGGCCTGCAGACCGCAGTACAATCGTTTGCCATTGTTCCCACCTGGAGGCAAGGGCGGCGAGGATGACTTGGCTGCCGCTAGTTGTGGAGAGTCCAAACCAACGTTGAACGACGAGGGTGAAGACGACCAGAACGCGCCCCCCATCTTCTTCTCAGAGCTGGGCTTGGGGGACAAACGTATCAACGACCTCGGAGCATGCTTGTCCTGCGCCGGTTGAAGCGAGTACTGAGTACGGCGTTCCCGCAGTGCTGGGCGAGCAGAGCTCCGGGTTCCTGGCTGTGCCTGGGACGTGGGTGATACATGGGCCAGCGGCAAGGTCTCAAGTGCCAGTGCGAGGGCCATGCCCATATGCCTACCACCTCACTCCATAGTCCGTACTTGGTCTCCATCTTCTAGATGCCAGCAGCGCATTAGCAGCAGCAGGCATGAGAAGCCGGACCAGGAGGCCAGGAACGGTCAAGCAGCAAACGCGGGGGGACATGCCATCGACAGCCCGGGAGTGAGTGCTGTGCCAGGTTCCAAGAAGAAGCCAGGATGTTTACAGACTGGGCTCCCACACAAGCCGGATCTCCTCAGGCACATTTTCCCAGGCAATTACAGAGTACCTAGGTATCCGTACTTCTTCTCTTCCCTCGTCTCTCTCTCTCACACACAGACTGTCTCCGCCTCATGGGTTCCCACACCGCCTTGCGCCAAACAAGTGCAAGATGTGCCAGGGCCAGGGGTGGGGACAGGGTGAGGAGAGAAACCCGGGAATTGAAAGTGGGAAGCCTCTTTTTTTGGGGGTCGGTGGCTGAAAAAGGTACGACAAGGGGGCCAAGCAGCAAAGTTGCAGACGCCATGGCTCTGGAGTCGTATTTTTCACAGTTGCGGTCTGTCTTCCAAGTAGTCGAGAGACTATTGACCTTTGCGCGAGAGAGATGAGAGATGAGTGAAAAAATTATCACACGAGAGAAAGTACTGCGGTACTGAGAAAAAGAGAGAGTGAGAGAGAGTGAGAGAGAGCAAGATTGAGGACCAGCGGCGGCATCCCGGTAGTATGCTGGTCTGCTGGCTAGCCCCGGATGAGAGATGCCTGATTGGGTAGTTGACCCTGCTCGGCCCTGCAAGCGCGTGCCGCCATTGGCCATTTAATCTACAATGCAAGAGACCCCTGTCACGTTTCTCCCATGCGCTGTCCCACACACCCCTTTCAACATGCACGCCCTTCCTCTGCCTCTGCCCTCTTCCCACCCCACTCGCACCCCACTCACTTCACCTTTTTTTTTCTTTTCCTTTCCCTCTTTTCTTTTTTTCCTTCCTATTCTTTTCCCAGTACGTACTATACCTTACACACCCAAACCCACACCCAGAGCAAATCCCGCCTGCCGTACTGCGCACACGCCCCTTCCTTCCTCTCCATCACTACCCAGTACCTACTGCGTGGTGTACACCTCGCCTTCACCTTGTCTCTGACTCCCTTTCCCGACTCTTTCCCACGCACGTTGGCACTTGTGGAGAGAGTGAGAGAGAGGAAGAAGTCGCAAAGTAAGGCTCACCATACTACCTTCACGCCCCTACCTTGCCTCTTTTTTCACGACGACACCAGCCCCTCTTGTCCCATCTTCACTTCTTCTGCGTCCTTTCCTTCATCTTCCTCGCCCTCGTCCATGCCCACCATCACCTCCACCACCACCGCCAATCCTCCCAACACCCACGCCCTCCCCGGTCGTTATTATCCCCTGTCCGTCCTCCTCCCACGCGCTGCTCCTGCTCCTGCTCTGGGACCTCTCTGCAAGTTGCAGCAAGAAAAGCATCGAGAAGCTCTCTCTCAGTCTTTCTCTCTCTTGTATGGGACTACTACTTGCGTATGCCCAAACCGACAAGATTTCACTCATTGGTGCACTTCTATCTCTCTCTCTCTTCTCTCTCTCTACCTTACCTACCTCTCTACCTGCCTACCTCTCGCCGACGACGCCGCCGCCGTTACTAGTAAACGACTTTGCCTCTTGTCCTTTCCTGCATAAGTTACCGAGTAAGAAAGACCAAAGGTGAATTCACACGCGCGCACGTACGTTCAAACCCCTGACAATTTTTTCTATTGCTCTGTTTTGCATTTGCCATCTATTGCTGCTGCTATTACTTGCTCTTTTGATTTATTGTATTCTGCCTGCTTCTTCTTCTTCTTCTTCTTCATCTTACGTCTCACTCTCGCGCGCGTCGTTGCTTGGCTGGCGCATATCATTCGTTGAGTACGCACGCTTTTGCTCTCTCTTTCCTTCAACCGCGCTTCATATTACATTCGCTGCACCCCTTCTTTGACGTCGAGATATACACGGATATATCCTCCCGACCCTGGGCCTGGCTAGAGGTGTGTGTACAAGCGCATATGCCCTCGTCGTCTCGCCTCCAATTTGCCCCACGGCTTTGGTAGCGCGCTTGCAAGGGCATTGCCGTCGACATCGCCATCTCCGTCGATATCTCGACTTTCGCCGTGCCGTAACCTCGCATCGGGCCCAAGGTGTCAAGGTACCGTGCCATTATATCGCCCCCCCCTTGTATTACCTTACATTGCACTTTCTCTCTACCCCGAACAAGATACCGCACCGGTGCGGTATCAAGCTCCACCGCGTCTGCGCCCCCCTGACACTCTGGTTTCCTGTATCGTCTGCTTTTGGTCTGGCTCTGGCTATTGCGTTCCCATTCTTGCTTTCACCCCCGGTTTGGGCTGCTGCGGGCTGGCTGGCTGGCTGGTCGGTCGTGTGTGCCTGTCTGATCCTGGATCCTCTTTCCTCGCTTCTCTTCATCTCTGCTGCCTCACAAGTGAGAGCGAGAGCAAAAAGTGTGAGACGGCTGAGTGAAGAGGATTCTCGCTCACTCTTCGCGAGTGTGTGTGAGTGAGAGAGAGAGAAAGAGAGAGAGAGAAAACAGCTCTCGTACCAAGACGGACGCCTCCTGTCTCGTCCCCTGCCTCTTCCTTTGCTGCCCATCCCATCCTCCCCGATTCCCAGACATATCACTCCCCATCATAATTACCCACTTTGAATCCTACCCTGCTCCAATGTTCAAATAGCTACCCTGTTCCTCTCTTGTACCCTCACTCGCCCAATCCCCTCGGCTGCCCATATTCCTGCTGCACCCTCGCTCCGATCGCCATCTCTCCTCCGTCCTTCATACTCCCTTGTCATCTCATTGCACCATCCATCGTCTCTTTTTGCCTTCTGGCCTTCCTGTCGTGTCTTCAAACCAAAGGAAGAACCCGCAGTAGGACCAGGACCGCAGTCGAGGTCGAGGAGAAGAACCCTCATGTTACTCTTTCGAGTACTTCATCTACACTTTACACTACTACTCTTTTTTACCCATCCGTACCGCTTATCCGTCTACCTCACTTAAACTCCCCCGGTCTTCCTTCATCTTCGTCTTTTGCCCCAGTCGCGCAAATCTGCCAAAGCCAGGCCATCGCATTCTCGAAACCACTCGGGTTCCGCTTCCGAGTATCCTCGTCGCAGTACCTGCCCATTCTCTTTCTTTACCCGAAGCTCGCTACTTTGCTTGGGTAGTTATTCAGGGGTAAAAAAAAAAAAAATCCGCCCCTCCCATCTTGTTCCCAAATCATCCTTACCCAGCTTGTACACAATTACACTTGCAGGTAGCTGGGAGCTCTCACTCACTTTCACTCTCACTCCTCTCCAAGGTGTGTGTGAGTGAGTGAGTGTGTCTACCCCCCTGCCCTCGCTTCTCCGATCTGGCGGCGCCGTAGTACGGCGACCTTGCATCTTGGTCTGGAGCCCATCCATCCATCCATCCATCCTTTTGCTTGCCTGCCTTGCCTTGCCTTGCTCCTCTTCTTTTCCCCAAAAGAATATCCACATTTTCTTTATCACAGAAAGGGGTCCCGAACTGGGTCTAGCACGCCTCACCCGCGTGATCCTCGTCGACTCCCAGGACTCCCAGGGGCAGCCAGGAACCACTTCTCACCACCCGCACCTGCCTGCACCTGGATGCCCCCAGTCCCCTGACAGTGTCAAGGTGCAAAAAATAAAAATACAGACGCGCCGCGCCTTGCCTTGCCTCACTTTGTTTTTTCCTCCTTCTTGCTTGTCACCAGTCAACTTAATACGTCGAAGCGTTTCTTGGACGAGGGACTAATGGGTCTTTTCTCTATGCAGCATCACCCCCACCATCAGCCCCAGGGTCACGCACCTACACAGCAGCAGCAGCAACATCTGCAGCAGCACCAGCAACATCCTCGACCCTCGAGCGTTGTTCATCAACAGCATCATCCCCAGGCCCAGTCGCAGCAGCATCCCTCCTACGCCTCCGCCGGACATCCAATTGCTCCCGCCTACCAGCAGCAGCAGAGCCAGCCATCCAACGCCCAGCAGCACTCCCAGGACGGCCTTCCCTACTACGCTCATCCGAGTCCCTACAGTACCCCAGGCGCGACAAGCGGATACACATCCGCTGGTGAGTTTTCCTTCTTTCCTTTGCTATCCTTACCTTGCTCTGCGCCTGCCACAAGAGAGTCGCGCGCAGAAGACGCGCCAAACACCGAGAAAAAGACGCGTCTTTTTGCCTCTTCTCTCTCTCTCTCGCGACAGCTTCAAAAGTTCACAACCGTTAACCACTGAATAGCAGACCAATCCGACATGATGGCCGCCGCTCAAATGCCGAGACCACCTTACCCTCCCATGTCCTACCACACACCTCAGTCGAACTCGCCCGCGTCGGTAGCCTCGCCTTCTCAACATGACCAGCACAGAAGCATCTACGGCCAGCCGCCGTCTCAACCTCTCCAGCAGCACATGTACTACCAGACGCCGCAAGCCCACTACCCGTCGATGCAGGCGCAACCCCAACAGTCTCCCTACGCGCAACACCAGGCCCAGACGCACCAGTCCATGTCTTCGCAGCCCAACATGATGATGTCTGCGCAGTCCCAGCAGCAGCAGCAACACATGCCCCAGCACCAGGCGCAACAACACCAGGCCCAGATGACCAACAGCCCGCGCGGCCAGATGAAGACGGAGCCCCAGGTGCCGCTGCAGCTCCAGAAGCCCCAGACGACTCCCATGCAACATCAGCAGCACCCCCAGAACGGCGCTGCTCTGAACACCCCTACAGGATCGACTCCTGGCGGTGTCAACCCCAACGCGGCGCCTGGCCCCATCCCGGCCACTACGCCTTTGGTTGTTAGACAAGATCAGAACGGCGTTCAATGGATCGCGTTTGAATACTCTCGCGACCGCGTCAAGATGGAGTACACCATCCGCTGCGATGTTGAGTCGGTCAACACGGACGAGCTCTCTGCCGAGTTCAAGACGGAGAACTGCGTTTACCCCAGAGCCTGCTGTCCCAAGGACCAATACCGAGGCAACCGCCAAGTATACGAGACCGAGTGCAACACGGTCGGATGGGCTCTTGCTCAGCTGAACCCTCCTCTGCGCGGCAAGAGAGGTCTTATCCAGCGCGCCGTGGACAGCTGGCGCAACAGCAACCAAGACCCCCGGCTCCGAAGCCGAAGAGTGCGCCGAATGGCGAAGATGAACACCCGGAAATCGGTTCAGGGCGGCCCTCACCCTGCTCACATGGGCGGCCCCAGTCCGCCAGGGATGGCTCAAGGTGCGGGTGGCATGGGCCCCGCGGGTGCATCAGCCAAGATGCCTGGAATGAACATGGGTCATATGCCGCACACCAACGCTCCGGGTGGAGGGGATGAAGTCGGTATGTTTCACCAGATGTGATTAAGAAGCCCTCCGCATCTGCAGCGTTTGCGAGCCCAGTCGTTGTTTGTTGTTGATTGTCGTTGCATCGCACATACACACCACTGCCCGGCACAACCCCCAAAGATCGTTGATTATGTGATACCTTTCCCCCCTTTCATCACCACCAGTCTTGTCGGCCGTGATCCTAGAGCGGACACGAGCTTCATCACCACCAAACACATACAAATTTTTTACCTCTGTGCCTTTATTACATTATTACTCTGCTAGTTGGTCAGACGTCTCGGGAATGGGTTCGTTGCACTTTTTTGTCATTTTTCTTGCGCTCCTCCTGTTGTTGTATAGCGCCGGGCTTTTTCGGCCGCATCAAAGCAACTTGCCACCACGATACAGCAAAGCTCGCCGCGGGTCGAGAGGGATTTCCTTTTCTCTACGGCACAGATCTGTACATTACCATAGTTGCGCTGCACGCAGTTGCTGCTGTTGCTGTCGTTAGTCACCTGACCCGAGTTTGTCGGGCAACAAGATGCGATGCCTCTTAGAAGAGACATCGGCAAAAAGTCGCATTGCTTAGCGTTTTTGGCATTCCATCCCCAATCCTTCTGCGTCCCAATAGCATGGCTTTGGATAAGGGAGGACTTTTTTTTCCCGTAAAAGAGAAAAATCGTCCTGCCTGTCCCAAAGACCTACTCTTATGCCACTCTTGTACCTCCAGAAAGAAAAAGCAACAAACCCATCCCGATCCTCCCTTTGTCGTCTTGAGCGTTTCGCGTTGCCGTTGGTTTGTGTTGTCAGGGTTGTCGATCAAACATGTTTACCCCTCCCACACTCCGCTCGTCTGCATACGTCCTCCCGAAACCAGTTTCCAATCTTTCTTCATTGTAACGTTGGCTGACATTTACTGTCTTGAAATAGGCGATGGCGAATACATGGACGAACACCATCACCACCACCAGGCCCCCGCTGGCCAGGAGGGTGGCGACGTCAGACAGTCGCAGGTCTTTTCCGGAAGCTACGGCGGTCACGGAGGCTACCCGGCACCCAGCTCCGGCTCGATGCCGCACATGGGCAGCAGCTCCCACGCAGGCGCCATCTCTGCCCGCCGCCACAGCCGTAGCGACAACGGCGAGCCCGAGGATCTGTTCCCCAACATCCCCGAGGCCAAGAAGCGCAAGTTCATCCTCGTCGAGGACAATGTCCGCGGTTCGCGTCTGCGTGTTAGAGTCACGCTCGACGGTGTCGATACCAAGGAGATTCCCGACTCCTTCCGCAAGGGCGCTTCCGTCTTCCCGCGGTCGTACTTCCCGCGCGAGATGCAGAGCCCACCGCCGTCCGCCACCGGCACCAAGTTCTTCCAGGAGGATGCCGATGAGGAGGACGATGGTGTTGAAGATACCGAGGGTCGTGGCTCCCGCCGAGGCCGTGGAAACAGCAAGTCCATGGTCAAGGTTCCTATTGGTGAGAACACCGAAGGCGAGGTCGCCATTCCTCGCATGAGGAAGAGTGTCCGAGGTAAGGAGGTGCGACTCAACGACCTCGGATACCGCATGGCTTGGCTGCAGAGCAGAGTGTTTGCGGGACGGACAGTCTTCCTCCAGAGAGCTCGTAAGTTTTTGTCATGTTGAGTTTGAGAAGAGAGTGAGTTAGCTGACATGAGTTATTAGTGGACTGCTACCGCAACAAGACGCGTACTGCTATCGAATCCATCATGCAGGATGTCAAGACGCTCGTTCCTCACTTTGAGACTCGTGTCGGCAAGCGGAAGTGGAACGAGAGAATGAGAAAGGGAGAGGCTGATGAGTAAATAACGTCTGTTGTTGAACTCATCCGCTCGACCTAGCGACTATACGTTTTACTAGTGTGGGTTTCTCACTACGCACATAACCGCATTCCTTTTTTTCGCCATGGACCTCAACATTCAGCATCATCAAAGCGAAAGTCACCATGACCCCCCGTCAAAACGTTTTCAGTGCTTTTCAATCTCGTTTCCGCACATCGTTAATACCGACGTCTCACGACCACACGCACACCGCACACAGCTACACGCAACAAAAAAGGGTGCCCATTTTGTATCATAACGTGCCCGGCACTACGACAAGTTTATAAAAAAAGAGAGGCTAGGACCAGGAAATGACGTAAAAAAGTAACACTCTACTTGCAGATGAGGGTAGATGGATTTCCTAGGTTGACGACTTGACGATGACAAAAAACAAAACTTTTCTTCTTCTCTACGATGGATGACGGATTTATCATTTACTTTTCCTGGAGGGTGGGAGGATGATGTTTTGGTCAGAAAAAAGAAGCATTTTGTCACGCAAAAAATTTCCGTTCCTTGACAAAGCAAAGAGTATACGGGCTTTGCTACGACGCCTTGGACCCCTACGACAAGATATGAGGAGGCTTTCTACTTTTCTTTTTTCTTCTTTTCTCGCGCGGCATCAGTCTGTTGATTTTTGTCAGTGGTTGAATCGTTTACATGGAAGGAGGCTGGATGGAGTGGAATGGAGTCTGCGACGCTTTTCCGACTGCCTCTCTCTGCTTCCTACTTCTAGGTACATTTTTTTTTCTTTTTCTCTGCTCTTTCTGGGGGTAGAAGGTGGTTTCATTTTCCGGTTTTTCTGATCCTCTCCTGCGACTTGACTCTTTTCGTCTTGTTTCTTTTCCCCCCCGATTCTGAGAGGCGTCGGAGAGCGTACTTGCTGGTAAGGATATGCTTGTTTCCCGGCGGGCATTTTGGGAAGTGCGGATGGCACATGTCGGATGATGAGATTTGTTGACGGTTTGTTCTCTTGGCCTGTTTTTTTTTTTCCTTCTCGGAGGGCAATGGGAATGAAGGGAATCATAGAATTTTGGTAGTTAAGAATCACTTCTTTCGGTTTACGTCTGTTCACTGTGAGCTTTGGTATTTGATATTTGTATGAGTTGCCAGGCTGATTGTTGATTACACGCAACACTGTATTCTCATCTACATCTACGCATCCTTCACCCCCTCGTCCTCCTTTCCCAACCCCCCATCCCTAGGCGGCGCCCTCTCCCCCCTCTGAAAAACGAACAACGCTTCATCTTTCCCCGCGAAACTCGGCAGCGGAATCTGTACCACCCTCACCCAGTCGGGCTGTTCTTTCGCCATATACTCCGCCATTGTCATCCCTTTAAAGCCCGTATACCCGTTCCCATTCTGCGTTCCGACGACGGCAATCGTATCGCCTTTATACGCCTCCACCAACCCGCGCGTGAAACTCCCTTCCGTCCCGCCCGCGACGGAGCCGCCTACGACGGGGTAGACTAATAGCATCACCATATCTTTCCCGCCCTGATGGGAGGTAAGAAAGGAGACGCCGTCGGAGGGGATCGTATCGGACACCCAGTTCGTCCGCCACTCTGATTGGAGGTTATCCACCGGGTACACCGTGAGGTTGTAAGCGCGGAGCATGTGCGTCCAGTACCCGTTCCCGGAACCAATGTCTGCTACCGCGCGGCCGGAGGCGAGCAGGCGGAGGATGGAGAGGGCTTCGTGGGAGGGTGTGGCGCAGCCAAAGTGGTGCATGAGGATGGGGAGGACGTGGTGGGATTGTAAGGGTTGGGAGGACGGGGGCCGAGGTATTGGAGGGAGAGGGCGGACCAGGACCAGAAGTCGAGGAGGGGTTGGGGGGCAGGGAAGTCTGCGGGTTTTTGCATTTGGGTAGGGAGGCGAGGTGGGGAGGGACGGGTGGATATAGCGGTGCGCGAGGAGGTGGGAGGCGGAGAGGAAGCGGAGGGAGGATTTTTTGGCGTTTGCGAGGTGGGATTTCAGGGCGTGCGGGGTGGAGGTTTTGGGGGAGAAGATTTGGATGTAGGATTGGATGTCGGGTTGGGGTGGGGGTCGAGCTGGTGTTTTGTTAGTTTTTTGTAGTTGAGATGAGGTTGAGGGTTGAGGGTGGTGATGGAGGAAGATGATGATGATGGAGAAAGGGGGGGCTGAGAGAGACGGTGAGGAAGTGGAGGATGAGAGGCAGACAACAGGGACTGATGTTGGAGGATTACTTGATGGGTTTCATGAGAGTGACGGTAGATAAAGGAGAGAGCTGTCCGAGAGGTGAAAAGGGGGGGTTTAGGTCGAGAAGAGCCTGGTGGTATCGAGGATGGGAGGAGGAAGCGGGAAGAATGGGAGTGTGTGTGTGTGTCGAGAACACTGAACTGATGCCAGAGAAGGTTGATATCTCGATGTAGGGAAAGTAAGGGAAAATATGCAGAACACAAAAGACAACGTGCATCAGAGACTGATCGAACATACCGGCTTCCCCTCCTCGTCGCGATACCACGCATGCAACCCGTTGACGCCGCCCATGCTGACCACACGCTGGACCTCGGCGAGGCGGACGGCCGTCATGGCGTGGTAGACGTAGGTGTCGCGTTCGGGAAGGTTGAAGGTGACGACGGTGGCGGCGTAGAGGTCGTTCTTGGCCAGGTGGTCGAGGGCGCGTTGGCGGCGGGTAGGGTCGCTTGCGTATTCCTCGGGCGTGAAGGGCGGGTTGGAGCCGACGCAGTAGGTGAAGGTGCCGTTTGGCTTGGGGGCCTTTGGAGGCATTTTTGGCGGGACTTCTTTCGGACGGGGAGAATAGGCGTGGACCGTATGGATCGTGGTTGGTGAAGTGAGGTGAGATTTGTGAGGGTTTAGTTCTGTGATGGTTGTGAGTGATGAGGGGTCAGACGTGAGGAATGAGAGATTTACAGAGACTCGGGATTTGAGATTTGTAGTACAGTCGTCGAGATCAGTCTCAGATCCAGATAATCTTGATCCTACGAGTTGTTGAAGAGGAAACCCCCCTACTGTGACTGATCGGAGTCAGAGGACGTTGAATGGTGGCCGGAAGGATTCCAGATTCGGACCCCCTTGTCGTCAGCGCTGGTGCCGAGTTTTCGGGGCCGTGGCCTCGGAGCGGACGGCATGTCGTCATTGGTTTTTGTTTCGGTGAGTGCTGAGGTCCCCGCTTTTCTCGGTGTGCCGGGGACGGTGTCAATGCGTTGATTTGACCGTCAATGGCACAGTACGGAGTTTGTGGATGGGGGTGTTAGCCGACCCGACGAGCCGACCAAATTTGGTTTCTTCCATAACGATTTTCTACTTAGTCTACATTCTAGAAGAGTGAAGACTATAGCCAATTTTCAATTTATAGAGAATAGTTTCTGTCATAAAAGTCGTCTGTAAACCCCAGGCTGGCAGCCAGTCTCTTCGGGCCCGAACTGGAACCAGAGTACCGGGACATCGGGGGCCAAATTTGTGTGCCGGATTCTCCACGACGAGGAGGCGGAGAAACGCGGAGAAATGCTGCGGCTCCAGTCTGGCACCTAGGCTATGCATACCCTAGATAGTCGAGTAATTCATCGGCTCAAAGTCTTGGTACACTTGACTCGAGGAGTCAAGCTAGCACTGCCAAGACTACTGATCAGAATCGACATTGCTGGACTTAAGCCTAGTGAATCGAGCCATCAGCAGAGTGCTCCCCCAAGGTCGAATTACAGGACGATGCCGTGTTAGTACAAAGCAACTTTTGCATGTTCGGCTGGGGCAAACAGGTGGTTCGGAACTCGGACGTTAACCAAAGCCAAACATCCTCCCGGCATCGCACCCCGTTCATCTGGTACCCCTAGTACCCTCGGGAGTTGGCCGCACTCAAAAATCCTAGAACCATTCCTCACGAGTCTTGTCAAAACTTCTCTATTTCTCCCCCACACCACTCAACCCCAAATCCCTCCGCAATGCTCCCCAAGTACCAGGGTAGGGCCGATTCTTGCGGAGCGTTTGCGGGGTAGTCCAACCCAGCTCATTGGATCGAACCTGTCATGCCATGTTACTCTGTCTCCATCAACGACAAATAAGCTACTGATTTTTTTCTTTCTTCTTCTTCACCATGGCCCCGGGCCTTGGCATCCACGGCTTTGGTACTACGGTAAACGACCGCTTCGGACTTCGTCTTTCTCTTGACAAAGTGACGTAGCCCACTACACCAGCATAGAGGCCATCCCCGGCCACCCCCGGCCGACCTTAGCCTCGTGGCATGACGCCGGGACCATCACCCTCGAGGGGTCGAGCCATGGTGGGCTTCATCTCGCAGCATGGAGAACGACCCAGAGGCCCAATGTCCGACCTTCTCCCGGGCCCGCAGCCCATCGCTCAAGTACATAATGGCCGAAGACTGCCCCGGTGACCTGACGAGACGACAGCTGCAGCGTATGCTCGTCAAGACATCGTCGGTCACCTCAACTTAGCTCCCGGACAACGACAACATGACCCGACTCAATCTGCTCGCCACTCTCTACACGGCCTGCGCCACGGTGTCCGCCCTGGTCCCGAGACAGGTCGTCCCGGCAAACACCACCACCGGCACCGTTCCCACTGTCGACCTCAAGAACGGCTCCTACTATGGCGTCTACAACGAGCCCCATGACCAGGACTTCTTCCTCGGCATGCCGTACGCCCAACCCCCCGTCGACAACCTCCGCTTCCGCGTCCCCCAGCCCCTAAACTCGTCCTGGGACGGCACCCGCAACGCGACGGAGTACTCTCCGCTCTGCTTCGGCTACGGAAGCGACACCTGGGTCCTCGGTAACCACGTATCAGAAGACTGCCTGACCATCAACGTCGTCCGGCCCCACGGCGTCGCCGCGGACGCAGACCTCCCCGTCGCGGTATGGATCCACGGAGGCGGCCTCACCAACGGCGGCAGCGCCGACCCGCGCTACAACCTCTCCTTCATTGTCGAGCAAGGCGTCCGCATGGGCTCCCCATTTGTCGCCGCCAGCATTAATTACCGCCTGCACGCCTGGGGCTTCCTGTGGAGCGACGAGATGAAAGCCGAGGGCGCGGGCAACCTCGGCTTCCGCGACCAGCGCCTGGCGTTGCACTGGGTCCGCGAGAACATTGCCGCGTTCGGGGGCGACCCGGCGCACGTCACCTTGTGGAGCGAGAGTGCCGGCTCCCGCAGCGTGGCGTCGCAGATGTTGGCCTACGGAGGGCGGGACGAGGGGCTCTACCGCGCCGCGATCCTGCAGAGCGGCACCGGTCTCGGGACCGACTTTGGCGAGGTGGAGGCGTCGTCGTCTGCGGCTACGTGGCAGGATTACTACGACACCATCGTCAACAAGACGAACTGCTCCGCGGCGGCTGACACCCTCTCCTGCCTTCGTAGCGTTCCGGCCTGGAACTTAAGCGATGTCTTCAACACCACGACCACGAACCCGGCCTTCACCGGCGTCGTCGACGGCGAGTTTCTCCAGGCTGCGCGCCACGAGCTCGTCAACGAAGGGAAATTCACGCGCGTGCCGCTGCTGATCGGCGCCAACTCGGACGAGGGCACGCAGTTTGGCGTAAAGGGCGTCAACACCACGGCGCAGTGGCAAGCCTACCTCCGCTCCGGCGGGGCGGGTAACCTCACGATCGAGGTCCTCTCGGCGCTGTACCCGGACATCCCGCGCCTCGGCACGCCGGCGACGCTGCAGGGCCGACCGAGCGGTGCGCAGGCGAACTTCGGAGCCATGTGGAAGCGCGTGAATGCGTTTGCGGGCGACCGCGCGCAGCATGGCCCCCGTCGTTTCTTTGCGCGCAATTGGGCCGGACCAAGGGGGAACCAGAGCGTGTACTCGTACAACTTTAACGTGCTCGTCAACGGCATGACGCTCGCTGAGGGAGTGAACCACTTCCAGGAGGTTGCGTTTGTGTTTAACAACACGGGTGGTTTGGGGTACGAGACGGCGGTGGCGGTGAATCCGTTTGAGGGGAAGCCTGAGACGTTCAAGGCGCTGGCGGAGATTATGTCGCGGATGTGGGTTGGGTTTATCACCAAGGGGGATCCGAATGCGAATGCTGGCGCAACGGGTGTGAAGTGGCCGCGGTATGATGTTGAGAACCCTGAGATCATGGGGTTCGATGTCAATGTTACCGACTTGGTTCATGTTCAGCCGGATACGTATCGCGCTGAGGCGGTTGAGTATTTGATTCAGAAGCTTTGGTCGTGAGGTCGTGGGATGGACGGTATGAAAGCAAGGAGGGGACGCCGGTAATCAAAATAGCTAATACATGATCACACCAATTATTCACGGTATGGACAACATCTGGTATTACTTAACGATACTTGGATTCACTATGACCTATCTCACTGAGCGTACCAAGGATAAATTGACTGCTACAGCTGAAAAGCTGGCCAACAGAACCCCGAAAACACCATAATTTTCTTTGTTACCCTGTACTTCATTACACCTACGAAACAGACAAACGAACACCTATCATTAACACTCCAACAGAACCGTGTCTAAGCTCGGACCTTGCGGAAGGTCGTCGGGTACGGCTTCAGGATGTAAGTCGGGGTGTAGGTCGGGTCCGCGGTCACGGTGATGGTAGTCGTGCGAGTGACGGTGTCATCAGGTGCCGTGGTGGAAGTGGAGGAAGCAGAGGAGGTGGTGGAGGAGGAGGAGCTTGAGCTGGTGGTGGTGGTGGCGGCAGTTGGCGTCACGGTGACGGTGATGGTGCCGATGCTGGAGGAGGTGGCAGACGATGTGGCAGACGAGGTGGTCGACGAAGTGGTCGACGAAGTAGGAGTCGCCGTGCTGGAAGCGGTTCTGCTGTGTCTGCCCTTGCACCGCAAGCGACGGGTGCGAGGGGGCGGCTGGGCGTAGTACTCATCATCCTTCTCCTCCGTCTCCTCCTCTTCATCCGCAGAGGGCTCGACAGTGCTAGTCGGCACATATAGCTGTCTGGGCTCGAGGGTCTTGCTGGCCCACGGCTTCACCAGACGCGCAAGCTTATGAGGGCAGTCTTCGTGCGTGCAGAGGTAGGAATCGGCGTCCTCATATGTAGAGGGCTCGGCGGTGGCAGTCTCTACGACCAGCTGTCTGGGCTCGAGGGTCTTGGTGGCCGCCATACTCGCGATCTTGGCCTTGCGCGAGCGCCTCTTGGGACAGTCTTTGTAGGCATCGGCGTCCTCTTCGTCAGCGGAGGGCTCGACGTCGCCTGTCTCCTGCTGCTGCCTAGGCTCGAGGGTGCGGGGAACCTCCATCTCCTTGGGGCACTTGTTGTGCGTGCAGAGGGAGGAGGACTCGGTGCTCTCATCCGCCTCATCGCTTCGCTGCTCACGCGCCTGGAGGGGGGCAGTAGGCTGAGGGGCATCTCTCTTGACAGCAGCGGTCTTGGGTGCCGTTGGCTTGATGAGCTCGTAGTGGGTCTCGACGATGATGGGTAAAGTAGGGGGTCGCTTGGCGGTATTAGTCTTCTCCCCTACTTCGGCGGTCGTAGTTTTATTCCCCTTTCCCTTCTTCTTCATGTTGAGGATCTCGAGGATGAGCTTAGGGGGAATATTCGCGAGGGAGGAATCCTCGGCCACGGCTGTGGTTGTCGGACGCGGATCCCTGATGGTGTCGGCGTTGATGAGGGAGGGCCCGACAGAGACCAGTAGGATGCCGGCCAAGAAGGTGATGTTTTTCATCTTGAAGGTTTTTCGTGGAGTGATTCTGGTATACAAGACAGATGAAGTCACGGTTGTGAGAAGTTGACAGAGGAAGCAAGGGAAGAGGGAAGAGTCTGGCAGAAGATGGGCTTATATACATTGGTGGGAAGAAGCGGGTTCAAGCTTTCGAATAGAAAATTCGTTGAGAAGTCCACAAGGTTGCTTTCCCAGACTCAGCCTTTTCAAAGGAGTGGCCGAAACGGTGCTTAGCGGAGCAAGGCCGTCAAGGCTCTACAAATTCCATTTGCTACCTATCTACAAGCGAAGCTCCAGGATTGGAGCAGCGTATATGGATCTTACATCATAGGACAGATCAGGGCATCACAAGAGGGATATGATGGAGAAAGGTTGTCAAAGGCATTCCGACGGGACAGAGATCTTCGGGACATATATCGTTTTTCGCTTCCAGGCAGCCAGACGGTTTGTGACTCTCAAGATGATAGGTTCTCGATGTTAGAGACCGGTTGACACCATTGTAGTCACGACAATTTGAGTTTTGTGGCGGACAGGATTCGTCAGATCATCAAACTCGACAGACTTCGTGGCTTGATTGATGCACTGGTGACTTCGTAACTTCAAGGCGAAACTTTATATCTTCGATTTCAGACTACGAACATTCTTGCATCGCTTTCTGTTCCCTTCAACCTCCCGTTTTTACCCGCTATTGAAGCTATGCGTGAGCCGCTCCGTCATCAACCGCTATGGCTTCATCAATAGTGAGAGTACGCACTACAGGTCTCCAGCGATCACAAAGAACGATTTGAGAAACCTTCCTGTGGCCTAATTGGAGATGGAGTATCAAGAGGTGGAGCTTGAAACCAAGGAAAGGACAAGAATTCGTTTTGAGGCTGACGAGAGCTCACATCTCCGCAAGGATGATCTTTTGCCGTTCTTATGCTGCCCCAAATGGTACTTGGCAGGTTCCGAACTGTTACCGAGGAACACAGTGGTCGAGTAGGAGGCGCGAGGTTGGAAAAACCCAGCAGAGCTGCTCTCTTACGGAGTTGCATAGTCTTGCTGTGGGATTTCCCCCGCTGATAGCTTCTATGAGGCCATTATATGCGGCAAGCAATTGGTCAATCGGCACTAGTCCTAAGGCCGGCTGTATATTTGATACCGAAGGCCAAATATGCTGCCTGGAGGCTGAATTTGAGGAGTAATACTTGTGTAAAGATGGAGTGAATTGTTTGGGCCTTGCGAAGAAAATTCCCGCCATGAAAAGAACTAGTGGGCCTTGGTGTACACAATCCTTTGACTCCATGATATATTGTGAAGAGACCAGGCCCATTCCAAACACCTAAGAGACTTGAAACTTTCATCATGATATGTCTTCAATGTAAAGAAATGATCTCAGGCAAGGGGCCAATGCATTTGTCAAAGAGGGGAAGCATCCAGCTTCTAGAGCGCATTAAGAGCAGTACTACGAATCAAGACGCACATCTTAGACCGAAGTGGTCATCTTTTGTGTATTATGGAGAAGAATAATTACAGAGTGATACCTGGTGACACCTTGGGACAAGGTTCTATTGCGATCCCCGATATCATTAAAAAGAGGAAGGGAAAGGGGAACCAGACTACGACCGCCGAGGTGGACGAGAAGACAAATCCCGCAAAACGACCTCCTACTTTTCCTATTATCTCAGAGACCCATTAAGAGGTCAGTAAGCCTGTTGGGATAAAATAGGTGGGTAGGTAGGTAAGCGGTTTATGCCTGTGCAGGCGGACCCTTCCACCCACTTGCACCCATAAAGGGATCGCGGACTCTCTCTGCTGACGTGTATATCAAAAAAGCCGAAGGCACCCAAGACCGGTGCTCTCGAGGAAGAAGCTCCTCAAAGACGGCAAACCAAAAAGACAGGACTGGGAGGCTCAACCCCTCCTACGAGGGACCTACGAAGATCTCATACATGTATATGACACTATTGAATATCGATGCAAGGGTTTTCCACGAGACACAGACTCGTAGCCCATGAGTGCGGAATAGTTCAGTGACGACCTGATATTCCCCATAATCTTAAACATGAGCCGGTGATGGTATGAGACAGATTTGTTGACTATAGAGGGTATCATGCTTGTTGCATGTTTGTGAGAGTGAACATGGACGGGCCTGGTGGTGACTCGGACATATTCATTTAGGGACCCCAGGGCGGCACCTCAACAGCAAAGCGGGCGTGGTTACTGGAAGATGTCAGTTGCTTCTACCTGAAGTAAGAGTACTTTTGTCACTTACTCTGCGTTCTTAACCGCCTTTTCGGGATCTTCAAGCGCGAATTGCTTGCAGTAGTCGACATCATACCCGTAGTCAGTCGTTCCCAACACATCTCGCATGTGCGTCGCCTCGTGGATAATGGTACTATCAGAATCTCAGTCAGACACAGCCATCTTCCTCACGATTATGAGAAGACACAGGTGCCCTCAAGGTCAGGACATGAACTCACTCCCACTGATTCCGATGCCGTCCAGCAGGCGGAAGCATCGCCTCATTGAAATACACACTACAAATTCTGACGTCGCCGTACGTCCCGCCAATAGTCGCGTAGACAGCGGTGCTGGTACACGAGCAATCGTATGAAAACGTCGTGGCCAAATCAGGCGCGAATTTCTGTTTTCAACAACGTCAACTCTCAAGCCCATCGCGTTTCTCTCTTTCTTCCGATGAGACTGGGAAGCCCCGCCAAGACGCACCTTGAAAGCCGTCAACACGCGGTTATAGCGGTCGGTGCTAAACGTGCCGTACCACGTCGTCTGGACATCGCTTCCGTTGGGGTTATCCTCCAGATGCTCAATCGCCGCAAACGACTTGTTCGTCGCCCGCTCGATGGCCGCTTCGAGGGTAACTATTTGGGCGGCGGTGCAGGACTTGAAGGTCGCGGCTAGGGTGCCGGACACGACCGACAGGAGGCCTAGCAGGTGAGAGATCCTCATCTTGTCCTCTGGTCTTATCTTATCCTAGGTCCACAGTCCGAAGAAGAAAGCTGTTTACGACGTTGAAATTGAGTCTACATCTCTTACAAGATCGAGGATTCGCGAAGCCTTTATGTGTAGAAAAACGGATGTGGTATCATGTCGCTAATTCTTGGCAGACATGCATTAGGAAGGTACAAGATTGCCGGCTTCCATCCCCCCCTCTATACTTTCCTTTACAAGGTAGCGAACCGCGCAGGGATGCATTATCTCGTATTTTCGCGGGAGAGTTGCATGTCGATTTCTGCATGGGTTTACTTCAACATCACCTGTCCATCGCTGAAAAGTGGTTTCCCGACAATGCACAATCTCAGTAGAATTTGGGCACATTCCTTAAGAAAATCACCCATTTTTCAATGATCACTTCATCTTCCAGCAAGCAGGACCCAGGAAGTTGTTGGAAAACTTGCAACTCGTGGGCGGGAAGTAAAAGATGTAGTCATCGCATCCAACCGTTTCCTTCCCCGATCAGTCTGATAAATAGCCCAGTCATCTCGCGGTATCGATCTCAAGGCCAAAGATCTGTAGGTCCTTGACATTGGGGATAGCGCAGAGTTCCTCCATCTGCGCGATACGCTTCTCTTTTCACGTTGGGATTCCAGCATATCTGCGACAAAGGCGTAGATTGTAAAGAGGGGGGTCTCGGGCGCCCCGGAGGTCCCGCATCCGCCTCCGTATATTCGCAGACCCACCCACACCCGGCCGGAGGGCGGCGGGCCTCCCGGATCAGAAAGCCTTTACGCCTATCTCCCAATCTGGCACTGTTTCCATCTGGCACCTTATCGAACAGAGCATTATGATCGTCTACTTTACACCAAAGCTCCAGGGAAAAGCGTCGCGTATCACGGGACATGCCTCTATTTCCACTACCCTCACGGCTTTCAAACCCCTTTTTACATGGAAGAAGTCAACAGGACTCAAGTGCCGGCAATTCAAGGCAAGATCAAAACAGACCCCGAAGTAGAATCTACCAAACAGCCAAACATCCGAGGGCAAAAGGTACCTGAGTACTGTACAATTGTACTAGCCATCATAATTTGGCAGGGAGTATTTCCACAGATGAAGCCCCTCCCCGGCGTGGATTCCAAATCCTCATAAACCTTAGCAAATCAGTCGCTTTCGCTGCCTCAAACAGGTTGTGACACCTCACTTAATCCCACCTGCGAAAAATTCAGACTGACTACGCAAGGCTTCTATCCATCCAAATCGAGGGCTGAAGAGAGAGCAAATCATTAACGACAAGTCGTCAAATCCAAAGTGACGCCTCTCAAGCTTATCCCGCAACGCCTCCTCCCCCAACCCGCTCCAAGAAGCCGGCCGGCTGCACACCTCCGGCCCAGACCAAACACCACAAAACCCCTCACCCACGAAGCTAACCTCCGCACGTCATGGTGTTCGCGCGAACTCTAAGACCAGTTCGCGCAAACCACCTCACGAGACCAATATTTCTGGGCCCTCTAACCCCCCAAAACCTCTGGTCTCGCTCCTTCAGTCCTTAGAGACCCCGTTCTCCTTTGCGGAGGCGTCAATCGTTCGTGGCCAAGCAAGTAAAAAGTGGATGGGATGTATCATATGCAAAACCAATGGTATTTTCATCTCTGGAATTGACCTGATAGCCGCTTAACCCAATCACGCCACATGTGAAAGTCATAAAGATCTCTCGCTTTCCCAAATCCGTGAAAAGGAAATAAGACAAAAAGATGTATAAATTCAATGAAAAGATACGCTTCTCGCTTTCAAGGGCTCCTCGTCCAATGCTGCCGTTAGATAACCAAACCTCCGCGCATACAACTATCATCATCTCCTGCTACATGCTTCCTCTTACATCTTCCTCCGCCGTACTAATCAGCCCTCAATGGCGAGTGTCTCGCGGTCACGCTCTCGGTGGCGGTGGTGGTGGTCATCACGCCGCCTTGACTCGTCCTCATACTCGTCTTCATCTCGACGATGTCTGCGGTGGCGCTCTCTGTCGCGCTCCTCGTCGTACCGGTCATCATCGCCGTCTTCTCTTCTGTGGTGACGGTGCTTCCGCTTGTCATCATCTTCACCATCGCGATCACGTCCACGATCCTGGTCCCGGTCGCGATCACCACGGTCCCGGTCCTTGCCAGTCTCTTCACGTCTCCGTTCTGTTCCACAAATTAGTCCATGCCAGAGCAAGTGCTTCTATTTTCCCAACATACCTCTCAAGACCTGTGTTGCGGCGGCATAGGCCTGAATCTCCTCCTTGCTGAGAACGCGAAGGACAATGACGAAGTCATCTCTGACTTCGAACCGCTCCTTGCCAACGGTCAAGGCCTCAGGGTTGACGATCTTTCGGCTGATCTTGGTCCATCGGGCACCAGGAGGAACTTCTCTCAGTTTCTTGTCATCCTTGTGAGGTGCCACACCCTCACGAATTGGGTTGTCCTCTTCGGGGTACTTCTTAGGTGCCTTTAAGATACCCTTGAGAGGCTTTGCGTCTGACTTGTCGCGAGGCGGAGACACAACGCGGACCTGCTTTTCATCACGAGGTGGTGTGAGATCGCGGTCTCGGTCGCGATGTTCATCTCTGGATGAAGCAACAATTGAGTCGGCTGAAGGGAGTGAGACGGGCGATTCTCTCTTTGGTGGCGGTGACTCCTTCTTGGGTGAAGGTGTGCGTTCCTTCGGCTCTTTGTGTGGCTCGCGGAACGGAAGATCAGCATATGTTTGCTTGTCTAATCTATCATCTCTTTCAGATCGTTCGGGCCTGTCCAATCGATCGGATCGTTCGTATCTCTCAGACCGTTCTGGACGTTCTGAGCGCTCCGACCGGTCCACGCGGTCTGCACGGTCTGATCTGTCAATAGGAACAGGAACCCTTTCTGGCTTATCATCCTTCATGGCCGCTAGTTGCTCCTTCAACTCCCGAATGTCGTTGGTGTTGGTAGGATTAAAGCCAATCTGCCGCTTCGGGCGTCTCGACTTTTGCTCGTCATCTTCTGGGGATGCATCTCGTTGTGTAGCTGAAGAATCGCCCGTGAGCTTGGCTTCAGCATCCCGGCGGTTGCGGTCGCGATCACGCTCTCGGTCACGCTCTCGATCGCGCTCCTTTTCACGCTCCTTTTCACGATCACGGACATCTGCCTCTTGCTCGGCGGCAGCTCTGCGAGTCTCGACAATGACGGGTGCACGGTCGCGAGGGTCCCGAGACTCCTCCCGAGGCTTGTATCTCTCGGCAGCACGAGCTCCAGGATCTTCCTCATCATTTCGGCGCCGGGGCTCCCGGGACTCTCGCTCCGATTTTTCGGGGCGCTCGTCCTTCTCCTTTTCCTTCTCCTTCACGGCCGAGCCAAGGCCAATTGCGGTGGCGGCAAGACCAAGCCCTGCACTTAACTTATCACGCAGGCGCTTCTTCTCGGCTTCATCCTCATTAGCTGTGCTAGTCCGCCGCAGATGGCGATCCTTGTCAGTTTCGAGGCGAGCTGAGTCACGCTTGGAGCGATCCTTTTCGTCACGACGCTTGGATTCATCATCGGATCCTCTCTTAACATCCGGAGGAGATGTTCGATGACCACTTCTAGACTCTGGTCGGTGGCCGCCGCGCGACTCTGGCCTATATCCAGTGCGGGAGTCTGGGCGATAACCATTTCGAGACTCGGGTCGTGCCTCTCTACGTCGGTCCTCGAAGTCGCCGCCAACGGGAGCTGAGTCTGTACGGATACCGAAACCACGGCTGATGACTCCATTGTCGTAGTAGTCACCACTGCCATAAATGGGATCGTACTTGCGATCAGGCTCCCGAGCCTGTCGCTGAGCCCGATCATCATCGCGACTTCGGTAGTAATCCTCGTGATGGCTGGATCGAGGAGGCCCCTCATTATACACGGATACAGGCCGCCGAGAAGCAGTTGCTCCTGCGACAGTCGCTGCCGCTACGGAAGTTGCTGCGGCGACATCCATGGAAGAAGGGATACCACCAGTAGAGCGTCGGCTGGTCGGGCTTGGGGGCACTGGTAGGTGGACAGGCGCCGCAGGGGCTGCCGGAGGAATCGAGCTTTGTGCCGGGTCGTATACGTTCGTGGAAGAGCGATTGATTTTATCCAAGCCCCAGGTGGTGGGCGGAGGGCCTGCTCGCTGTCGTCCACCATCGTATGCACGACTGGTGCTTTCAGTCGTCGTAACATTAACACTCGGTCGGTAATAGCCACGATCGATGCTCTCTCGCCTGCGTGATCGTGAAGGAGGTCGGGTGTGATCCAAATCGTATCGTGCCAAGTCGCTTGGTGTAGTATACTCGTAGCCATCCGTGCCGCCAATGTCGACTGGAGCATTTCCATGGCGGGAAGTATTAGTATAAATGGCCGACGACCTCGAAGGGCGGTATGAATCGTGCCTAGACGGTGTAGGATCGAGGGTTCGCTCGCGCATGCGGGTGAATTCTTCGTTGTCCATGGTTGCGCTGTAAGAGCCACCGCGGTGATGGCTTCGGGAACGTATGGATGACGCAGGTTGCGTATAAAATGTCGAGTCGCTGGAGCGATAATCATCGCGGGTCGGGCTGCTATGTCTGTTGCTCGACGAATGGTGCGATGATGAACTGGCCTGCGGCGGTCGAGTGGTCGTAGTCACAATGACTGGGCGGGCAGAGGTAGAGTCGAGGGTCGATGAGCGATGAGAGCGATTGCGGCTGGCTTCTCTCAGGCCTGGGCCGCGGGCGAGGGGGTCTTTGGTGACTGCATAGGTAGTGGTCGTGGTCGTCGGCGTGCCGGAATGATGGTTTCGAGAACTGCCGGAGGCATATCTCGTCGAAGACGTGGGCATGACATGAATATCACCCCCATACATGGAACTGTAGCCAATGCTGGTGGGAAGCGAAGCCCTCGCAGGATTGAAAGTCGGCGACCGCGGCCTCGCGGTGGTGTACCGCGATGACGAGTAGCGGTGATCCATGGCAACGTTGAATAGTCGAGTCGTCGACAAGTTGTGCTACTTGTGGCTATCGCTTGTCGCCGCCGAGGTGCTTTCTCTTCCGGATGAGTTGGATGAGGCAGAGTGCTCGACGCCTCGAGGGTGCACGTCGAGGAAGGAGGATGTGGTGAGGAGGGGCAGTCGGGAATTGGGTTGGGCGCTGACCACCTTGAACAGATGGATATGAAGCGGGACGGCCGTAGCGGCAAGACGCACGTCGCAACCACGTGAGGAAATCCGCCCTAAGGAAATTTGGTCTCGTCTTCTCTCACTTTCCCAATTTTTTTTCTTTCCCCTCTTGGTCGCTTTGACTTGGAGGTGCTTTGGCGCCCTTTTTCGGGCTGTCGCTTGTTTGGGCGTCGAGGTGTCTCACTTTGTTGTCTGATTTTGGGTGATAGAGCTACCAAGTGGACGGTGCCCTATTGTGTTCTTTTTTTTTTCCCCCCTTTGCACAGAGAGTGAAAGAGAGAAAGAGGAGGGGCAACTCGTTGGGATACCCGCTGAAATGGGATGTGAGGTGGATTCTTTTTGGTTGATGAGAGATGGCGGGGTCCCGGTCTCCTCTCAGATCACTTCAGTTTGCTCTCTTCCCGTTCCTCTGGTCGTGTTTGTAGTGGAAGGCCCCCCGTCAAATGGGTTGGGTCAGGTCGGGTTCTTAGGTCGGGCTAACAGGTCGGGCTGGAGTTGGGTGGACTCTGTCGTCGGATCGCTGTCGAAACGTCCCAGTCTGTCTGTTGTGGACTGTACTCCGTAGTGGAAATCCAACTGCATGCATCTGCAGTACCGTAGGAAAAGAGGGGCGAGTCAGCTTTGTTAGGAGACTCAAGTAAATGTTGAATGGGCGGGCGTAGTCTCAAAAATAGGATGAATGAATCCATGCAAGGTCTCCATATGGTTCCATACACTGTGGATGGTTGTGCCGAGTATAGACCATACGCATGGCGTGTTTGTGCGTACAAGAAAGATGAGGTGAGGAAGTGGGATGTGTGTATGTAGGAGGAAGGGAGAATTACCTACCAAATATTGTAGTACAGAGATAACGTCACTAGGCTGAGGCATCCGAGAAACGCAAGAGAGAGAACCAGAAGAGAAGGGGGGCAAAAGTTGGGCAGTGGTTGAAGACACTGCGACGTCGAGCATTCTGGGAGGGGGATTATCCCGGGCGCAATGACGGAGGGAGGAGTCGACTGATCCCTGTCGACTCAGCAGCAAGGATCGCGGGGGGTTCGCTTTGATGATGGATTTTGATGGATGGATGCACTGGGGCCCTCTCCAGGCCGTGTACGGAGTACTCTTATCCCCTTGGGAGCATAGAATTGGATGTCAGGGAGACAGTCAGCAAACAATGGGACAATACGACTGGTTGCCCGAGAGCTTGTCTTCGGTGTAGCGGGGAACCGGCCGTAGTGTATCCGTACAAAAGTACGGAAGTACGGAAGGCGTCGTGTCGGTGGTATCGGTACGGGCGCTGGCGAATTCTGCGAAAACCAAAGACTTGGGTGATAAGGCCAAGGATGTCACTTTGTCGAACGGTGTAGTGTACGGAGTACTCGAGGGGCACAATGTTCCTCCAGTAGGGGTCTTCGGAAGATGGCGAGTGGCTGCGGTTATCCGGACTTGACGACGGCTGGTCGCTTCTCGTCGTGACAAGGCTGCATGTAGGTAGCGCAAATGCCAAAGAGCATCTTCTTCTCGGGTGCTGACCTCTGCCCGTGAAGTATCGCAAATGATCGCCAAAAGTATTTGGTTGTACCTTGCCCCAAGCTGACAAGAAAGAGTGGTAGAAAATGGGCGGACGTGCGTCAACGTCAATGCCAATGCCTTGAGGTAGCGCCGCCGTCAGTGACGGGGCAGCCAACGAGATGACGGCAGACTAATAACACCAGTGCCGGGTGGCATGGCCTTTTCCTCCCACTGTTAGGTAGACTTCTTAGCCCACCACAGTAACAGTCAAGCGTGTCGACAGCTGGGTTGACAATCAGCCACAGAGCCTAAGTATCCGTAGTTGAAGGTGCTCAGACTCGAGGTCGAAGAGTCAGGCCAGTCAGAGGGTACATGCAGGAGCGGTTTGCTTGGCTAGGGCCGTTTCGTCTGCAGTGCAGATGGTTCTCACAAAGTTCAGATGAAAACCAGGCGGACGTCGCATGAGACGGGGGGATTTCTGGAGTTGACATGCAATTCCTGTCTCGGTGTCTGCTTTTCTGTGGCCCGTGGTCCTCAATCAGGCACAATAGCAGAAAGCCAAATTTTGCTCGGAGGATTCGTTGTCAAAATGTGAATGTCGAGAGGGATTGTGGCTTTCCAGCTGGCAGGATCAAAAGGAGCATTGCTCCGTACCGAAACATGCAACCTGTTGTAAGTGACAGTTGATTTGTTGGCAACGAAGTTGCTTGCTGACCGCTGACGTCTCGGGATGCGCAATGGAATGTGCCCTCCAAGGACAATGATGATGATATTGTGCAGAGGACTACGGAGTAGGTACACAGAAGATAACATGGATGGCCGCCTCGATCCAAAGTGCAAAGGCGTCCCGAGACAAGGGAGAGGCGAGAGCGCAGGTGCCGCGGAATGAACTCAGCCAAGATTGGTGTAATTATTCCGACCCAAGGGTCCGACCTGATGGCGTTGGCTCAGGAGAGTGAAACTTCAGGTAGCAGAGCCTTCCCGCGGAGGGATGTGAGACGGTCCTCCGTACCTTCAAGGCGAGGCAAAGAACCCTGCCATTGGTGTGAGCAAGCATGCAGTTGACGGGTTGATGGCTGTTGGCAAGGTGTTGATGGTGTGCAAAACGGTCGCTCTCTTGCCGTTTTGGGAAGCCGGTTGTCGTCCATGTCGATCACGGCGATGACGTCCTGCTGGGCTGGACGTGGATCAGGACTGAAGAGCTAACGTGAGGCCAGGATTAGGACCATACCTACCGGACTGATCGGTCAGAGTCTGGCGCTTCTCAGGCACGGCGAAGTTTCCAATCCTAGATTTTCCGTCTTCCAGGCAAGGTATGAAGGGTCTGGGCCTCGTTTCTCCAGCGCTCGGTGGAATGGCTCTGAATACCTCATTCTGCTGTTGCCGACTGATGAAGAGAGATCCAGCTGTGATAGTACATCGTCAGGAGGCGGAACGGGAGAATCTATGCTGGGCCGATCAGGGACGCTCAATCCCGAGATTCCATTTGTCCAAGATCCTTCATCCACTCGAATATCGACGTCGCAATCCGTCTCTTCTGCGGGCTGAACGAAGTATGGTCCATTTGTCTGAGGTTCGACGGCGCCGGACTGGATGCTAAGGCCTAGGACAGGGGAACTGCTCGGGGTCCCTGACTAATAGATACGGTCGGTCGCCAGTGACAACTAGAAAGGCAGGCGGGAATTTGACCGACGTCAGCGTCAGCGGAAATGATGGTGACTGGAGCTGAAAGTTGTGTTAGCGCGTGGTGACGACGGGGAGTTTGGCCGAGGGACGTCAACGTCCCCCCAGGACCGTTCGGGACGGTTGGCGAATTATTGTCTTTGGCTAGGAATGGCCTGTACTGGGGCTAATGGAAGATGCTGTTTGGTGCATAAACATGAACACGTAGGGAGCCCACGGCTGCGTTCTCTTTTCCCCTCGAGTCCTTCTTCGTTTGCATCGATCAACCGAGTTGGATGTCACAGAAAGAAATTGCTTCATTTACAGCTCCAAGAGGCCAGAAAGTCTAGACCGCGCCGTCGTCATGCTTGAAGATGGGCCATCTTGAGAAGGCAGGAGGAACCTCGGGACTGGTAAGTTCGCTCTTGCTATTGGAATCTGAGGTACCAGGGTACTTTTCAATCAGGTTGCTTTGTCAGGAAACTTAAGAAAGGTACGTATTACTTAGGGAACCTACACAGTAAGGTACCTTAGGTAAGGTAGGTTGAATGGAAGGGGAGGAACGTTCAACAGAGAACGGGAGGGCAGGAGCAAGCCAACGACGTACCGCTCCGTCGATGGTTCATTCAAACTTCAACGGTTCATCACAGCCAGAAAGACGTTGATGTTGCGCCCTCCCAGATTCCTTCAACATCGAGAAAGGCAATGCGCCCCTCCAAACTTGCACTCGCGAGCTTCAGAAAACAATACCGGCCTGTCACTATTGGTTGCCTCGTCGCAGTCTCTGTTGCTTGCCACACGCTCATCCTCCACTTCTCAAACCTTAACTACCACGATCCCTTCCTCTCGCGGACATTGAGGCGCCCATTGTCGTCCAACGTCGCCTGTCGTGTGCTCCACCGAGCCGGTAATCCGACATTTGACTCCAACCATGTCCATGTTCAAGTGGATGTCTCTGAGCGACCTTTCACAGCCCCTGGCCCGTCGGGCTCAGTCCCATACATCGGGTTCCAGTGCCAGTTGCAAGACCCTACTACTCTGGAGTCTGTAGTGTACACTCCGAATGCTGTGGCATTGTCTGGTCAGCGGCATATCCAACACCATGCCCCGTTTCGACCCAACCAACACCTCCTGCATCTTCGGCCTCAGTTTCCCTGCGTCTACCCGCCTGTCGTGCCTATCGCCCTTGCCCTGATGGCTGTCAGTCGTCGGCGATGCAACCGCCAAGCACCAAGCCCAACTATGGGACGTGTCGAAAACTCTGGAACCCTCTCCGCGCCGCCGTCCCCCGGGCCTGAGTTCAACACCATACGACACTAGGCGTTCGGAAGTATGGATATCACCACCATTATTGACTGGGCGATGCCGACGGAATACAGCGGCCGACGGAGACCACCCCGCACCACCTCATACACTTTCAACCCACCTCAACCTCTCGTCAACACCATGGCCGGTCAGATGCCACCACCGAAAATCGACTTAGCCCTTCCCTCTCCATCGGACTACATCTGCAGCATCTCGCCTTTCTGCAAGGCGCATACCCATATTATCTGCAGACAAAGGCCACACCACAGCGCAAAGCATACTACCAAACAAGCAATGACTTGTGTCTGCCCGCCCTGACTCGATCCTCCTTGGGCCTTTCTGCGTTTACAACCCGCAACTGCCGCGTGGGGTCGATGGGGCTGATCTTTGAGCCCCAAAGATGCGATGCAACTCGACATGTCTCCGTTGCTTGCTCACCGCTATACTCTGGCGACGCCCGGCTGTTGTCGCACTATTTCCCTCACTTGCAGGTTGCGGCGTTTCTTGCAGAGGCAAGCTGCAGACGCATGGAAGAAGGCAACAAGTGCAACGTCCCCCAGGTTGCCTTACCTGTGAACGGCGACGAACGATATTCAACACAAGGGATGGCTGTCTTGAAAACCACGCAGACGACCGAAAAGAGGTAACGGCGATACTCTCCCCTGGTTTTCTCTCGCCCAGACAAGGAGCATCCCATTTCAATTGCTTCGCCAAACAGCCCTGCCGAAAGACATGGTCATAGCAGGCCTGTCGTTGACGGTGTAGTATTCATTGGCACTGCCAATTGGCTTGACTTGCCCTCCTGTTCCTCGCGTTCTTTCGGTGAATAACGAGACCATTTCGCCTTGGACACTAACTCCTCTGGGGAAGCTTTTGCTCTCGTCTGCTGTAGTCTCCATCAGACAACGTTGACACTTGGGCAGGGGCTGTCCCAGAGACCCGCCAACCACGTCCGTTCCGGCGAAGCCCAAGACGGGGATTCCCCCGTTCTCACAATTCCAAGCCACCAAGCAGCGCCGTTGGGTTCACGCCCGACCAATGTCGGGCACATCCGTCCAAAGGGCATTTACTGTTCATTTCAGGCCGTTCCGCTTTATTGACCCACGAGTGACCTGTTCTAGCCTCTGGAAACCATCAATTCGGTGAGTGAAAGAAAACTCTGAGATGCTTGTTCTCGCATCTCGATCTCGCAACGTTTCATCCAGATCGGCCGACGATGGCGGGCCTTGATGTGCTACGTGCGCGAGTTTGATACGAGATGATGCTCTCCACTAAGCTTGGAAGATGCATGCAGCAGACGCGAAATTCACGTTGAGCTCTAAACGGGCAGGTCGATGAGGTTTGGAATGGTCTGTTTCCCACGTGGTTCACTACAGTGCCAAGAAAGCACCATAACGCCATCTGAATTGAGGCCTTACATCCTCCGTGAGTTGGCCCTGAGCTTGCAACTGTGCGGTTGAGATTGCTGACCAGTCACGCAGGAATTGGCACTCTACATATCGTTGGCGCTTCTGGCCGAATCAAGGCCTCGGGAGCTGCATTAGAAAGACAGGCAACGACACCGACTACAGCGGATAGTCAACCTGAGCACTAATGCGCCGTCAAGCGGCACTTGGCCATGCGTGATGGGCCTAGTTTCTATTCAAGTGTAGTCCGTTCTTCCACGTGCCGCGATTAGGCTCGACTTTGTCGACCGGCTGTCGATCTAGTTCACGAAAGGCTTAGACAAGGCGCAAACTGATGGACTATGCGGCTTAGCTTCAACTTGCTGCCATCTCTCGTCAGCCCATCAGAACGCATCTTCTGTTCTCAAGAGTATGCCTCAAAGTCGACGACGGGTTGCGGTAGGTTTGTGGCATGTAGCAGCAGACTCAGTAATTGCCGAAGATGGCGCCAATACGGACACAAAACTCTGCTCATACGCAAGGGCCCGCAACCAGGACCCTCCTTCGCCTCACTTTCGTCCTCTCTGAGGCCAACAACTTACCGAACCAAAGTATGCAGAAGGCGTCCGGCCTTGGAAGATAACTTTCGCGGGCCGGGGAAGACACAAAAGTGTACAGTCTGCGTGGCTGCTTACTTTACGGACTGGACCCTTTGTCCCGGACACCCGGACGAAACTGTTCTCGGTGAAGTGAAGTGGGATTAACTTAGAAAGCCTTGGGCGAAGCGGGATGGTATCCCAGGGTTCGTGGTCAACCGCTCCGGGGAAGGTGTCCGGGCCTTCGGGCTGTCTCCGTCCCGGAGACGGTGTGCGGGGGCGCGCAAGTTGACGTTAATTGGAGATGGAGATGGAGCTGGAGCAGAGGTCGACGGAAATTTTGACAGAAGTTGATTAATGATGAGTTGGCGTAGTCCACATTGTCCACTTCGCGCATCGTTGGTCTGACGCCGGTCCGGATTGAGCTAGACGACCGTTGATGGCGCCGGACCCAACAGAGTCTCCATTCCGATGCTGGGTTATCCCGTGGGCAAAAGCTGTCAAAACCACGGCCGCGGATGGAACCGATAGCGTGCACACCGGTTGAGACTCGGTTCAAGTGAGTTGATGTTTTGAAACGAGTAAATTGACACGCTGTCCTGCTGAGTACGTAAAAGTATCTAGACCATGATCTGTATCACACCCAGAAGCAGAAGAAGAGGGGGAGTGGATGAATGTGCCATCCATCAATCTCATAATCCCCGATTTCCCTATCTAACACGGCACACGCGGGATCTAAACAGATCTCTACGCCAAACTGCCCATGGGATCCCACAGCGGCAGCACAGTCGGCTCCGTTCCAATAACCCCGCGGACCTCCTTGCTCAGGAACCGCGGATCAACAACAGCCTGGTAGACAAACTCATCCATCCACGCGTCGCTCATGACGAACCAGCCCTTATCGCCCGCACTCTCGCCCCAGCTATTCTGCACCCTCCACCGCACGCTCTCGCCGCTTTCTTCGTCGATGTGTACCGCAGTCAGGACCATGGCGTGCGTCATGGCGCTCTCGCCCGTTCGGAGGCGGCTGGCTTTATCCATGCCCAACAGGGAGACGTTGAAGCCGAGCTCGTAGTCGATGAGGTCGAGATCCATTACCCCCGCGGCGGAGTTACTGAATTTCCCGACGTCGGAGCCAAAGAAGACGGGGAGGCCTGCTTTGATCATGGACACACAGGCTGATTTGAGGGTGGGCATGGAGACGTTTACGTAGGTTACGCCGCGGCCGCCTACGATGTTGCCTAGGCGGTCGACGGTGAGGAGGGTGAGGGGTTCGTGGCGCGGGTCGTGGACGAGGGAGACCATGGAGTCGATTACGGAGGAGGTGATGCGTAGGTCTGGGGAGTAGATGTCGCGGGCGAAGGCCTGGGGTGTTGTTTTCAGTGTGTGCGGTTTGGAGGATTTGTCGAGGTAGGTCCAGGTGAATTCGTCGTTGGGGTTGGGGGGCGGGCCGAGGGCGAGGGTGAGGATGGAGAGGATCTCGCGCATCATTTTCTCTTTTGTCGCCGTGAGGGTTTCTGTCGTGGTTGAGGAGGACGAGGCAGACTTGACGAGCTTGCGGAGGATGAGGGCGTATTCGCGGAGCTTCGTTTTGACGATGGAGTTGAGAACGCCGGAATTCATGGCGTTCCACGAGTCCGGGTACAGCGCCTGCGGGACGAGGCCGTACTTTGGACCAAGTTGTAGACCATGTCCCACTGTCCGCCATCGCTCACGATATCACCCAGTAGAGCCTGGACGAGGCGTCCGTCGAGGTCTTCGCCCGCGGCGGCGGTGTCGATGATTTGCTCCAGAAAGTAGTTACTTTTTTCGAGCTTGTCCCAGAAGAAGAGGTAGGACTGTGAGAGCTCGAACGAGTCGAGGGCGTAGCGGCGCATGAGGGCGACGCGGAAGACGTTTGTGGAGGCGAACAGCCAGCAGCGGCCCGAGGAGCGCTGGTTCGTGATGGGACCGCCTTCGAAAGGGATGCGGGTGTTAAAGATTTGGGGGTCGGCGAGCTTGGTTGCTGTTGAGGTTAGGACTGTGCGGGGGTCTGCTGTGCTCAGGGCCGTGAGGGCGAGTCTGCGGAAGACAGTGAGTTAGCTTTTTTGTGTCCTTTGATATCTGGAAGGATTGGGCTTGGTGAGTATGTACTTGTTCTTGGGATCAGCGAGGAACCTCGACTGCCAGGATTGTGTCTGCTGGACGGGGAGACCCTCTGGCTCGCGGACGAGTCTGATGTCGCGCTTCTCGTCATCGCTGCTGCTGGAGCCGACGTTGACGAAGTCGTCGTCGGTGACTTGGAAGCGGCGGAGGCGGTCGAGGAGGGCCTTTTCGTTGGAGGCGTCGACGGCGGGTTTGGATTCTTGGGAACCCATCTTGGCTGCTTTGCTGTATGTTGCGGGCTAGGTCGTTGTTGTGGTTGTGGTTGTGGTTGAGCTTGAAGCTGAATGTGAGGCTACCTTACAAGCAATGTAAGGTAAGTTGAGAACGGTAAGATGACGGGAAGTCACGGATGTCGACGCCGTGTTGCTGCAGAAGAGAAGCACGATCACGCAATCGTCAGAGGTCAGAAAGCTTGGGAGGTTAGACGGGAGCTCAGATTCAGATCTAGCTCCCGATGAAGGAGGCCGGGCTGAGGTCGTGGTATTTAAGACAAAGGAGCCGGTAACACGAGTCGTTGACTAGAAACCCCCGCGACCCCTCACACCCAACCATCCTTCGTTCCGATCCGCCTGATACCGAGTAAATGCCACAGAGAAGGGGGTATAGTTGTCTCTCCAGGTTGCTTCGCTTGTGCTTGCTAGTCATCTAGGTAGGGAAGGTCATGAACAAGCTTCCCGGGGTAAAGTTGGGTGTGTGGTGCCCGCACTTGCGCGTCTCTCTTCTCTGTCTCACACTCACTATCTCTCTCTGCCATTCTGCCTTTCTCTTATCAGTTGGAGTCGAGTCCGAGAAGGGATGGAGGGGTCGGGAGGGCTGCTTTAACCGTTAACGTGCTTCATGGGGGAAAATCCAGCCATACAACGACGAGGGTTTGGGGAACTTTGGGGTTGGGTCGACAGGGATTAGGTGCCCACGAGGGAGCGATTGGAGAGTCACGCACCCGCAGACCGGGGGAATGGGGAACCATCAAGGTGCTTACTGTGATATGGAATGTCGCGGAGAGAGGAGCACATGATGAGGTGGACTTGAGTGGATTGATTGGGTTGTTTTGTCGTGTTCTTCGGGTTCGTGAGTTTTTTGAGTGATGGTGACGGTTGATGCGAAAGCACGCCATGGGGATCCACGATGGTCAAGTGTAGAAGCGCTGGTTTAGGTACTTGTGCATCTTTTTTGTCAGGTATTTCTCGCCTATGGGATCGATGTCCGGATGAGCGTCGGTCGCTTCCGAATCCCATTGAGCTTATCTTTCGAGGTAGATTCCTGGACCTACTCCCTTTTGCTGATGATTGAGAGGTGCTACCTCAAATTTGGCGTTACCAACAGCCTTAGACACATACAAGGCGAGAACCAGCAATTTCATTTCTACAAAGTTGGGAAACAGGTCAGACTTGAACAGGAAACCCGTGGGGGATAAGCACAACACTGCAATCGAGTCCAGATTTGTGCGCGGCGATACGGAGGCTCCGCCGATGCGGGAGGTCCGGGAGAGGACCGAGAAAAGCGGGGCCGGAATTCGGTGCCGTTTGAGGCAGCCATCACGAGTGGAAGCTTGCGTTGAACATGAGCTGTTGAATCCCCTAATGCATCTCGTGCATCTTTTCAGTCGGATATCATCCGTGCATCAAGGTACCAGGCTTTAGTCGGCCAGAGAGTGCTGAGGAAGGTAGCTGTAAGGAGACGAGTAAGGTTAGTATAGAACAGGACTTGGGACTTTGACGGAGGTAGAGCATGATACGTCTTGTTTTTAGGATGAATTGGTATCCATGATTCTATGGGCAGGAAAGCGCGGAGGGGCAGCAGGAAGAGGGTAAGGAGAAGCCCAGCATACCTGAGAGGAACATCTCTATGCTGTGCTAAACAACGAAGGTAAGACTATCCCAACAGTCAAGTCACCTAATATTCAGCCTAATAAGCTGCCGGTATTACACCGAGAGATTGATGCTAGTTCTCTTCTGTTGCTTCGAGAAACATCGAGCGTGGCGAGTTCACTGAGAGCCATGTATGTCTCTTAGGCAGTATGTGACTCATTATTCGGCCATAGCCATCGTCTCCGAGACAACTCGTGTGTCGATGCGTGGAAATCTGTGCTCTTTCAATATTAAAGTCGAAGCATTTTGATTTGAAATTTGCTCCTGCTGCGTAACCTGGAAAAAGACCAAAGAGTGGTCCCGGGTGGAGATCATGATTATCTGCTGGGAAGATGGCTTGTAAATCGTGTCATTCTGCCCGAGAGTCCCCTTCCTCTGCTCACACCGACTAAGCGATCATAAGGTAGTTTGTTTTGCGCTTTATAAGGATAAGTTTTCTTTCTATGGATGACTTTTACTTGACTACTAGCTAGTCACCCTCCAGTCTTTCGAACAAGAAGGTCATGACAAACAGGAAACATGTGCAGAAGCAATACTATAAATAGACTGGCGATAGAGTCTGTGTCAAGAAACATGAACTATCAGAATGATGCTGATTCCTAGAGAAGTTGACCTCCCCAAGATTCCTCCCACACATTCGGGCACGATCCGCCTAGGTTGTGACCACGATTGGATGACTCGAACAGGTGCCGCACCCCTCAATCCCGAATCGTCTTCTCTAAGGCTAATTATGTTGTAATATCGGATGCATCAATTGCTCCCTAGACTGTTGTGGTGAATTGGTCTCCAAACACGCGATTTACAATTGGTGCGATAATTAGCGTTGCGAGTCGTTTCAGGCGATGGTCAACTACTGCTTGGGGTTGGCTTGTTCCAACCGTCAAACATTATCTGAAGACCTGTGGTATGCATATACAGGGTATGTAATAATGAACCCATTTCCTTTGATCTCTCTTCGAAGCTAGCAGCTTGCCACGCCGAGGGAATAACTCCAGAGAGATTATTTTCCACTAAATTATTCGAATCAGCACCCAGGTAACGCCAATGGCTTTAGACATTGGTAGCACTTAGTCACCTGCTTCGAGTAATACTCTGCATGTTGTCAATGATTCAAGCTTGCAGTAAAGTTGAGGGTCCGGTGGCTGCCATCGTCCAAAATGCCCTTTGAGGGATTCCCAGGCATTTATTTGGCGCTCAATTTTCGTAATCAACTCAATTTTTTCGGTTAGGAATTCAATTTGATCTTTCATACGCGCAACGATCTCGTCACACTTTTCTATGAGAGAGTCTGGGGATGGATTCGACATACTTGACATGGCTGTGGAAGGGAGTGGTGGGGATACTCAAACATTTGTGGCAACCAATATGGCCTTTTGGAATGAAGAAGTGAGCTATAAGTAGGTCAGAAATGATCCCCATTGCTCCAGCTTGCAGATACGTGAAACAAAGAGATTGAACAGAACTGGCGGCATCGGCTTCACACTCCGTAAGACGAGTTCTTATTCTTCTTTGTCTTCCTAGCTGGGTGTTCAGTCACTTGTACGTTGGCTAGACTTGAACATGTCCTTGATTCCGGATAACTGTCTGCGGCGGCTTCTTTCTTTATTTGTGTTCCAAGCAAGGACATGGGTACACTGTTCAAGAACACGGAACATGATGCGACTTGAGGCGCAACTTCCCACAGAAGAAATCATTTCAGGTGCAGCAACTCAATTGAATGTAATGAAACAGGTATTGGCCATCCAATTGAGGGGAGGGTTTGTGGTGTATCCCTGATTATCTGAGTACCTAGTACTTTATGAAAGATGTCTGGCGGCTGTAGACGTAGAAGTTGTAGAAGCACGCCACAAGAAACACGAAAGACCATGCAAATTTCCCCTTGAATGCGAATGTGGTAAACATCGCAGTAAGTACGTCTCAAGCGAAGATGGGTTTTCGTCCTTCTCAAACAAACTCAATACTAAATTATCTGTGGAATTAATACCTTACTATGAGCGCAACCTTTCCACCCATCTCTTAGAGTCCCTTTAAGTAGGTACCTTAAGGGTAGGGCCGGCCGTGTCGCCCGCCCCACATCCCCGAGTCCGGCCCCGTCATGGGCCTAAAGGACCAAATCGAAATACCACCACGGCCCAATCATTTTTCGATTTGATTCAGACGAGAACAAGCCGTGTTGTGCCTGCTTTTTGTCCAGATATGCATCGGAATATTTCTCCCAGGAACTCGCACGGTCTTTGCCGCGCTCAAGGTAGTGCTCATGAAAATGCTCCCCAGAATGCTGCCGGGATGTTATTTTTCTTGCATGCCATGGCAACCAATGACTAGGTAGGTATCAAATCAACACGTGCCGCCCAAGGCGCTGCATTTGCTCACAAGTGGTGTGCCAGCTTTGCTTCGCCATCTCAGCCTCCTTCCGCGCTTTGGTGTCGACGATGATCACGAGGTGCCATTTAAATCTTGGCAACACTAAACAACTGGAAATGGGGGACAAGCCCGAATCAAATATTCCTTGATGAATCTTTGGAACCCAAATGAAAACAAAACCGAGATGCCATTGGAGAAAAGCCGCGTTAGTGTGCGGCGACTCGGGATCCCACTATTCACGGGAGGTCCGGGCCCGAATTCGGGAAAAGCGGATACACTATCTCCAACCAACAGGGCCTTTGTTACTTGCTTCGCCGAAAGCTTCGTATGTACTGAACTCAATATGGCTTTCGCCAAGACCAGATCATCATGGAAAAGTAAAGTGAGTGTGGATAATTACCAGTCCCACCATCCAAGTCGCCCTGGCGAGGTATCGGTAGAACGAGGTCATGTTAATTTTGATTCGCGTTCCTTTCCTCGAAGAAAGCTCGAGCGTGGCCACTTCGCTAGGAGCCATGGATGCGCAGACAATTTGCGACTCCACACCTGGCTTCAGCTACAGTCTCTGAAATACCTCTGTTGTCGATGGCCGAGACTTACACCCCGCCAATATCAAAGCAAAGTCCTTTTTCTTATGTTGTTTTCTTCTAAAATACTTGTGTAATCTAGCATCATATGAAAGAGTGTTCCGGAGTGGAAATGAGATTCGTTTGCCGAGATGATCTTTGAATTCTCCATTCTATCTAAGAAGCCCTTCTCTGCTTTCACACAGATCATACTACCTCACAGTCACGAATCGCCTCACCCACTTCATCGTGGTGAGGAGCTCATGGGGTTTTAACTATGGATACCTTTTACTTTCGACTTGACCAGCTGTAACTAACGATAAAGTATACGCACCCAACCTATGATGACAAGCAGAATTACTTGCAAGGTAATGATGAGAACACACGTTCGATTTAATGTGTTGAAGTAGACATGCCTTGATGGGATATGGTTGTCTGCCATTGAAGCTAGCCACCATGGAATTCCCTCAACTAACCTTCGCATATTGCATCCAGTCCGCAGCCGCAATTTGACAAGCTGAGTAAGTACCGCAACTCTAAACCTGAACCATCTTCTTTAAGCCCAGTCGGGCTGGGATATCGGATGCAGTGATCGTTTTCCGAAGTAGACCAAGAGGCGGATCAGTCTTCGGAGAGGTGGTCGACGGGAGAGAATAGAACAAGTTGGAGTTGCGAGTCGTTCGGGAGGTTATTCTCTTCTGAATCGGAAGATGAAAGCCATTCGATAAGTTGGGGTTGCGAGTCGTTCGAGAGGTTATTCTCTTCCGCATCGGAAGATGGAAATACTTTCAGCAGATTATCCATAGCACCCCTAAGTTTTTTCGACTCTTCAATCGTCTCCGGCGGCGCATATGAGGTCTCAGGTTTCAGGAGATCATCACACACTAAGGTATTTTACTCAAATCAGCAAATCAGCAATTCTGTTGGCCAATGACTTTGGAAGTAATAAAGATTCACCTTTGACGAGACTTGATGCAAAAGGCTCCAATACTTCAAGTGCATCATCTACCTTGGGTCTGAATGAAGAACCTGATAGCTGCTTGACTCGCCATCTCTCGATTCTCATTCGGATTGCTTTCCAGGGAATACGCTGAGGCTCAACCGTATCTTCAAATTCGAGCCATGCCGGCAAGGCCTGTGACTTCTTACTTTTGAAAGCTTCAAAGACTCGGTCGCATTCTTTCTTAAAGTATACTACCGAGTTAATTAGTTCTGTTTGATTCGTGCTCGCCATGACCATGGAACGAAGTGATTACGATATTTCTGAACTTTGAATTTGCGTGTGAATCGATCAGGCCATATGGGAAGGAATGAGGAGTGACCTATAAGTAGGCCAGAAGCCCTCCTCATTGCATCGGCCTGCAGATGCCTAACACAAAGAGACTGTATGAACCTGGCAGCAGCATGGCAGCACCGATAGAACAAGCCGAACACTCGACAAACCAAAGGTTTCTTCTTCTTCTTTGTCTACCTGGATGTATATTCAGTCTTTTGGAAATTGGCCGAATCTGAAAACATCCTTGTCACCGGCCCCAACCGCCCGTGGCGGTTTCCCCATCCTTTGTACTTCAACCAAGGGCCAGCGTTCACTGTTCAAGAGGAAAAGAGGATGACGAATATCGAGGCATGGTTTGATCAAAGTCATTGCTTCAGAGTAAGTGACTCAGTGGGGTGCAGTCGAACAGATGCGGGTATACGATTGAAGGGACGGCTGATGGTGTACCTGATGATTTGGATCTGAACGTCATGTAGCACTGTCACAAGCACGCGATAAAGAAGTCTTTCAACAGAAAGAGGCTATGGAGGCTGACCTAGTGGGTACTAGGGGTGCACCTCATGAAAGATAAGTTCTTAGGCACCTGTTCAATGAAAAGGAGGGGAGGTGAGGCCTGGGGTGTTTGAATGCTGGACACCCCTACAGTCCAAAGCGAAAGCGTGTTCTGGTCCTTCTCAAAGAAATCTATGGAAAACCGCATCTGTGGGAATTATGTCTTGATACCTATGGGCACATCTTTAGCATCGGTCTCTAAGGCCCTTTTGGTGGTGGATGGGGCTCGCTACAGGGACCGTCCCGATGAACCCCCAGGCCCAGGCCCGACATGAGCCGGGAGGGCTAAGCCGAGCCGGAAAACCACCGTCGTGGCCATACATATGCCGAGAAATTCTTCCCGGTTCACTCAGGGCGGCAAGTAGTTGTATGGCGCTTTCTAGTCGTGACGACATGCATCGGTACCTATAGGTACTTAAATGAACTTGCGCGGTCTTTTGCCGCGCTGAAGGTAGTGCTCCTCGTAATGCCCTACGTATAATTTCAGGAAGCATCAACGGGTGTTACTATACTTGCATGTCATGGTGCTCCGCAATATTCAAAGGAGGAATTTCTGATTTAAGCGTCATGTTTACTCACCTGTCTTTAGCTATGAGCTACCAGCTACTACCTTACCTTATGCTTAGGCCCTTCCGCTCTCCAGAACCGGCGACGAGTACCTTAGGCAGTGGGTGCCATGTCAATTTTGACATCGTTGACACGTACAACTAGAAGAAGATCCCAAATCTGACACTTCTTGTTGTAGCGTTAGGATGCAGATAAAAGACAAAAGCAAAGAGCATGAGAGACGGGGTAAGCCAAATCTGTATGCCGCGACCCGGGACCCCACCCTGCACGGGAGGTCCGGGCTCGGGTCGGGAAAAGAGGGTCCAAAAGCTACAACCGGCCGGGCCTTTATTGGTTGCTTTCGCGATAGCCTCAGGCGTGTTGTTGTATGGACATGACTTTCGCGAATACTAATGCATGATGCAAGAGCATAGTGCGCGCTACTCCGTACTTTCAATCGCACATGAATACACGAGGCGCCGTATTGTGTCGCGAGCACGCTCATTCAGTGCCTTACTCCTGAGTTACCCGGAAGAGAAGCATCCGACAGGGAGATGGCAAGGTCTGGCTGAAGTTACAAGCTCGACCATCTGTCAATATGACAGAGTAGCTTGAACCGCATTCTTGGGGGAGAGCTGCAAGTCCCTGAACCATAGTCGCAGTGGCTATTCTAAGTTGGGTGCTGGGAGTTCTATCTGTATATGACTCACTAATGTAGTCTAGAGAGAACCTTCTAGGTCAAAATGATGCTCGATTGCTCAGAAGATAGCCCGCAGGATGCTACATCCCGTCTTGCGAGCGCGTTCCTGCATTCGGTCTCCAGTATCACATCTCGATGCATCTTCTTCTCCTGGGAGAGACATACTATTTGATAACCATGCTTTATTTTCTCAAATTTTGTACTACTGCTTTTGTTCCTTTTTTTGTTGTTTTATAGCTTGAAATTTATAGTTATGTGTGGAATGGACGATAAGGTGAGCCACGTTGGTGATAAAATCTGTCCAGAAACCTCCTGAACCAAAGCACCATAATCTGCGTAGTCGCTAATTTTTGCGTATATTCTTTCCCCCCAGTCTCCGCGCGTTGTGGTTTGCAGCAGTCATTCCCTTGGAAAACATGCCATATTTGGTTCCGCGGGTGCGATTTAGGCACTAAACTCCGAGGGGTTAACTTGTGTGCCTTCTTTGAAGGTCACGCCCCTCTCAGCGAGGGACTTAGAAAAGCCTTGGCGCCCCCATTGAGGTTTCTTTCGATATTTCCAAGCGATGCATTTAGCTCCGATCGGCCTTGGTCTTGATTTGATTCTGTCGTTTCCCTGTTACGGGCTTTTTCACTGAGTATGTCTCTCACTATACCCAAGGCAGTCGTCTTTTCCAAACTGCCTAGTTTGAATACTGCAATCTATCATCTTTTTCCAAATCAACTTTGATATGCTCCAGCCTCGCATCCTCGAGCGTGTCGCAGCGGCTTTCGAAAAGTTCATTCAGCCTCTCAATAGCTAGCTTCAAGGTTTCATTGCCGAGCGGAGAAGCAGCGTTTTGAAAAAGATCGGATATCTCCCTGATAGCTGTCCGGCAAGGTTTTAGACGATAATCTATCGCGGGGCCTGCGGGAGTAGGAGGTCCTGGCTCATTTTTATTTTGCTGGAGGATGATCTGAGCCGCGACAGGAAATGCTGCCATTGTAGAAACGTTGGTGGTGAGTGACGAGGCGTGGTACTTGGGAAGGAAAAATGAACCCTTTTATATTCCAGGACAGGAGAAATTCATCTCGTTGCTTCACCCATATACATTCAGGGCAAAAAGGCATATTGAGCGAATTCCCTCAGCCGAACCGACTCGTCGCGCCTATGACGATCGAGCTTGAACGCACATACTGACCACCTGGCGGTCCATTTTGTCTTTTTCTCTTTGTCGACCAAATATTGTTCTGAGCCAGGCAAGCAGTAGCCAGTTTACCGGCGTAAGCGAGATGCTTGTTTGAGATCATCTGCGGCGGCTATCCCAATCCTTTGTGCTTCGACCCAAGATCCCGGCACGACGTTGACGGTCGGAGTTGCAGATGTCTGCAGTTACATGCAACGGATCCCTATGGTCATAGAGATCCCACAATTACGGAGATCCTAGGGTCACAAGCAAATATTCATACTAAGAGACTGCTGGACTTTCTCAGCCTTTTTCGGCCACGACTCTTCTCCTTGTCCCTTGGCGCCTCGGCTTGACGCGGGCCCGAAAGTTCGAAAGGCACGGGGACGCAACAACCTTGGGCCGCTCCGAACTTAACGGCATGACCGGCCATCTGCACGCCCGGATCTTGTGCTACATAACTGCAGTTTAGGATGTATAGTTGGTGATACGTGTGGACGGCTTACAAGGATGCCCTTTCTAGCCAAAGCTCTTCGCGACTAAAGGGTCTTATTACAGGATTAACTTGAAGAGATACGTATATTCTAGAATCTATTCTTACTGAAGGGCCATTGAGTACGGAGATATTCGCATAGGGTGAGCTTTTCTAACAACTTACGTACCTAATTTAGGTAGAAGAGGGGATGATATCAGTAGGCTTGGCTGCCAGTTGTGCGCAAGGCAGTCAATATAGCTAAACTCCACAGTCAAGTTACGAAACTTTTTAATAATGATAGTGTTTTTTTCTTTTTTTTTTTTGCCTTTCTGGTTTTCTACTTTTTTTTTATTTACATTTTCTTTTTGCCTTCCACAATACATAGGGCCATACGCTAAAGGAGAAGAAAAAATACCCAGACGTCGTCCAAAGCCACCCGAACATGCTAAATCAGTCGAAAAGAGCCGCACTCCTCGTAACCGCCCAGCGTCCGTTGACCAGAGACTCTTACATCTCAAACAGAAATCAGTCGCTTCTCAAGTTCGAGGTCGATTTCTTATGTTCGTAGCTCGTTTGGTAAGCCTATTCGCGTTGTGGTCGCTCACCATCAAAATGAGACCAAGTCCCCGCGCCTGCATGATGATGATGATGATGACAGGTATGATTGATTAGAATCAAGGCCGTTCTGTCCATACAACTTTCTGCCGGTGGCGGGAACGCGTCTTTTGAAGTTTTGGCTCAGACATGCTGCTCGAACAAAACGCTCCGCAGGTGCGCCTCGCTAAGACGGCGAACGACACCCTTTTCCCAATCTGACGTGAAGTCGGCATACCTGAGCTGGATTTGTAGGAAACGCAATGGGATCATTGTGAACAATGTCATGCCAAGTCGCGACCGTGGACCAATGCCCTGGGTAGTGTCCCTGGTGCGATCCTGACCGAGTAGCAGAATAGGATCCTTCGAAGTGGACTTGCCCCATGTTTCGTTTCTAAACGGAAATTCGGGATTCGGTTCGGTCATGCGTTTTACTGCATTACTGAAGTCAGCATTCGAAGCCGTCGACTTCGAGCCGTTGCGATGACTAACCTTCAACGAGATGAGCGTAGAGAGAATCCAAGTCCATTTGCAAGTTTTTCGAAAGGATAGAGTTAAACCTCAAAACGTTGTCGAATATTTCCTTCCCCTCCGACACTTGCCCCTCTTCGTCGAGAACACGGATTTCATGACCCCACGCCAAAAACTCCTTCTGAAGCCTCTTAACGGTAGGGGTGAGATCAGGATGATCGTTCTCCCTCAAGATGTTTGCGAACGTTTCTACGCACTTCTCGACTAGCTTAGATGCATCTGGGTGTCCAAAGCTGTATACGTGATTGCTATTTGAAGTGGCCGTGAGCACCTGGTTCATAATTCTTGGGTCTATGAATATTGGATTCACAATTGACGAGTTCATTCTCGACGGGTCCATCATTGACGAGGCCATGACTGTTGTCTGAGGTAGTTTCGTGGTTTCGATGTTGGTCGCAGAGATGCAGGTGAGAAGTGACCAAGCTTTTTGGAAACGATTGATGAAGATGGCCTGTTATATAACCCAGAAGATTACAAGGCTCTCTCACTCCTTCAACTCATAGGTACTTAGCATAAGGATGGAATGTTTAGCGAATGCTCGTAAACAGCTCATCCTATCACGAGCCCACGATGTTTGACCCGACAGCACCCGCTGAACAGTTGATGATTCAGATTTGTTCCCTGTCTTTGTCTTGCCAGTCACCAGTGACTCCTTGTGAAGACTGATGTAGTTTAAATGCGTTTACTTCCGGATTCTTGGATAAGGCGGCATCGTATGTGGCGGTTTACCCAGTCCATTCAAAATCTTGGTACGACCATGGACCGAGCCATAACAGGTCAGACGGGAGAAATGCAACAGGGTTTCGAGAGACTTCTGATGGCAGCATGTGTTGTAGAGATGCGCATGACCAACCCATAGAATGACTGCTTTACCGCGATCCCATCATCAACGATAGGCGATACGAATATGTGTTACGTGATTCAGAATAAATATTCTTTGAGCACGCGTAAACATGTACAACACGAGCTTGAACAGAGGGATCAAGAAAAGTTGGCGGAGTCTGCGCGGCGGTAAGACCACCATTGAGAGAGGTCACCTCGACGGAAGCCTCACCCGCAGTCGCTGAAAGAGGCCATTGAGGCATAGCTCCCATTGGGCTGGTGCTGATGATGACAAGGACGACATGGTCGATATCGACACCAGACCCATGACCCATTCCATTTCCGCGAGTTCGGGAGGCGAAAAAGATTGCCTGTTGAATGGCTTTCATCAAGCAGCACAAGGACCTGGAAGCCATGAAGGCGACGGATCGTAGTCTCAGTTACTTTCTTGTATTTGATGGCACCAAGTCAGATTCCTCAACGGATATTATCGTAGAATTCTCATGGACTCATGAATTTTGGGTACATGGCTCTGTCAGATTGCAATAGTTGAGCACCCACGATGTTGCGGCAGCCAATAGTTCATCTACCTCTAGATAACCATCAATCCAGATCTGGTTATACAACGCCACCACGCGAGGTAGTTGAGGGCCCAAATAAAGAAAGCAAAGAGCAGCTGCGCTTGTGAACAATTGTTAGAGCGATGTAAATGGAGATCATGTGCTGGGAGTCTGAAGAAGACAGAAGTACCAAGGCCTGTGTCCAGAGATCACAGTATATCGATGCCTTCGTTTGGTCCCTGTCGATGGGAAAGCTCTGGCCTTGGGACTTATAGATACAACATGAGTCCTTGAAGGATCTTTCCGGAGAGCTCGGCCGGGTTTTCTCCTGGGTGTTTCCCGGTCGTGCCTGAGCTCATTTAAATCATGATGGCGGGGATGATGATGACAGGCACTCAAAGCCTTGCTGAGGGACATGTAGTGCACTGGAGGGTTATGGTGCCGCTTGGCGCACGTTGTCCACAGATGTGTCCCTCAAGCTAAACCTGGCTATCAGTCTATAGCTGCCGACTAAAGCGGCCAAAACCAGATGAGACAGAAGCAATCAAGCAATTAATACAAAAGCCTTGCGCCCGAGTGGGTCGGTTGACTGTCATCTTTGTACGGGTCGTAACATCTAGTCGGATCTTAAGTCCGCAGCGGCTTTTAACTCTTAGCTCCGTAAGATAATCGAAGCAGTTCAACTAACAACGATGTAAGTTTTGCTTCCTTTTCTTTCGTTATACTAAATGATAGGAATCAATTCAAGAAACATCAACGACAATTCTGCAACCGCAGCGATGGAAGGAGATGCCTCGAAAACAGTGTTAATCATCGGTGGAACCGGTAAAGTCGGCCGACAGCTCACCAAGCTCTTGGCGGGGACGTCAATCCGGACTTATCAAGCCTCCCGCAAAGGGTCGGCTACGACAGAGGCGGACGCTGAGAACGTCAAGCCGATTGCTTTCAATTGGGACGATAAGAAGACATGGGACACGGTTCTAGAAGTTGGCGCGACGAGCGTCTTCCTAGTAGCACCACCAGGGGGTCCTTTACCGCCGGTGGAGTTGTTCATTGACCAGGCGCGATCAAAGGGCAACGTAAAGCGATTCGTTCTGCTGAGCGGAAGTCCAGTTGAGCCGGATATCAAGAGTCACGGAATGGGTCGACCTCATGCCTATCTGAAGGAGCTTGGTGAGAAGGACGAGGTGGAATGGGCAGCGATCAGACCGACGTGGTTCCAACGTAAGTGCGCGCCTATCCTAGGGTCTGAAGAAGTGCTAATTCCTGAACAGAGAATTTTGCGGAATTGGATAATTACCGAGACTCTATTGTCAGAGAAGGTGTAATCTACTCTGCCACCGGAGACGGAAAGATCCCCTGGGTTGCTACAGAGGATGTTGCTGCGTGTGCATTTCAGCTACTCACCCAAAAGGATGCTCCAAACGACGAGTACTTGATCCTGGGGCCCGAGCTACTCAGCTATGGCGATGTAAGTACAGCTGTCTGATTTGCCCTTCCCGCCAGCAGTAGGAGTGAGTAACAATAGTATGCAGATCGCCAAGATCCTTTCCCAAACTCTCGGCCGCGAGATCACGCACAAAAACCTCTCGGTTGATGAGCTTGTGGATTACTATGTTCGTCAAGGTCTACCTACGCATGTTGCGGAGGTTCTAGGCAACGCAGACTTGGCCATTGAGAATGGAAGTGAGAACCGGATGAACAGCGTTGTTGTCGAGTTGACAGGGAAACACCCATCACGATTTTGTGACTTCGCGGAGAAGAATAAGAAGCTCTGGGCATCAGAAGCGTGAAGGGTCTTTTCATCTAAACATAACCATCAAATAGTAACAACGTGAGATGGATGATGATTGTACGCCAACCGTCTTTGAAGGGAGTTACGAACTTTCCCCCTGGTTCGCATACTAGCAATAGTCGAGTCTCCTGCAGAGAGCCATGGCTACCATTGTGCTCCTAATTGTACCAGAGTATATCCTGAATTTTGGCAAAATTTCCCTTGCTCAATTCCGTCCTTGCTCTTCCTTCCAGTTTTGGGCGCAGACTCCCTTCGTCTCCCTTTCACCCAAGACAAATATAGTAGTGTTTCCTCCAAGCTCTATCCATTCCCTGTCCTCGATGATATATGCATAGCCGGATTCAACAACTTCTCCCTGCCCATTAATGAAAATTACGCCGTAGAATAGAAACGCGAGGCGAATGTGCAGGTAGTGAAAACCAACTTTGGTGTTGAGTACGTTACAAGACAGGTAATCAGAGAATCCGCACCACGTACATTGCTACACCACGAGTGATGCTGAGATAAGTGATGATATATATTCCAAAGCTACCTGATCTAGGTCAACAAGTCCAAAAGAGTGCCTCATTCCTCGCAGTTGCCAGTGTTTCACTGCTTTCCCCAAGCCCCGATAATGCCGTATCTTTCAAGGCTGACGTTGGTTTACTAACAGCTGGTTCGGAAAAGCCTCTGTTGTCGGCCGTCTACTCCGTTGAGCGGCAGCGAATGTAGGCCCCTTCTCCACTTATCCCTGCTGAACCAAAGGAAATAAGGAGAATGCTTAGACTTCCGGGAATCCCATCTATTCGCAGGAGTGATTCAGTGTATATGCTGGTTTATCAATCGACCCTCTATCCCATTCTTGCTCACAATCTCCGAAAGGTAAGCATCGGCTGCCTCATCTTTCTTCTCGGGGAACATAACAGACGCGGACTCGAGGAGTAAGAGGCGCATCGGAATACCAAAGAACATGTACCAGCCGAGGTCTGACCGTGGACCCAACCTGATGTCATAGTCTATCTCAATCGTTGAAGTCTTTGGCAAGGGATCTTTTCGAGTGGCTTTGTCACTCCTCAGCCGATTCACAGCTCCCTCGGTGAGTATAGCTGACACTTCATTAGGTCAATTAGCATTACCAAGTTATCAACATCATGGTTGGGTGCGGTTTGATGTACTTTTCTGAAGGTAGTGGCAGAGGACTTCCAGGTCGTGGACGAAGATGGCTTTCTCGCGTTCACCTCCCCTTGAGATCCTGCGATCGATAGCAATCAACCCAGACAAAGGCTCAGGTCGATCACATTTCTTCTGAAGGAGCCTACTGACCCAGTTCCTGAAATCGATCCACAGATGGTCGACTATGGTCCGCGCTAGGTGATAGGGGATTTCGCCAGGATGGCCCACGATGGAGTTGAACACTTCGTCGCATTCCTTCAACTTTTTCGACGGTTGGCCGGCGAGGACCTGGGTGTTGAAATCACTAGAAGCCATGATTGCCGTTTGAGGTTTGGTAGTTTCGTTGTCGGGTACAGAGATGTTTACGAGGCATGATGAGACTATTCTGGAAAGGAAACATGGCATCTTTTATAATTCAGGAAACTCTACCACTCTCTGAACATTCGTTGTATCCCCCGTGGGTATGACTCTGTTGATCACAAGTTCACGATGGCTGAGCTTGAAAGCACCACCTGTTGAACACTCAACGATTCATAATCCCCTCCTTCTTTGTCCATATAACGATCTATAAAACGGCCCTACCCCGAGGAATTGATTGATGAAATCTGAAATGTATTCACGTCCTGATTTGAGAGGGTGTGGGAACCATATGTGGCGGTTTTCCAGACCTATGTGCGACCACCCGGTAAACTTATCCGTCTTTCGACACTCGCTTTCTGACAATAAATACGAAGACACCCACCCCCCATCAAACCCCCGAGCTCCTACCGCCACAGGACAGATATAGGTTTGGAAAAGAGGCAAAGTTCCTACACGTGCAAGTTCAACTGAGGCAATTCCTGAAATGAATGAAAGGTGACGACGCCACGACTTTGGCGGTGAATGGCGGTCACAATGACTCCTGTTGATCCCTCGATGAGCTGGTGTATCGAGAGGCCGTATGAATAACTGGAAGCTGCTGCCCGTGATGTGTGTCTTTCGAAGAGTGATGACTGGCTGGAGGGGTTTACCGACGACGGCGTGGCTACTCAAGTGATCTCAGAAGATCCGATGCTCAGCACCAGGAAACCAACTCAATGGGTAGGATTCCTCTTCAATCACGCATATACTCTGTATTGCACAAATGGAGGCGGAAGGAGGAGAAAGTGTGCGAAGCTCACGAGTCCTACATAGGAGGTGTATGTAAGTGGAAAGGCCGTTTGTAGGGCTCTAGCAGCCTTCCTGATTCACCTTCGCTACCGACTGCTCAGAACCCAAGAACGGGAATCAAACGAGACTCTGAAGACATATGTGCAAAAAATTTGGGGATCAAGATAGCCAATTGGTCCATGTACACCTGCTCTCAGATTAAGTGACTACAATTGGGTCAGCGCAAGACTGGGCCATAGCATGAGACTGAGCACCCGTATCCTTACTTGTATTTTTGCATATAGACTAGTATTCTGTGGATTTGTCTCGTGCTTTTGGGAGCTGGGAACCCCTCATCGTACACATAGAGATACCAATTACGATGCTACCCAAGTGACGAAAACGATCCAGAGCCGCCCTGATCTGGGTAAACCAGCTGAAAAGTGCCGCATTCCGTGAAGCCGCCAGCAATCCACTGCTTTCTCCAAGCCTCGATAGTACCGAATTCTCTCGAGGCTGACGTCGGTTTACTCAACGGGGTAATTCAGAAAGCTCGCATTTTGTCCGCTGTCGACCTGGGGGCCCAGCTATCCCGATCATGTTTGGTAATGATGAATACAACCGACTTCACTAGAGAGATTGGTCTATCCGGTCCCCCTCTCTACAAAGACGAGAGGACTTTAACCGAGTGCTTTGACCGACGGTGGCGAAGCAGGGATGATCTTGGCATCCAGCAATGTCCTTTCCAAGTTCTTCCGGTCGACAAACTTTCTTGATTTCTTCCCCTTGGAAAGCGATATCCCGGTCCCTCAATACAGCAAGCCTGAAATTAAGAAGCATGAAAACGCACCGGAATATCGACGAACAGTACTGCGCCAAGGAGTGTTCTTGGATCAGTGCCCTCTTCATCTCTCTCACGATTCGGCCAAGAGAGGTCCATAGGATCCCTCATTGTGGGTTTTCCCCCGTCTCACGTTAGGCGATGAACGGGGGCAGTTATCGACGCCGACCATGCAGCTCACCACACCATGTTGATTAGTACTGACATATTCGCAAAGGAGTATGTGGGTCAAGGTTTGGCGATGACTTACTGTCTACAAGAGTTGCAAGTAGACCTTGCAAGTCGCCGGTATGAGCATCTTGCCCAGATGTATAAGGCCCCACTGCCACTGACCAGTCGTCAAAATCATTGCTATATTTCTCGAAGAGAGCCTGTGCTTCCGGGTGTTGAGTCAGACTTATGCCTTTGAGGCGTTGAAATTGAGTGTGGATGCCATCGATATATCCCCATACTGGTCCATGGCCCTGAGGTTGCTGTGGCAAGCCTGAACTAGCCATGATTATTATCGAACTCACGAAACGCTGTATTGATTCAGGTTCAGGAGACGCTTGGAGCGAGTGATGAGGCTGTTTTGTAACGGGTATATGCCCTCTTTAATATCCCAGAAAACTATCCCACCTCCCAAGTTTAACACGCGAAAGCGTATTCAGGAAATGCCCGCAGCCGTGTTTGTCCTTTTATCACGAGCCCACATGATTGAGCCTGACAGCATCTACTAAGGTAGTATTTGATGGTTCAAAATTCTACTCCATCTTTGTCTACATAACTAACTGTGTGTCACATATTATTTGGCGATTGACGTAATCTGAAAGGATTGATGTTCTGAATGAGATTGGATGGAATCATAGGTGGCAGTTGCCCAGTCCTTTATTCGGCCGTGCTTGGCGAGGCCTTGGTAAACATACCTGATGATGAATACAGAGACGGCGGTAACGGCCATCGCAAGTGACGATGCTATGATTCTGGCAGTGAATGACGGTCAGAACAGACTTTCCGCCTTACTGAGGTGGTGAGCTTGGCTTATACTAAGTGGATACCAAGTAGATGTGAAGCATGGCGCTCCTTGATCAGAAACGAAAACAAGAGCACAGATCATTACTAAGGTCACAGTAGAGCATATTTGAGAAAGTTTAGTGTAGTACCCAAACATATGGATTACAGATCATATACAGAGCTACATATCTACGTAAAAGACTCCTGGATCCTTTATCCGTTCTGTTTTTATCCAAAATCGACTTCAATTTCTTCCATTACATTTGATCATCTGTAATTCGTACATGACATGTTTGCTAGATAAACCATTGACATAGCGTGATACGCTTACAGACGGGAGCCGTGGATGACCTTGACGTCGACGGCGAGCTCACGGCCAGCATCATTGAGGACAAGGACGCGGACGGAGCCACGGCCGGACTCGAAGGCGTTGTTGAGGCGGGACCAGAGGTTGGACTGGTCAATGACGGGCAGGCCCTGCTTGACGTCGCCGGTCTCGGTCATGGCAGTGACGTGACCATCGGCGAGGTCGAGGACGCGGTACTGCTTGAAGACGGGGCCGAGCATGGTCTGGACAACGACGCTGGGGGCGGGGTTGGCGATGAAGGAGGACTCCTCGTGGAGCTGCTTGGTGAAGAGGTCGACACCGAGGTAGCGGTACTGGCCGGTGGCGGCGGAGGTGGAGATCTTGATGACCTGGCAGGGGCGGCCCTGGAGCATCAAGAAGTCGCCGAGGCGGATGTGGTGGCAGGGGATGGTAACGGTGTTGGGGAGGAGAGGGGCACCGGAGCCAGAGCCGGAAGACTGGCGGCGGGGGGGCGGAAGCGGCGCGAACCTCGGAGACTTCGTAACGGTCAGCATGACCATGATGATGATGGTGGTGATGATGGGGGTGAGCAATCTTGTCCGCCAGCTTGTGAAGGCCTTGACGGAAAGAATGGTAGTGGCCTGGTGGTGCGAGCACCCTTCAGTGTCGGTCCATAGATTGGGGGGACGAACGGCGCAACCAAAACACACGCACACACACAAAGCCCAACAAGCATTGGACAGACAAGCAAGCAAGCACACGCACGCACAAAAGGGGGTCAAGCAGAGCACTGGGGAGGGGGATTTTCAAGACTTACCATCCTCGTCGTAGTAACCCATCTTGGCAGACTTGTGTTGGGGCTTGGAGACGTGAGTAGGCTCGATGGTCTCTTCGGTAACCTTGATGGTTTCCTTGTACTGCTGAGGACGGGGGCGCTCAGACTCGACGGTGTACTCGTCGACGTGGGAGTGCTGGTGGTGGGAGTGGTGATCCGAGTGGTGGTCGGAGTGAGAGTGGTGGTGGTGGTGGTGGTGAGGAGCCGGGTAGGTCTCGACGGTGACTTCCTCCTTGTGGTAGGTAGGTTGGAAGCGTTGACGGTACTGGCGTTCGATTTTATCAATCGGGTTTACCAGGTGCTCGTGGTGACGGGTGTCGATCTCAACGCGAGTGTCGTGGTGGTGGATGCGAGTGTCGTGGAACTCTTGCTGAGTGGTGTATTGAGAGGGAGCAGGAGCAGGAGCGGGAGGGGCAGGGCTGGATAGAAGGAAAAGAAGAGAGAAGTCAGTTGATGTTTTGATGGGGGAGCTTGATGGGGAAGCTTTTTCGCTCCGGTTGACATATTTGACGTGACAAGTGGTTACTTGGCCAACATGGGACTAGGGGGGCCGGGAGGAGGCGTCCAGGGTCCATGACTGGCGGCTCGTAATGGGCAAGGAGGGAAATTTGGCGAAATACCGGGGCCCGAGCTGAAGCGGTCCCGAGCCGGGGTGCCCAGTGGGAGAGAGGTAGGGGTGTGTAGAAGGAGGAGGAAGATGGGTAGGTAGGTGAGAGAGATGGTTGCCAAGGGGAGGCGGAGGAGGAGAAGGGGCGGTGACCGGAGTGACGCGAGTGGAGTATGTGTTGTTTTGAGGTTGCATGGGAAGAGGGAAGCGGGAGGTGAGGGGGGAAGGGAAGCGGGAGGCTGGATGAATCGATCGATGCCATGCCATACATAAGCTGTGATGGGCACATCCGGCCACAAGTAGAGAGGCAGAGAGGGTTGGGCATAGAGAGAGGAACAGAGGAACAGATAGACAGAAAGATCAAAACATACCGGTACTCCTCACGGTAGTTGTGGGACTCGTAGTGGACACCGGGACGGTGGTAGTGTTCTTCGATGCGGACCTCTTCTTCGTAGCGGTGCTGCTCTTTCCGAGGGGGAAGAGGCTGCTGCTGCTGCTGCGGCTTTTGCTGCTGCGGCGGCTGCGGCTTCGACTCGGCGATGGTGGTGAAGGAAGAGTATTGACTTTCCTCCCGTCCGGGCTTGTTGGGCTTCTTTTCGGGAAGTTTGATCTCAAGCTCTTCGTGCGTCTGCGTGACTGTTTGGGTCTGGGTTTGTGTCTCACTCTCCTTGTAGGTGGAGGGAAAGACGCTAAAGGGGACGGGGACACGAGCTTCAAAATCCAGATTGGCGGCCTTGGGGGCGCAGAGAGGAGAATCTTCTAAGCGTTCCTGAAGTGAGGAAGGCAAAGAAGAGTATCCTCTTGCTTCGTTTTCCTAAAAAAACAAAGGGGAAGGGAAAGGTGGAAGAAGCCGGTCGTTCAAGTGACACGCGCTTCTGCTTTTCTCTTCTCTTTTGGATTTGGAGGAAAGGGGGTGTGCCGACAGAAGGTGAAGTTGGGCAAAAAGGGCGATTGAAGCTTTGAAGATGGATGGAGAGGAGAGAAGAAGGAGGGAGAAGAGGGTCGCTCGAGATGTGCGATGCGGATTGGGTTTTGAAGACGGGGGGGTTGGGGGGTGATGGTTGGACCGAGCAGCAGGCAGAGCAAGCGGCGAGCGAATGCAGTCTGCAGAAAACGAGGGTTGCGAAAGGGTTGCCGGGGCAAGGGGTGAAATGTTGTGTGTGTCTGTTGTGTGTGTCTGTTGTGTGTCTGACTGTCTACGCAGTATTGTGTGTGTGCGAGTGTGCGAGTGTGTCCTCTTGAGACTCTGGACTGCTATCTTGGATCCAAGTGGGACGGAGACTGGGATCAGTGTCTTCGTGGGTGGATGGACGGCTGGGAGTGGATGCGGAGGAGGCGGGTTGGATGATCTGGATTGGACAGGATTAGATCGAGTGTGTCTCTTTTCTGGGAGAGATATCAAAAGATGGGAGGGACCAACCGAGAGTCTGTGTCTGTCTGTCTCTCTGTCTGATGTGGGTTCAACTTTCAAGTTGTGATGGATGGTGTGCGAGGGTGAGAGATGAGAGAATGGGAGATGCCTGCAGAATGGCAGGAAAGGGTAAGGTACGGACCAATAGGTAAGGTAGGATACGCAGTATACAGTAAAGAGAGAGAGAAAGGCGAGCAATTCCCAGCAAGAAAGGTGGTCAAAGTGCGCCGTGTGTTGTGAGGGAATGTTGACATTGGCTCCCGTCTCCTGCATCAAGCCAGCAGTGGATATTCCGTTTGTTTATTCCGACCCGAAGAGGACTAGCCTGGGGGATGGGAAGTGGAGATTTGACATGGGGGGATGAACTTGGGAAGGAGAAGCTCGGAGCTGCAGCTCGAAGCTTTGACGCCCTGGGAAAAGTGTACATAGGTACTGCCGTACTACAGCAACTACTACGCAGTAAGGTAGGTACCTAGGCAAGGTAGTGTATGTACTTGGTTGCAGTGGACGCCTTGCATCTGAGGTGTCCAGGCCAACGGTACCCAAGTCAGGCACCAGTTTTACTCCGGCGCGGCAGGTACCGGGCACCACTGCACACTTTCCCATTCTCCATTTCGATGGCGACCTGCCCGACTGTTTGAGGTGGAAACGTACCGACCAGTACAACGCTACGTACCTGAGCTACTGCCTTAGGTGGATGGAAGGAACCTCGGATACGTACTCCGTAGTGTACCCGCTGTCTCATCCCTCCCCGTCCTTTCCCATCTGATTCTGACTGCCCGTGCCCGCACATGTCGCACACCTCAAAAAATCGGAAGCTCTCTCTCTGTCTCTCTCACCATTCAATCACTGCGCCTAATCACGCCAATTGACAGCCCGACTACTTCAATATGGGGTCAATTGATTCAATGGCCCATCTTCATGCAAGTAATAACTATTCGAGTCATTCACATGCGATGGAATGTCATCCTACTGCATGCAAGATGCTGTCGAGTCGATGGACGGGCCACAGTACCAAAGCTTCCACAGAGCTCAGCTCTTCCACACCACCATACACAAACACACACACACGCCCATGCACCTCTTGTCCCTAGCGCTGCAAAGTGTGCCAGGCAATGTCGGCAGTAATCGCACTTCCAAGACGCCCGCTTGCGCAAGCTCCAACAGTGGACCTTCCAGCATTGATTATTGACTATCGTCCTGGACAAGTTAGAACTGCTGGACCGACCGCCGCCGACCATCTTCTTCCTCGGCTGCCCGTTTCTGGGTCCTTCCCTCCACCCCAAGATTACAGGCGCCGTGGTCGATCAGCAACAGAATAACCCCAACTTTGCTGGCTGGACTGGTCCAGACAGAATACCAAAGGCTGGAGCAGAGAAGAGGAAGAAACTGGGACCTTGCGCCAGCAAGAGGGAACCCCGGATTCTCACAATCGCTCAGAATCTGCAAATTGTTATGGTATCCCATGGCCCATACTGTGCAGTAGGCATTCCCACCCAGGCGCCGTGATGGGCGCCACAAATCCATGAGGCGCCAGTCAATGGACTCATTGGACTGTCACTTTGTTCTCAAGCATGAGGCGACGAACAGACACTAACGATGGGCCGTGTCGAATGTCTCCATGAGTCCAGCTGCATTGCTGACGGCTGTCGCGAAGTACGCTGATGCTCCCGACCCTACGAATACGCTCTGTGCATGTCGCCTGTCACATCTGGCAGCTTGTTGACACGCTCGTCAAGTTACGGATACTACAAACAAAACACCGACTTGGGGCTGGGTACGAAGATCGTCGTTTCGCCCACGGCCCAAATGCCCGCTATCGACCGTCTGCATGGTCCGCATAGCCTGACCGCGGCAGCCCGAAAACTCAATTGGCCAGTCATGGAGCTTCCCCAACCACCTTTCAGCTGCAATCGCCCTTCCCGGGCTGTTGTTTCCAGGGTTCTCAGGCCGGCGGCGGCTGCTGCTGCTGCTGGGGCCCTGCCAAAGTCAGCAATTGACCACTTCTCAAGTTCTCACACCCAATACGGGGATCCAATACTGGGTCTCACACATCGTGGAACACCTCCATTGGACTGTCTATCTGCAACCACCGCACAACTCATGCAAGTCGACGGTCGCACATGCAAAACGAGGCTGGCTGGCGGCTTTGCTTTTTCCAGGGAGGCCTACGACGTGGCCAAGGCAAAGTACCCTACCTCACGGATCCCGCCCGCTGCGCCCGAGTGGGGCTTCAAACCATTGATGGATCTCAGCAGTCAGATTCCCCATTTCCCCTGGATCCATCAGAGAGTCATGGAGACGCTGCTCCGTCCCAGTTTTGCGCTCCATGGCTCCCACGAGACTCTGCAACGGGGGGAGGTTGGAGCTATTCATAATCACCAGCCTCCCGTCCTTGGATCATCCCAATTGGCATCATATTGTCAATGGTTTCAAACCAAAGCCATCAAACCAGACGAACCGGTCGGGGCACACGGGCGGGAGCTCCCTTGCAATGCACCTGGTTGCCGTGACGACTGCCTGGCCCCGGCTCCCGCGCTAACTGTAATCGGATACCCTTTCTTCGGCACTGAACGACCATCGCTCTCCGCCGCCGACGGGATCGAACAGAGGACAACAAGTGAAACTGTGAGGATGGATCACATGAAAGTCAAAAGTTTGAAAGTCAAAAGAGCTTGGAAATCTTTCCTCACTGTTGTCTGTTCAACAAGAGTATTATGGAGTCGCGACAGGAAGGACGCAGGAGACTGTCGTCCAGAGAAGCAAGAGATGACATTGGACAACGATTTTGAGGCCTAAAACCTCAAAGTAACTCGCGATATCAGTTACGTCTCTTCCAAGACATACCTGATATACTCCATGTCGGCTCAACGTTTATGGTATAAATTCTTCTTCATTGAGGGTCGAGGATGGCAAGCAATGGCTGCGCTGCGCGGGCTCGCGCATCTCGTATAATCCATACCCTGCTTGCGTTCAGGTTTGACTTCGAGTTACCACGGAAAGTCATCGTCAACCTAAAGATCCCAATGCCGGACTGAACACTGCAATTATCAAGTAAGCGCTTGAGCGGTCAGGCATGACCATTATGTCTGTCAAGCTATTGATGCTACTTTTGCAGTCCTTTTGACCTGCTGAGCTGCACCACCTATAGAATGGCATGTCGTACTGGCATGCTACCAAGACGGTTATCAAGGGTATTGTCTTGAATGATAGCTGTCCTTTGATGGAGGGCGTAGAATCTATTCCTTGATTCAGTGTTCTATTGATTCAAGCATTCGGACACACGTGGTTGTAATGGATCAAATGAAGACCGGCAATTTCTTAGACTGACTGTATAATCCTTTCAGTAGCAACGTCTCGAGTGCAATTTTCAAGGCAAAGACTTTGTCGCGTCTTATTTGAGTTGGCATATGTCACCATGAACCGGTGGCACGGAGCTCTAATTTAGCATGACAGCTCTTCTTCGTCTTTGCTTGAAGCTTGAAATGTGGCGCTAGAAGTTCGGTGTGCGTCATCACGGCCAGCTCGGGATGAGGGATGAGAAATCGTAATGAGGCCAATTCTCATCAACGAAGCCCATAGTTTCAATTGAAAGCACTTGAGGCTCTTATTATCTTATTAAGAATTACACAAAACTCAAGAATTTGTTCTAACATCCTAACAAGCGGCAATAAGATCCGACGAACGTGGAGTGAAGTCGCCGGTGACAAACAAAGCACGTGACGTCATCGTGGCGCATCCCATATTTTCAGAGCTCCTCAGCCACGAATGCCCCGCGATTATTCATTCGCATCACGAATTCCTGCCCCTCACCGGACACAACGCAGTCAACTCTTTGCAACACCAAAGCCGCCACAGAAAGACTGGCGCGCTCGCATTGTTAAACCGACCTCTGTTCGAAAGCTCCACGACTCGATTCCCGCGCCGTCATGAAGCAGCGTTTCTCCTCCATTGACGTCAAAGTCATCGCCCACGAGCTCCAAGAGAGCCTGACTACCTTGCGGCTGGCCAACGTCTACGACCTCTCCTCCAAGATCCTGCTCCTCAAGTTCGCCAAGCCCGATAACAAGAAGCAGCTTATCATCGATTCTGGCTTCCGATGCCACCTTACAGACTTTACCCGCACGACCGCTGCGGCGCCCTCGGCTTTTGTGGCGCGGTTGCGCAAGTTTCTGAAGACGAGGCGGTTGACGTCTGTCAATCAGGTTGGAACGGACAGAATTCTGGAGTTTCAGTTTAGCGATGGCCAGTATCGTCTCTTCCTCGAGTTCTTTGCTGTACGTAGCTTACTTTGCCTACCTGCACCAAGAATCCACCACTGACTTTGTCCTCTGCGCAGAGCGGAAACGTCATCTTGACCGACGCCGACCTCAAGATCCTCACACTCCTGCGCAACGTCCCCGAAGGAGAGGGCCAGGAACCTCAGCGAATTGGGCTGAACTACTCACTAGATAACCGCCAGAACTTCAACGGCGTTCCCGATCTTACGAAGGAGAGAGTACGAGCAGCGCTGGAGTTGTCAGTCAAGAAGAGCGCGACAGCTGTCTCTGCAGGGAAGAAGATCAAGACGAAGCCTGGTGACGAGTTGAGGAGGAGCTTGGCGACGACGATCACCGAACTACCGCCTATTCTCGTCGACCACGCATTCCAGATTACCAAGTTTGATGGCACCAAGAAACCTGCCGAGATTCTCGAAGACGAATCACTACTGGACGCGCTCTTGAAGGCGTTGACTGAGGCCCGAAGTATTGTGGAAGTTGCTACCAGTTCTGCCACGGCCAAGGGCTACATTTTTGCAAAGTACCGATCGAAACCGGACGGCGCGCCAGCAGCGGAAGGAGACGAGGCGAAGAGATCGGATCTTCTCTACGACGATTTCCACCCGTTTTTGCCGAATAAGTTTGCAAACGACCCGACTGTCAAGGTTATCGAATTTGATGGCTACAACAAGACTGTCGACGAGTTCTTCTCGTCTTTGGAGGGCCAGAAGCTGGAGTCAAGGTTGACCGAACGAGAGGCCGCGGCCAGGAGGAAGCTTAACGCAGCGCGAAATGACCAGGAGAAGCGGATCGAGGGTCTCCGAGAGGCGAAATCTCTCAACGTCCAAAAGGCTACCGCAATCGAGGCAAACGTCGAACGTGTGCAGGAGGCGATGGACGCCGTCAATGGACTGCTCCAGCAGGGCATGGATTGGGTTGACATCAGCAAGCTCATTGAACGCGAACAGAAGCGTCGCAACCCTGTGGCTGAGATCATCAAACTGCCGCTTAAACTTGCGGATAACACGATTACCTTGTTGTTGGGAGAGGAGGAAGAAATCGAAGACGACGAGTCCAACTACGAGACTGACTCTGATGCATCCGACAGCGACGAGGACGAGACCAGCAACAAGCAAAAGACCTCAAAGCATCTGGAAATCGACGTTGATATCACCCTGACGCCATGGGCAAACTCCAGAGGATATCACGAGCAGAAGAGAAGCGCCGCTAAAAAGGAGGAGAAGACGGTCCTACAGTCTCAGATTGCGTTGAAGAACGCCGAGCAGAAGATCCAGGCAGAGCTGAAAAAGGGCCTCAAGACGGAGAAGGCTGTCCTCGCGCCGATCCGCAAGCAGATCTGGTTCGAGAAGTTTACCTGGTTTGTCTCGTCTGATGGATACCTGGTGTTGGCAGGCAAGGATGCGCAGCAGAACGAGATGTTGTACAAGCGCTATCTCCGCAAGGGCGACGTCTACGTTCACGCAGATATGCACGGCGCCGCGACCGTCATCATCAAAAACACTCCCAGCGATCCTGGTGCGCCGATCCCCCCTTCGACGCTGGCGCAGGCAGGCACAATGGCCGTGTGCAGCTCGAGTGCGTGGGATTTCAAGGCAGGCATGGGCGCATGGTGGGTGAACGCCGACCAGGTTTCCAAGTCTGCTCCTACCGGAGAGTACCTTCCAACGGGAAGCTTCATGGTCCGGGGTCAGAAGAACTTCCTTCCCCCAGCCCAGCTTCTGCTCGGTCTTGGCATCATGTTCAAGATCAGCGAAGAGAGCAAGGCCAGACATGTGAAGCACCGGCTGTATGAGACCGCAGATGTTCCCGCTTCGGCCGCTGATAGCGCGGCACCGGAGACTGCGACTGATGCCGCTCAAGCCGACGACGACGTCCCGGATGATGCTTCTGACATTGGCTCCGAGGACGATCAGGAGGATGAGAAGCCGCGCGACAACCCTCTGCAGAATCTTGGACAGAGTGGACAGGATGACTCAGAGGAGCAGCTTGCATCTGAAGAGTCCCCTGCCGAGGAGTTGTCCAAACTCAGGATCGAAGAGGACAAGCCTGCGGAGCAGTCGGCGGAGGACGGAGCCGAGTCAGCAGAGAAAGAGGATGAGGAGGAAGAGGAAGAAGAAGGAGACGACGACGAAGAAGAGAGCGACAAGGCAGCTACAGCACAAACATCAACCCCCGCAGAGCCGTCCGGTGCACCAAGCACCGCGACGACCGAGAAGCAACAACCAGCTAAACGGGGCCGACGCAACAAAGCCAAGAAGATTGCAGCCAAATACAAGGACCAAGACGAAGAGGACAGGGCAGCAGCCGAAGCCCTCTACGGCTCCGCGCGCGGCAAGCAACGAGCCGAGGCCGAGGCGCAGAGCAAGGCGGACCGAGAGGCTCAGCTGGCCTACCAAAAGGAACGTCGCCGCGCGCAGCACGAGAAGCAGCAAAAGGAGACTGCGGAGCACGAGGAGATTCGCAGGCTGATGAACGAGGAAGGCGTCGAGGTCTTGGACTCGGATGAGCTGAGCAAGATGACGCTGCTTGATTCGCTCGTTGGCTGGCCTCTCCCCGGCGACGAGATTCTCGAGGCGATACCTGTCTGTGCGCCGTGGACCGCTATGGGCAAGTTCAAGTATAAGGCCAAGCTCCAGCCTGGCGCGGTGAAGAAGGGCAAGGCGGTGAAGGAGGTGTTTGAGAGGTGGAAGAGCGATTCGTCCAAGAAGGGCGCGCTCGACGAGCGGGCGCAGGACAAGGAGAAGATGTGGCCGAGAGAGGTGGAGCTTATGAAGGCGCTCAAGGCGGAGGAGAGTATCAATGTCGTGCCGGTTGGTAAGGTACGGGTTATGATGTCTGGTGGGAGCGGGGGTCCGGGGCCAAGGGGCAGCAGGGCAAGGGGGGCGTGGTGGGAGGATCAAAGAAGAAGTAGAGGCTGATGAGTCTTGAGGCTGGTTGTGAGGATGTAGGTCTAGGCATGCATTATATCTATGTAGAGGGAGTACCTCATGTCTCTGGAGGGAACTTGAGAACACCAATTGCATCCATCACCCGCGCTTCTTCTAGTCATTCCCGTCTATCGATAAAACTCACCCATCCACCACCCCCCATTATCATGAACCTACTTCTTCCCCTCGCAATTCTAAAAGCCCTCAAGACATCTAGCTTCTGATGCTCCGAAGTCCACTCAAACACCCTCTCCCCGCACCGGTCAGCACGCACCTCTTCCTCCGTAGCCCAGACGAAATCCTCGTGCTCCTCGGGATCAATCTCAACCGCCGCCTCCCCCGCCCCAGTAGTCTCAACTTCCACGAGGTAAGTATACTTTCTCCACGCATCCCGTCCCTTGAAGAACTTGTGCGAATCCGTCACCGCCCCAACACCCGCAGTCGTCCCTTCCTCCTTCTTCTCCCCCTCCTCCACCGTAATCCCGACATCGTCAGACGGTCGTCCAACCTCAATAATCCCCACACCGCCCCTCGATAGACCCCACGCCTGGTCCCCGGCAACAGCTTCCGCTTTCTCACCGGCCCCGGCACCCTCCCATTGATAACACCCTACGAGAGCCACGAACTTTGTCGCGCGGAGAGCAGTTTCCTCCCAGAGTTCGCGGGCGGCGGAGGCGAGGGAGTTTGAGTCGAGAGATTCTGCTGCGCCGCCGGGGAGTTCCCATTTGTGGGGAGGGCAGATTCTTTGGCGGAGCGTTGGAGGAGGAGGATTTTGGGGATGGTTTGGGAAGAGGAGGAGGGGGACGTGGTGGTGGAAGGGGAGAGGACTGCGGCGCCTACGCAGAGGCGGTGAGTGTGGAAGACTTCTTGGGAGGGCGAGGACGAAGATGGTGATGGGTTGTTGTTGTAGGGGTGGAAGCGGAGGGTGTAGGGGAGGAGGGAGGGGGATGTTGCGTAGTTTAGAGGTGGTGTTGGCGCTGCGGGAGGCATTTTCGGTATGATGAGATTCGATGGTAGAGTTTCTTGGAGTTTGATTTTGGATTCAGAGGGTGCCGACGAAGAGACGAAGGGATGAGGCTCCGATGATGGTGACTTTGTAGGTTGTAGGTGCCTGGATGGCGTGTCGTGAATTTCGGGTGCCTAGTTGTAGTGGTGCGGGTGCCTGGTGGTTGGAATGTCAGACGGATGGAAGGGCGAAGTGCAGGTGCACTGGTGTTGGGGCGCCGTTCCGAGGACGGAGGCGGTGGCGCGCGGGGGTTGAGTCACTTTGCCGATGTGGGGCGCGGATTCGGCGCCGGCGGCCGGGTGTTAGGTAACTAGCCGGATTCCGTAAGAGGTTCTTACAAGACACTGAGAGTGTATCACACTCGTGGAGGTTCTTGTGATGCTCCAGGCGGCGGTGAGAAGAGTTTAATATGTATAGGACTTCGTAACTAATAAACAGATGCTTTCTAGCAATGTCTCTGGTTGAAGGGCACTTGGCGTATGATTTGACCCATGTTCTCGACCTATTCCAGGGATACATTTAACCTCGACTCGTCAACACCCGATTCCTTAAGATCCGAGACTTTCTAGAGGCCGTTTTCATTCTGGTTATGCTCCTCCCTGTTGTCCTTGTACTCCTCATCGTCATCGTCGTCATAGTCATCATCGTCATCGTCCTCTTCGCTACCGTCCTCTTCGCTACTGTCCTCGTCGTCATCGTTCTCTTCGCTATCGTCCTCTTCGTCGTCGCTATCATCATCATCTTCATCATCCTCACCATTCTCATCTTCGTCATCGCTCTCATCACCATCGCTCTCGTCGCTCTCGTCGCTCTCATAACCCTCCAAATCCACCCCGACCCCCCACATCACCTTCGACCGCCTTGACACCCACCGCACTACAATGGTCAACAACCCAACGCCCATCCCCATGAGCGCCAACCCTTGATACGCCACGGGTACATACTCCCAAACCACCAACTCCACCACTGTATCCCAAGCAGCCATAACACACAGATACGTCGTCGCCCGACGCAACACGCTCCAACCCCAGAAACGAAGGCAATACCACAGCCTCTTGAAGCACTCATACTTCCCGCCCTGGGGTGCTATTTGGGCATCGAGCTTAGTCCGTGAAATGGATTCCTCAAACGCGCCATTGACTTCGCGGAGAACGAGCAGTAGGGAAGCATAATGGCCCCACGTCATTTGAAACTCTCCATCCTCGTTGAAAGGAGTCGCCGAGGCTGAATCGTACGTGGAAGAGGAGTCCTGTACAGGCGCCCATGGGGCGAGACAGACAACCGCACTGATCCCCAAAGAGACAACCTCCCACATAGCAATCCACTCCCTCCTCGGAGTCCGTCGTCTCCTCTCGCGGAAGAAGTGAACCGACAGAATGAACCACAACACCACCGCATCAATCCAAATCACAGGCTCTACCCATACCAACGCCGCGATCACTTTATCCACGACATGACTGTGCGCATATGCGAAGATTGAGAAAAAGGCAAAGATCCAGGGATGAGGCGTGATACTTGCAATCGTCACCAAGATTGCCGTGGTGAGGAAGACGTTGCTCATGAAGGGTTTGATGAAGATGTAGGTGATATTGTGGAGGATGAAATCGTCTAAGAAGCCGCGGATGGAGTTTTTCGCGCGTCGAGGAACGAGGTCGGGGAGGGATTGGAAGTAGGTAAATACGCCTCCCAGTTTGCCGGACCCGTTGGATCCCTCCATTACGTCGGTTTTCTTCGTTGGTTTTGTTTAGTGTCTGGGGAATGTTTGCGACGGGGTTGAGGCAGACCTACGGTCAGACAATACTGTTAGTGGTTCCTTGCGATTTGATGTTAATATACAACCAGATGACACTGTTGCCGAGTTCTTCTCCTTGGAGATGGTGTTTTCGATGGTGTATAAATCACAGCTGAGAACAAAATTCACGGGAAACCTGACTTGAGTTGTAGCATTGGCACTTTCCATCTCCGAAATCAAGGCCAGAAATGCGAGGCACCGTGTCGGACTAGGACCATCGGAATGACCAACACGTCAACGGAGATACCTAAAGCATTTCGCACTTCGAAGGCCAGTCTTGCTACGGAGTTTTCTCCCGGCTTCGGAGATCGCGAGAAATAGGGCTATTATAAGCATTGACATCGGAGGAGGAAAAGCGGTAGCCAATCCATCTCTGGCAGATTAACGCAGACCAAGCAATGACGCTGTATTGATGAGTTGGCTCCTATACTTCTCAGGGACTGTAGAAACTATCAGTGCATCTGGTAGATACAACCTGTCAGGGCGTCAATCTCAATTAACGACGAGGATCGGTCCAGAAACTTAACAATGGGACTCGTGAGGACGTCTGTAAAGTCACATGAGCCACCTGGACCGCCCCCAAAGGTTCTAGAACTTTGATATCAAGGTGCTTGCACGATTGTTGCGGAGACGAATCTTCATGATGAGAATCAACCGGAGTTTAGAACCACAACTGCACGCGTACGTATGAAATTGCGGTTCCTAAAGCAATTACAGAGAGTAGGAGAAAGATCCCTCAGCCATACGGAACCTCTAACATCCTGCTCTACTTCTAACCAAGTAGCCGCTAGGGCAACGCTATACGCACAAGCTGCCGCCGTTGGTACTACAATGCGTTCTTACGTCTGTGCAGTAACGTCTAGGCGATTACTTTTAAGCGGGTAGAATTTCAGACTCAGCGTATGTAGAGCCCCTTCCACTTCCACCCCAAAGCCATGGGGTCTATGCCGTCTGCATCATACTCGATGATAAATGCGGTCAACCGCTGCCACGTCAATCCGGCATCGCACGATACCAGGCCTAGACAGGCAATGGAACTAATTATCCCCCGATCAACAAACGCCCCAATACAGAGACAAAGAATTCGCGACTCGTCCATCAGCTCCTCTTTCTTCACTCCGTAGGTTTCTCGTGCAACGTCTTCCAGTTCCGTGACATAAGACATACGGACAAATGTCTTCGTGAGGTCCTGGCCGGTGTTCTCTAACGACTCCCCCCTGGAGGTGAATGTGTCTATCCCAGACATGAACCACAAATTTCTGAGCCCGAAGGTCCATCCTGTTCCGAGAATGAACGTAATGGTACCTTCATCTCGTTCCTTCATCAATCTCTGGATTCGTTTCTTCGTCATGAATAACCATTCAACTGTGCATCTATCTTCATATAGAAGTGAAAGACGCACAGAGGGTATGAACGATGTCTTGTAGCTCGCCATCGGAATGTTGAATGCACTCCATGGCTTTGCCCTGTCAACCTGGGCTCCGGAGGGGATGCGCCATCACAGCCACGTCCAGCTTTGCACCCCAGCGCGTCTTTGAAGCTGACTTGATGTTTCTGTGGATTCCCACAGCAAAGCGGATGAAAGCTCGCAGTTGTCTCCAATCTTGAGCCCGAAAAACATAACAAACTCCCCGGATTGCCCACGATTATAATGAGCTTGGCATCCTTGGTAGGCGCGAAATGCGTCCGATTCGAAAGAGAGCTCTCGCCTGACATAGCTTGCTGAGTATGGGATTGCATCTGGCATGTGTAGTAACTCATCCCATATACATCCGTTAAAAGGGCACACTTGGTCTGGCAGACCTTCAATGTAGCTCTCCCCATCGATGCCATTTTCCAGAAGGGCAAAGTAGTCAGTGAAATACAATCGCCTTGCTGATAACGCTGCCTCTTGACAGGTCCAAGCCCTTGAGTTCCACCTTGAGTGCTGTATCTGTTTCTCAACCCATCCATCGCTCGGCATCCGTTTGATACTGTACGATCCGACGTGGAAAACTTCGAAGCCTCTACGGGATGTCGTGCTGATACCAGGTAATCCATATTCTGGGCCTTGACCTGCTGCAGCAACTATCGTGACGCACGACCGGGCATATATTAGATTCATGTTCCGAATCTGGTAGTGAGCGTCTTTCGAATGGGGCTGGGGAATACAATAGCGATCGACCCAAAGATACCGGAAGCCCAGGGAAATCGTAACGATCTTAGCGTCTCCGATGACTCGAGGGAGTGATGTGGGCAGTCTGCCATTCGGCTTCAGGCCTTCGCTTTGCCCAGAACCCCAGACATAACTTAGAGTAACGTATTCGACTGCATCAAAACACCCCGATTCTGCAACGCAATTCTCGAGGCTGACAATTCTGTCCGTGAGACAGTCGATGACACTCCACCCGGGGAGGTTTCGTTCAAACAATTCTTTCCAGTCTTGATTTCTCTGCGGCTTGAGATGGTGTGGGCAAGTTCTTCGCGCCACGGCAGACTTTAAGGAGGACAGGTTTGCTGAGATTTCTGGCCCTCGGTGCCCCGGCTGTGTTAGCTCAAACCTAGGAGCTAGCTTTGAATGACGCAGTACAAAGGCAACTGAATGAATCGGCCCCTTGTTTGCGATTTGTTGCGATAAGTCTGGTCTATATATTTTGAGGTGTGGGAGTTCGTTGCTGCTGTTGACGGCGTTGTCGTTGCATCGGTCATGGAACGTGTGGGGTATGCAATAGACAAGATACGTGTGCGGTCTTGCGTATGCAGTGTAGCTGAGAGTCTCGCAGCAGCTACAACTAGAGTTGCTCTTGATGTGGTCGACCGAAATGCCGGCCAGGACGATTTTGTCAGAAAAATCGAGAAATAAGAGCGCAAAGGGAGCACCCGGGGCATCTGGGTTGAGAAAGTGGTGGTCGACTTCGGTTGACCTTTTACCAACCACTTCTTGAGCATCTTTGAAGAAGCCAGCGAAATCGATGGATGCGCATGCTGAGCAGATCTTGTCTTCCATCCTGGAGAGGAGATGGCGCCTTCAACATAGCTGTCGTGAGGAATCCATGCTATCGAGTCCTAAATAGACGATGTTATGAAGGCTGGCGCTGGGCAATTGCTGCCCGAAGGAGCGACCATCACGGATAGAGTGAGGCTGTTGCATTGCTGCCTTGGCCAAGCACCAATGATGGCGCAGATGAATCTTAAGCGAAGTCGTCATGTGCCTGTGGCTTCTAGTGACTCTCCATCCATCATATCATGTCGCGAATATTCTCCTTGGAACGGAGTACTAGAAGCACGTTTACCTTTCGAAAATTTATCAGCGAGTATTGTTCGCCCTAAAAGTAGTCGAACAGCCATTCATTGTCTGACGGCTCATCGTCGAAAAGAGGTCCCTAGGCGCGATTTAAAGGAAGCAAGCCAGATCCGAATGCGAACGAGAACTTGTTTGCCCAAGATCCAACCAACGAATCGAGGGACTAGAGAAGAATGGCCATTGTCGCTTCGCAAACCTGCATCGATGCAACCTTCCCCACCCCGCCCATCCTCCGTCGAGTCCGTCCGCAAGTCAACCAGGGCGGCGGCTCGAGAGCCAGTCTAGGCCCCTGCAGCAGCGTGCTCGATCTGGGATGGGCCGCGGGCGGGACAGGCAACCTTGTCACCTTGTTCGTTGTTGCGGCGCAGAGATTTCGTACCGACCAGGTAATTGGAGCTGAACGATCTATCCGTACTGTCAAGTTGCAGCTCCAGGGAAGGCTATAGATTACTTGCCGTCTTGGCGAGGGGTCGAGCCTCTCCGTACCCACTGTGGGGGAAAGAAAAGAAGAAGGAAAAAGGCCTGGGTTGAGAACGATATTGAGGGCAAGCCACAAAGAGCAGGCCAGACCAACGGGCCCTTGACGGATCACATTCAGACCTGTCCACCCTACTTTGATGTATTGGCAAAGTCAGGTAGTTGACGCATGGGTGGCCTGAGCTGTCATTCCCTCCGTCATTCCGTCAGATAAAGCTCCAACGTGCTGTACTTTGGAGTTTCGCCAAGCTCCTGTTTGTGCGCCACGGCCGAGCGTTGGCTGATGGTGAATGACCAGTGCCTCGTACAACTGCAGCCGCAAGTTGCCTCCTTGTTCGTCGCATGATACAAGTTCAGGCTGAATCTGCGCTTTTAAAGATCGGTCCATTTCCCAAAATCCTCGTCAACTTCTTGATGCTCGAGTGGCGCAGAGGCGACAACTGAAGAGTCCAACAACGTTCGAACAAGCTCTGATTGGAACCGACCGAGACTGAAGCATCGAAGCATCGAAACGAAAGGCGGTGGCCGTTTTTGACTGCGTACATCGTCCAATGACCGCAATGACGGGGCTTTCGACAGCAGATGAGCGGACAAGCGAGATGCTGTTGACATCTGGTGGAACCGCTAGAACACCGTCTCTAGAAGGGCTCCAAGACAAAGAAGACAAGGCTCATGCCTCTATGGGCATCGGATCTGAGACACTTTCTGCGAGCAGACACGAGCTGCCAGCTGCTATTGCGACGCGAGAGGATGATGGCATCCCTGGTCAGGCATGGACCTCAAAAAAGCAATATGTGGCGCCCGACGGTCAACTCGTGCTCCCGCAACACGAGGAACGAAACTCGGGGCTCTCTTCTCAACTTGCAGAAAACACAACAGAACCCGCCGTTGCGCATTCAAATCAGCAACGATTGATCGACTCAATGACGGACGCGACAGCATCGGCGCCAGCGAAGAAGGAGAAGCCGCCCAGGCTCGATCGGCTACCCGACGACCCCGCGGCGGCCAAGACAGACACTAGCGAACCCGTGGGAAGGACTCAAGCAGCACCCGATTTTGTATCCGCCAACCGCAACGCATATGAGGCGAACCAACACCTGCCTCACGATGCATTTCCTGCGCTGCGGTCGCCTTTGACGCATCCCAATGGCGTCCCGATTTTCCCAGATCTGTCGGCCGAGCAAGAGGTCACGGAATCGTCGGAAGCCGCAACGCAAGCCGAAAGCTCCATCGTGGCAGACAGTGACGACATGGCCTCGATTTTTGACGGCACAGAGTCGGATGGCGGATACGGAAGCGACAGTGCGACAAATGCCAGTACGTCCGTCACGTCATCAGTTCGAGATTACATGTACGAGAATGGGCGACGCTATCACCGCTTCCGAGAAGGACTGTACAACTTTCCCAACGACGAGGTGGAGCAGGAGCGTGAAGACATGAAGCATGCCATGGTGAAGCTGTTGTGCAATCAGAAGCTGCACTTTGCACCCATTGGCGAGTGGCCGCAGCAAATCTTGGATATCGGGACGGGGACAGGCGCGTGGGCCATTGAGAGTAAGTTGGGAGACTCTGATTTTGGCACAGTTGGTGGAGAGTTCGTGATGCTAACGACAATGTAGTGGGTGACCAGTTTGAGAGTGCAACAGTGCTGGGAGTCGATCTCAGCCCCATTCAACCGGACTGGGTACCGCCAAATGTCAAGTTTGAAGTTGATGATGTAGAAAGCTCGTGGTTGTATCCGAGGAATCATTTTGATTATATCCATTCTCGACACACGGTCATGGCCATCAAGAACTGGAGGAACCTATTCCACAGGGCATATGAGTAAGTCGTACATTCACGACTTGTCAAAGATAGGCCTAACACGTTGATAGGCACCTGAAGCCTGGCGGCTGGATCGAATTGCAAGAGATCCATCACTTCCCGTCATCAGCATACAACGCCATGCCGCCCTCACACCCGGTGGCTCAGTATTGGAGTTTCGTGACCCAGGGACTCACGAGCCTCGGCATCGACTTTAATGCTGCCGCAGGCGATCGGCTGTCTAATATGATGCGCGAGGCCGGGTTCGTCAACGTGACGGAGAAGATTTTCCACGTGCCGCTTGGTACATGGCCGCGGAACAGGGTGCTCAAGACAGTAGGCATGTACTGGAGGACGATTCTTCTCGACGGACTGCAGGCGATTGCTCTCGGCCCACTGACCAGAGGGTTGCTGTGGACACCAGAGCAGATTGAAATGTTCCTCGTCAGCGTGCGGCGAGCGTATCACGATAATGCGGCCTTGATGTACATGCCATTGAGGATCATGTATGCGCAGAAGCCGGCGTACGGGGATTTCCCTAGGTATTCGTAGTGCACTGAGGAAGAGCTCCTAGGTATCAGTCCTAAGGCGGGCTTTGCCTCGAGAGATAGGGTTTGTGGCTCCGTGGAGGGCCATTAGCGTTCAGTATTGAGCGGGTGTCTGTTCTGAACTTCTGCAAGCGGAATGGGTTTGTGCGACTTTGTCGAGTTTGGTGATGGGTAGGTTCGGCACGGTCGGTATTACGGACGTATCATGTATGGGTTTCTGCTTGGCGGGGGATGTGAAGAGTGATGAGACGGTCGGCTAGAGGGTGCACATGGATAGCCGCATCGTGGCCTGGTCTTGGCGACAAGAGGCGAGATTGCGAGAGGAGCATAGTTTTCGTGATGAGGTGACATGGGCGAGCGCTAGACAACGAGCTTCTGCGGTGTCTGATGGAAGAGGAATAGGATCAAGTAATGTGGTGCAAGCCGTGGCTTGGGAAGAGGAGAAAGGAGGGCGGAAGGCGGGCGGCATTGGTTGACGGAGCACGTTGCCGTTGCATTGCAATAAGACGACCAGGGATTTCAGGACGCCATTTCCCAGGTCCGGAACGGCGGGTACCCTCTCTCGTGCTTTTTTTGGCGGGGGGATGGATGGAACTTGCATGGAAGCCGTCAATGGTTCAGTTCTTAGGTTCCTTTCGAAAGAAAAAACAGAGAGAGACATGTCCGTACCTTAGCGAGGGCAAGAACCACTTAATTCCCGCCGCAGTTGCAGGTCGAGACTCCACCTGACGGTAAGCCTCAAGGTATTGAACAAGTCCATTGGTCAATGGTTGGTCAGGTCCTTCCACGTTGTTGACGGGATGGAAAGACCGGGTTGTGATGGTGCTGTGCCGCACCTTCCCAACACTGACAACCTAACTCGTCAAGCCCAATTGGCAAGTGCGCAGGGCAGTCACGCTTGCCCAGTCACCGGTGTCTTGGAAACCGCCCGTGGGAAGGTGCCTGCCGCCTGTGTGGTAACGAGGCGGGGGATACCTGAGGTACCTCAAGGCTCAAGGTAGGTGGAAGGGAAGGGACAGCCCGTTGCGGTGCACCCACACTGCAGGCAGCGAGTGACTGGCAACTGCACTCGTCTGCACCTTCCATGCTTTCCCCTCTTTGCCTTCCTCCCCCGACTCATACAAACCCAGGTGTCACTCACTGGTCAGTCTGCCTGGCTGCCACGCTGCCACCTGCCACAAGACGCCGGACGGGAGGATTGCCTTCCCTCCCTTTCCTATCCAGGAAACATCCCACACATCCCAGGCCGGCCGCCGCCTGCCATCGATCAACCAGAAACTTGACATCTGACCACGGCAACAATGCGAGGAAATGTGACCAGTCTCTTTCTTAGGTTGTTTCTTCCTGTCACGTCTATCCCGAACCCACGCCGGTCAATTGACGAACAGGTTCCCAAACCAACGGCACTGCAGAATTCCCCATCCAACGGCGGGCGGGATTCGTCAACGAATTGATACGACGCTGCCACCGGTCAAACTACCTCATCTTACCTCACAGTTCTGACATAGTGTAGAAGGGGACCTAAGGTACTCAACGGCAACCACCCCTTTTGTCTGCCCTGTCCCATTTGGTTCCAATTTACCCGTTCGACTCCCGGCCGAGCCCCTGTCTGTCTCGCTGATCCCACTTCTCAGTCATCCATCAGTTCCAGCACGGCTTCGGTCCCGGTCGACTTTCAACTCTGAACAGAAAGCCCCTCATGTTGTTGTCGGCGATGCCATTCCAGGACTGCTTCGCCATGGAAGCTTACGAGCTTAACAGCCATGCAGCTTAGCTTGGGGGAGCTTGGGACCCTGAGCGATCGTCGATGGCTCCGCGCCGGCGCATGGCCTTCGTCCGAACAGACTCTTCTAGCCGCCAGCCACTCCCAAGCTTAAAAAGCCCGACGAGTCGAGGACAAGGAGAGACTTGAACGCAAAAGGCACGCAACGCAGACGGCAATCCCAGCCCATGGCGTCGGATCCCAAAGCATGGACCGCCGCTAGCTAATGAGGTGTCGTCGCAATACTGAGCGATTCAGCGCCCATCCCAGTTCCTGTTCCGTCCAAGGCCCACGCTCGGTGAACCAAGAGTTCCATCCTCGCTGTTTCGTTCCATTCGTGTCTGGCTCTCTTAGTCTCTACCTCCCGTCAGTACCGTATCTCTGCCTCTGCCTATCTAGTACTCTGGGTCCCTACCTTACCTACCCAGTACCCATCGTCCAATGCCGTCCGTCGTATTAAACTGGGATGTATCCCTCCTTGCCGTCCCCTTGGGTCCTCCTGGTGTTTTGATGAGAGTTTTCGATTGTTCTCCCCCAAACTTCTCGGCGCTCACAAACTCATCGTCGCAAACTCACTGCAAACTTGTTTACCAGACAAACCATTCAGACCTCAATTTCCCGTGTCTGCATTTCACACTCATTGGCGAACTTGGTATAAAACCGTCACCGTTTCTTTTGCATGCCAGCTGGCCCTGATTTGTGTCAGTCGAGTCCGAGTCCGTGTCCTCGGGTCCCTCTGTGTCACAATCGTTCCGAGCGTCGCCGCAACCCTGTCTGTCACCTCTCTCAGCGAATCTGTCGCCCAGCCCATTTCAGAAGATTGTGGGAATCGACTACCTTGTAGTTTTGAGGCATTTGGAAGGTGTGTACAGGTTTCTTTCTACCATCTTCTTTCCCTCATATCGAATGCATCTCCAAAGTAGCCTCCCGAATAGTCCTTTGCCCCCATATCTTGTTGCCCCGCAGCTTCATCGTCTGGCGCATTCCTTCACCATGTACCTGCCTTAGCCCAATCTAGCTCAATCTCAAGCTCGAGCGTAGATGGCTAATGAAGGCGGAGTATGCGATCATCGATGCTAGTGCTCCTGTATCTCAAGCGGGTGAACCGCCCCCTTTCCTGGCGCGTGCGATTCCCTTCATCCATGCTAACTGGAAAAGCACAAAGTCCTCTCGACATCCGCATACCATCAACATCTTTGTTCTGACTGCCATCGCAAAGATGAACAAATTCAAGTTTAGCAACTGGCTGGGTACCAGCCCGTCACCCACCGCCGCAGAGGTTGAGCATAAGAAGCAGAACCGACGATCATTCACCCCATTCATCACTCGTTCTGCCGCCAAACCCAGAGACGATGTCCCCAATGGAGCGCCGATTTTAAAGCCCGCGCCTGTCGCCTCCGAGAAGCCTGCCTATACGCCGTCGAGACTAACTGAGCTTGCGAAGAAGATTGCGTCCGAGACAGAGAAGTTGGAGAGGTATATGCAAGAGAACAACCTGCCAATGCCCACCTTGGATCCCAATGGCCCCGGCGATTTCCCCAAACTTCCCGACGACATTCAAAAGAGCCGTATGGAGATTATCTTTGCAACAAGAGAGCTCGAAGCATTGGCTCACGGCCCAAGAGAGGACGTTCGGTGGAAGACGTGGAGTGTGAGTAGCGAAGTCGGGAAAATGGTAAAGATCGCAAGCTGATTAGTTGGCAGTTTCAAGACAGTTTGAGTCTTCAGCTTGTCAACCATTTTGGCATCGGTAAGCCCAAGACTGTAGAGCTAGGAGGTTCTTCTACCGCACTCGAGACTGACACTTCCTAGCCAAGCTTGTACCCATCGATGGCACCATCACACTGGCAGAGCTTCAGACCAAGACGACACTGGATCCCGTCAACCTTGCCCGTGTACTGCGCCATGTCATGACAAATCGTATCTTCTGCGAACCATCCCATGGAGTGATCGCGCACACTGCGGCATCACGCCTCCTGGCCGAAGACCAAGCCCTTCAGGATTGGGTGGGCTACAACCTCGAGGACAACTTCCCGGCGTCCGCGCACGTTCTGCAGGCTCTCAAGGCGTACCCGGAAGCCACCTCCCTCACACGAACCGGCTTCAACTTTGCATTCAACACCGTAGACAAGGAACCAATGTTTGTCACCTTTGGCAAGGACCCTCCTCGCGCCAAGCGATTTGGCGGTGCCATGCTCAGCTTGACGGGCGGAGAGGGCTACGAGGTCAGGCATCTCGTCGACTCGTACGATTTCGAAGAGATTGACGCCAGGGGAGGAACCATGGTCGACATTGGCGGCAGCCATGGATTTGTGTCGATTGACCTGGCCAAGAAGTGGAAGAATATGAAGTTTGTAGTGCAGGACCTTCCCAAGACTGTGGAGTCGGCGCCAAGCCCGTTGTCCGACGACGCTCAGGTTGCAGAGCGCGTTCAGCTCATGGCGCACGACTTTTTCAAGGAGCAGACCTTTAAGGATGCCGATGGTGAGTTCTTTGTCTTAATCTTTTCCCAGGATTCTGTTGTGGGGCGCCCCCCCCGGGACTAATTGAACCGCACAAACAGTCTACTTCTTCCGCTGGATCATGCACAACTACTCGACGCCCTACGCCATTTCCATCCTCAAGAACCTCGTTCCCGCACTGACACCCGGCGCCAGGGTAGTCATCAAGGACCACTGCCTCCGCGAGGCCGGACAAGAGACGCCCTGGGACGAGCGTATCATCCGCAGCATGGACATGGTGATGTTGGCGGTGCTCAACGCGCAGGAGCGCAACGAGGACGAGTACCGCGAGCTCTTCAGGGCCGCGGACGAGCGGTTCGTGTTCAAGGGCGTGATGAGGCCTCCAGGCTGCAGGATGAGCATCATTGAAGCGGTGTGGGATCCTGAGGCGGAGAGCGAGGGCGAGGGCGAAGGTGCAAGGATTGAAGCGGATGCCCAGACGGACGCAGGGTCTGCTGATTCTGCTGTTGTCGTGGAGGTGAAGTGATTGCGATTGCGATGCGATGCAGTGTATGTGTATACACCTACCTTACCTTTGCCCGGATGCGCGGGCCTCCCCTCCTGTGTGCGATACCCAGTTCGTTTGTTAGATTATTTGTTTAGATTCCTGTTTCTGTCACAGAGATCCCCGATATGATAGATCTCGGGGATCTAATTATAATACCTGCACAAACAAACAAAAAAGCAATATGCGTGGTCTTTGTCTACAAAGTAGTGTTTGTGTTGTATTGTTTGTCGAGGGACCGGACGATCGAACCCCACATCGTGGGGCAGCTTCCATCCATTCCGTTGGAATGCAGAGCCCCTGCCACAATGAGGTACATGAGTTGTTTGTTGCGCTTTCTTTGTCATCAGTCAGCGTTGGCCTGCTGGCGAAATGGCATCGCGTCACATTTCGGCTTCTCTCTTAGTCATACTGTGAAGATTGTAGGTTCGATCCCTACGTAGGTCGCAAGAAGTTCATTTTTGCATTTTTCGGTGATCTATTGTGAGATTGGTTCTCAATAGACGACAGCGGTTTGGGCACGTTAATTCTGGTTTTGGTGTTCTCCAATTCAAGGTCTGGGTGAACTCCGATCTTTTGAACTCAAAATTGAAATGGAATGAAACTCAAGTCCCCAAAGTACCCTAGACCACCCACCGCTACTACCTTATTTATGCCTTCCAATACTTCTCCAACATCTCCCTCGCAGTCAAAGGCTTAATCTCGGGGAACAGCTCATTCAACGATCCCTTGCCGCCCTCGACTTTTCCCAACCCAGTCGCCATCCACTGCTCAAAAATCGACAAGAACCACTGTAGCCTCTCCTTGGGAAACTGCGCATACGACGCCTTGTGGCCGGGTAACTCTGAAATCTCGGACCTCTTGAGCTTCTCCACGTCATCGTAGACCACATTGAACTTTTCGCCCTTGACTTCTTCCGCAAGCTTGACGAACTTGTTAAAGGTGAGTTCATCGCCCACGATGCGGAGTTCGTGGTCCGCGGGCCAGGAGGGGAGATCCAGCGCCGCGACGACGTAGCGCGCCACGTCAAAGGTGTATGTGAACGTCACGGGAGTGTTTCCGTCGCCTGGGATCGCGGCGGCGGCGTGGGCGATGTCGAGGACGATTGTGCTGTGCGGGTGGTGGGATTTGAGGGTCGGGGGAGCAAAGTATTCTAAGAAAGTGCCGTTGTGGACGGCGGCGTATTCGAGGTTGGTCTGGGAGAGGGTTTGGAGAGAGGTGAAGTAGTGTTCCAGTGGTGGGAGGAGAGCGACGCCGCTGTGGTGGTGAAGTGTTAGTTGGGGGCTTTGTAGTAGAGGCTATACAGGAGAGTACATACTCTTCGGGGTACCGCATCGCAAACGAGCTGGGAATGAAACGCTTCGTCGCGGACGAGAGGTCGGCCGCCTTGATGAGGTTCAGCTGCGACGTCGCGAGGGACGTGGCGGTGATGCCGAACGCGCTGATGATGGTGTGGATATCGTGTTCTTCGAGGAACGTCTTGAGGGCGTCAATTTTTGAGTAGTCTACCTCGAACGTCGGGGCCAGGGGAGTTTCCTCTGGACTGGGGGCCTTGCGGGAGAGAATGAAGGCTTGATGTTTTGTCTGGGTGGCTAACACTTCGATGAGGGTGCGGCCTACGGCGCCTGTACCGCCTGCGATTGCGACATTGACCATTGTTGCGATGTTGGTAAGTGTCGAGATGGGGAATGGGCTTGAAGAGCTGTCGTGTGATCTTTGGGGAACTTGGTGATGTTGGGACTTATATCCCGAGAGAGTGCCTCGATCTTCATCCCGGTGACACTGTCATGGCATGATTCTGAATATGTAAAACAGCGGTCTGCTCACGGTGTTAACGGACGTAAAGTACGCTTAACGTAGTCTGCTGACATTGTCCCAGAAAACTATCGGTTATAGGCCGTGTACAACATCCCGATGGTGATTTGACTCCATTTTCTCGGCGGCCGCGGACAGCTTTGGATGCATGGCACTCTCGCGAGCGGCGATGAATGGGCGCAGGTTTGTGCTCCGGTTGGGTTCTTGCTACGAGCCGAGCCCGGGCCCGGTCAGACGGAAATGTGGAGTTTTCTGCTTCGCCGAAAACCTGCCTATTCTGGATGCGGGCGGACACGATGTGGATGGGCTTGAGAGAGCCCGTCTTTTCTGACTGCCCGTAGTGTTTTGGAGATGAGCGAGGCGCATGGTCGAAGGAATGACGATGATGCAGTTTTGGAGTTTTGTAAAATATCGGAAGGCTTCGAGGACGGAAAAATGCTCCAGGCAATTGTGACTGGACTTGCCTTCCTAAAGGCCTTTGGGAAGGAAACGCCAGTAAGGGAATGTAACTCACCTCGAGCGTCTTCCTTTCCCTTCCTGCTTTGGTTTGATTCCCTGAATCTGAGACCTGGATTTCTTTCTTGGTCTCGGCCAGCACAGTATGCAAGGTGATTAATGTCATGTAGCGGAGACGAAGAGCAATTGGCGTGAGGCGCCTTTCTCACACCTGCTCTGGTTCCCCTACTCTTCGCAATTACTTCCATTGGAGCTTGGTCTCTTCCAGAGCTGGTTTGAGGATAACAAATCCTCGCTTCTTCCCTCGGATCAGCTATGATGACTGCTACGCCGGATCCGAGCTGCTTCCACATGTCTACGTTCCGGGGAGATGTAGACCAAGGAGCTCCCAAGCGATAAGGAAGCACTGGAGACAGCAATTTCATTACATAAGTATGGTCACAGTCACAAGCATATGGTTCCTCATGGTGAAACGTAATGGTTCTTTTCTCTGATATAAAGGCAGGCCCCCAGAACCAGAACCTGACCCTCACCGGCCAGGCTCCGGCTCCAAGAGCCCGCAAACAAGCAAACAGCCCCCTTTCCCTCCCCCATCCCTCCCTCCTCCTCTCCTCCGCAGACACCTCCCCGACGATACCTAGCTAGCTTGAACAGCTGCTAGGCATCGCCGGTGGTGGTGTCTGCAGGGAATAGGCCGAGGCCCAGGACAGCAAGGCCATGGCGGTGGCGGCGGTGGTGTTGTGATGAAGCCTCTTAAAGGCGCTCCTTGACGGCGGTGGCGGCAATCTCCCAGAAGATTCTCTCCATCTGACCGCCCTCGGTCAAGTCCTCCGGATCGAGGATCTCCTCGAGATCGAAGGGCTCGAGAAGGTAGGGACCGTAGTCCTTGTCCGAGTCGCGATGAAAGATGATCCGAACCGAGAGAATCGCCTTATCATCCTCATCGTTGGTTCCATCCGGCTCCTGGGCAACGAGCATCTCATCCGGCTTGGTCTCGTACACCTTGTGCGCCTCGAGACGGAAGGTATCCTCGACCATGTCCTCGGCGTTCTCACGGTCGTAGTCGACAAAGACGCGGTTGGTGTCGACGTTATAGTTGACGACGTAGTGGTTGCTGTCGCCCTTCCACTCAGTCTCGAGGCCGCGAAAGATCACGGTGATCTGGTCAATGTTGGGGTACTTCAGCTGGCTCACGTCGATGCTGGCGACGGGCTTCTTGTTGAGGAAGTTGTGGTAGAGCAGAGGATACTCGTGCTCATCAGTCCATGCGGAGAAGTCTTCCATGACGATGCGCACCATCTTGAGCTGTGAGTTGATCTCGTCTCCAAGGTTGGGATTGATGAAGCCGGGATAGAAGGCGGGGCCGGGAATGTCGGTCTTATAGCCAAGAGAAACCTCGTCGGTACGAGGATTGATGTAAACACAATCGACGCCAGGCAGAAGGAAAGCCGCCTCGGCAAACTCATAATCCTGCATATCGACTGGGTCAATGAGATCAGAGTGGTAGACGATTGGATCATTCGGATGCTTGTCGATACGAATGTACGCCTGGAGAAAGGCATGGAAGGACTCCTTGTTGACGAAGGCAAAGGCAGGGTAGCCAGGGCGGCGCGCATTGGCGTCTGCATTCGGACCGATACCAACAAGCTGGCCAGAAGACTCGGCGACCATCTCCTAGATGACCGAACGGACTGCAAGCGGAAGGCGATGGAGACTGGTAGCGCTGGGGGTGGTGTCAGACGGGATGTCGGCAGCCAAGGGGGAAGATGTGATCTCAATGACGGCGTCGGAGGCGTTGTCGGCGATTGCAACGTTGGAGGAGCTGTCAACCGAAGGGGAAGACATAATCTCGATGACCGCATCAGGAGAGTCGCCGGCGATAGCAATGTCGGAGGAGTTGGCAACGGAGGGAGAAGACACAACCGAGACGACAGCATCGACAAGGTTGTTGGCGGTAGCTGAGTCGGACAAGTTGCCAGTCGACGGAGAGGAATTGATCTCGATGTAGGCGTCAGAACGGTTGTCGGTGATGTCGATGTCGGAAGAGTTGCCAACTGAGGGAGAAGGCATGTTCGAGATGACCGTATTTGCAAGGCTGTCTAGGGTGGCGATGTTGGACGAGATCTCAACGGCGGGGGAAGACATGGTATTCATGACCGCGTCAGATTGCTCATTGGCAGCGACCACGTTCGACGACTCGTCAACCGAGGAAGAGGACATGGTATTAATGACGATGTCGGAGGGGCTATTGGCGGTGACGATGTTAGATGAGTGACCAGCCGCAGTGGAAGACACGGTTTCCACGACGGTGTCGGTAGGCTTGTCAGCGGCGACAGCGTTAGTCAAGTTGTCGACTGAGATAGAGGACATGACGACGTCGGTAGGCTTGTCGGCAGCGGCAACGTTGGACGAGTTGTCAAGCGAGGGAGAAGACATGGCCTCTTTGACGATGTCGGGGGGATTGTTGGTAGGAGGATCGTTGGACGCAAGGGAAGTTTGCTGAGCCATCGTCGATTGTTTGGTAGATTCTGATGATGAAAGCTCTTCGTGTCCCTGAAGTGTAGGATGGAAGAGATTTTTTTGGAAAGAAGGGAGCCAAGTGGCAACCCAGGAGTAGATTTAGATAGATATTCCGAGGGATGTCACATGATCAATGGGCTTGCTTAGTCGTGATGGCCTCCCGTCTGGTGTTGAGAAAGGTTCTTTAAAGCGGGAACTATCATCGTGAGTTTGGGTGGGCAGCTTTGTTATGAGGTGCTCTCGCCCGTGATGTGGCGGTTGCTTGCTGATGAGGTTTTCAGGTGGGATGGCTCCTCGTCCGGCGTTCAGACGATCACTTTCAGACGGATTCTTACCTTCAGACGAGAAGGTGTTCGGACAAGTGAGATTCGGTGCTGCTCTTGGCTGTGGATGAGTAGAGTTGTCCTCGAATCAATCTCGTCCTTGTTCTTACAATAGCTTCGTCTGAAAGCAGCTTCAGTCCAGGTCCATACCTGATATGAAGTTATCAGCACTGGATCACGCATTCATCTCGGCAAATTTTCTTCCAAAGGCCTGCTAGATTCTTGTGAACTCGACAAAGGACCTCAAAAGACAGACTTGGGAGGGAGCATTATTTTAATGAGGTAAAGCACTGACAAAGGAACGCGAACATTTCAAGGAGAGTTCAAAGTCTTTTGAACCTTTTGGTATTTCTCGTCCTTTGTAAACATCTCCCTTCTCTGCCATTTCTCTTATGGTCTCATAGATTGGTAGTCGATCCAAGTGGAATTGGGAGTCAACGGTTGCATAACACTGGTGGGAGGAGCAATGACAAGAATGCACAATGAGAGAGCTTGATAGAAGGCGTGTTGCTACATCTCAATGAGCAAACATGACGGATTTCTCTTCGTCCCCGAATCAAATGGAGGGTCCGACAAGATATTCAAAGACATATGTCAACCGAAGGAGAAGCTGCAAGCTCGCGTCGGCTTGAAAACTGACCATGCTGAAGACAGTTGCTGAAACAATGTAGAGTCCACTTTGACTGGGATAAGAACATACCTTTGCAATTAGGTTGAGAGACGGCGTGATGGTTGCGTGGTGAAGTGGAGCGAGAGTAGGAGCGTAGAGGTATTTGGCCTCCTTTATGTAGAGAGCTTCGAACTCGGCTCTGAAGCCTTGAGATACCGGGCAGTTGAATAGAAACTGAATCCTCTCAGTTTAGCCATGAAATATAAAGTCAAGGCCATTCGCGCCGAGATCTCACAACGAGTGGGAGGAGTTGCTGGAGGAGGAGGCGACCCTAAGGGGTTCGTTTTGAGGGAAATCCGGGTCATCGTACAAACATCTCTCTGCAGCATCTACGTAGCCACGAAGTCACAAACAATGCCAGAGTATCCATACCGGAATCGATTGAATCGAAAGGAGAAATGTTTCGTGTGGCGCCGGCCTTCAATAGTAGCAATGCGAAGGCTTATCTACTGAAATACTGGCTCTGAAAGTCCCCTGCATACACATGCGTGTTGTTTCCCAACAGACCGGAGGTGTCCGAGACGGCAAGCCCAACACCAATCACCCCTAACTTTCGCCCAGGCGCATCGAGATGTATTCCACAGCAATCTTCCAAGCCAGGTGCATCGGTTGAAATCCATCGACGGGGAACTAGGCGTCAGTGACCCAATCGAGATTGCTGTCGCGAAAGATGTCGATTCGGATACCAAAACTCTCATTCGGGTCGACCCTGAAGTGACCGTCAGGATACGATCGTTCGGCCGTATGCCTCCGAAATACTCGCTGGATAGACTTGTATCGCGACGCCAATAAAGCTCGTTGATTGGCAATACGTAGCGAAAATGAACTCCAATGCCACGCATCGACCATGCTGTCAGACCATGGTGCGTGATTACTGGTATTGGAACGCAAAGCAGAGAAACCAGGTGGATGACCTCGAGACATGGGAATTGAAGACTGGGAAGTGGAATGGGGCCCGCTGAGCTGCAAAGAGTGAAAGGGCTGTAAGAGGAGAGACTTTCCCCCTCTATCAAGTCTCCGGTTAAATATCCGCTGCAGGAAGCAGGTGTCGTGTAGACGCACTTTTCGAAGTCGCTCTTTGATATAGCCGGGAAAGGTTGGGTATATAATCAAGTCCCCCAAGCCGTCAACTTTCTCAAGCCATTGAGGGCTGGTGAGCGCGAATCGGTAACCCCCTAGCCTGTCAACGATCGTACCGAGAATGAGGGTGTCAACATCAGGATTGAGGTAGACATGGTCTTTGATAAGCCAATCAAAGGAGGTTGTGTTATGAGGCATGCCAGTAGACTCGCTGATCAGCCGAATGTACATGCCCAAGAAGACCTTGCGGCTTTCTCGATGAACGGCGGACATGACGGGCAAGCGACTTCTTCGAGCAAGCCAGTCTGCCTTGGGGTTTACGACCACGAGCCGGTCTTCGAGGGTCTCGCGCCATACCATGCGTCTGATCTCCTTTGGCAAACAATTGAAAATTGTGAATTCGACAACTTCGGCCATGGTAATACGCTTTGGTTATCTTGTGCTGTGGTGCGTGATGATATGGCGATGAAACAAACGATAATACGAGTGGCCTGGTATGTTGGGGAGAAGAATAGCAATGACAGATGATGGCGGCTAGAACCATGAAGCAGAAGATGAGCACTAAGGTACTTCGTTTTCTCATCGCTCTTGCCCAACCTTCAATAAGAGATGTCTGCCTGCCTTTCCTGAAAAGATACTACCTTCTAATATCCGCGCAGTTATCCATCGCCGCTTCCTCGGATGCGAATAGCCACTTGCCGTGCGGGTCATCGGCACTACCAAGACACTTGTCCTCCGTAATGCCCTTTCCAACATGACATCACTTTACATGAATGGCCAACAGAGTGATGAAGATGAACGTAACTGAAGATCAAATGAGTTCTAGTTGGAGAGATTCGAATATCTAACGATGCCTTGGCCCCAGTCCAATTGCGCGCCTGCAAAACCTGAAGCGCTCCCAGTGATCCATAACCTGTTCCCCATCATTCGCAAATCGCCCGCGAGGCTTACTCCAAATTTCCATATTCCCCGGATATCTCAACTCCAAAATCCAATGAACTCCTTTGCCTGTGCCGAGCAACCGCTCACGATTCATTTCAAGCACCTCCATCGCGTCTCAGCTTGGGACCAACGATGACCCTTACGCCCTGCTTTCTCTTCTTCTGCCGGGGCTTCGATACACCCCCACCAACCAACTCTTCAGCATTGTCTCCATTCTCGTCGTCGTAGTTCTTGCGTTTCTGGGAAGCTTTTGCCTCCTTGGCCTCCTCAATGCTCTCCTTCTTACTCTCCAGGGCTTTGCGAGCACGCTTCTCCATGAAGCCGTTAGGGTCGATTTTGGCCTTCTCACTTGGCCAGTTGTATCTTCGTTGGATGCTAGTTTCCGGGATAGAGTGCTCAACAAGGAACTCCTTCTCGAAACAGACACCAGCCTCTTTTTTCTTGTTCAATCGGCGAAGCAAGGCTTTCGAATCCCACAGTCTCTGCGTGTTGTGGTTCCAGTCTGCGCTAGTGGTCTCGAATAACAGGATCGTAATGTTAGAAAATCCTCGGTCCTCATATGCGACAGCGAATTCCACAGCTTTTGCACGACTGTTGGTAGCTGAGAGGAAGGGACTCGGTTCACGACAGTTCCCGCGTAGATGCTTTCGCAAGTGAATGTGGAGGAAGATTGGGTCGCTTCCCCGTCCCAGACGAGACTTGATGCCCTGGTGAGGTTGCCCACCATGAATTGTTCGGTAAAGTTGCTCCGGGCGCTCATCTCCACCCACGGTCGAGACTTTTTGTGTAATTGAAAGTAAGGCGGTGCCATTCACGCAGCCAGTGTTGCGAGATTGCTGGATGATGTCTAGATATCCGGGAAATTGGTTTCTGAGAACTGAAACGTAGTCAGGAAGAACTCGGAGAACCCAAGGAATGTTGTGAGTCGTGTTTTTCGTAAGCCAGGCTTTGACGTTGCTAGAGTCGTTGTCAGCAATCTTCTCACTTGTGAGCTTGTATCGCGCCACCACAAGCTCTTTGCTTGGGACTGAAGCCATTATTGAGGATTGCGATAGCTTCTTGTAGCTCACAAAGCCGGGATTTGAGAGAATGATTGAAAATTTTGAACGATATGTAGTAGTGAAAATCCTGTGTAAAAGAGTGCGGCAAAGATGAAGTTCGGTAAGTGTATCAAGATATAATCATGAAAAGTCGCGATACTACTGTGGCGTTCTTCTCCGGTGAGGTTGAAGTTGGAAAATTGAGGAAGATTATGAGCCAAGAGAACTCATGGAGATATTTTATAGAGCTTCGAGTGAGTTCTGAGTCTGACTGCAGAGGAAGGAAGCGAGGGGCCGAGGGGATAAGAAGAAGGAGTTTACCTCGCGAGGTGCTCTTTCCCCTCCAGAATGGGGAATTTTTTTCTTTTAAGAAATCAATCCTCATCTTTTCCTGGAGGAAGGACCATATGTGACGGTGGTGCTTGCCTGGTGGTTTCGTACAGATGTTCTGCATCTAAAATGCTAACTCATACAAACCACTACACCAACTCTACATCAACCAATTTGTGGTTTTATCATGAAAGCCAAGACGCTCTATCCATGAAAAGATATTTCCTGAATTGAATTCACTGCCGCGGTGCTCACGAGTGATTAAAACTCTCCGGGCATAGCTACCTTCGTCACCATGGCCATAGGGACACAAAACGTGTCCGGAGCCTTGTGATGGGCTACTACGCCGCTGAAATTGGGTTCGTAAATACAAACTTAAAGAATACCCTCGTTATCAAGTGATCAGCAGCGTTCTAAGTGATGATTGCCAAAAGTTTGGCTCTCGTTCTCATGGGCATAATATCAGCCCTCCAGGTGTAGCTCCAGATGGAGTTTTGAGAATGCATCTTGATAGCTGGCACTGGGCATCCGTCCGCTTGATGCCTTGATAGTTAACAATCGCGCGAAAATAAAGGCTATTTGGTGCACATTAAAGTCTTTTGATTTCTCATGTCGTATGACATGAACCTAATACTCAAGATATCTAGGCAAACGCCGAACGGCTCTCATCCCAGTCAGGTCTCAAAGACTTGCTGTCGAAGCTCATATCGAAGCTAGAAGTATGGACATAATCCGCCTGCCACTCAACATTCAGCGCAACACCCTCCGCAGCCTGACTCCAAACAGTGACGGCAATCGTGTTGTCTCCATTGTAGTTGAGAATACCAGTCGGAACAGGGAACTGAACCTGGTTGCCGATGTACGGGTTGAAGCGACCATACTGGTAGCCGTTGACGAAGAGAAGTGCGCGAAGGCGGTTCGTATCATCGGTAGCGGCTGTAAGGCGGAACGAAATGGAGACATCGAGACCAGCAGGGACGTCAAGCGGGACAACGGTGCGGAAGACGCGGATGCCGGCATCAGGAACGGAGAGAGATCCGTTGGCGGAGTCAAAGGACTCCCAGTCCGCATCGGGGTAGCCGGGGAGATGAGCTCCAACGCGCTCGGCATACAGACCGCCCTCGTTGATGGGACCGCGAACGGGGTCAATGAGGTCGTTGCGGCCAGCGGTGCCGGCAATCTTCCACTCAGAAAACTTGTAGTTTGCGGCGTCGGGGCCGAGTAGAGTGGCGTTGGTGATACCGCGGGGCGCAAGCGCCGCCTCACGCAAGTCGTGGCCTGAGTTGTCCATGATGACGACGAGGACGTTGTCGCCGGTCTTGGACAGAGTCGCGTTCTCAAAGGAGAACGAGCTGGCGTCTGCTCCGAGGTAGGAGAGACCGAGGTAGGAGCCGACGTACTCGGAGTTGAGCCAGACGGAGTAGCCGAAGGCCAGACCGCCGGTGACGTTGAGGAAGACGCCGGTCGGGGCAGACTCGGAGGTCGGGAAGGTTGCGCGGTAGATGTGGTTCCCGACGTGGATGTCGTACTCGTCTACGTAGAGGACGGGGTTGTTGGAGGCGGGCTTGACGGTGTTGGAGGTGTTGGTCTTGGTAGCGGCTAGAAAATTGTTAGATCGTATTCCTTCTATAATGATGCAACAAGTTATAGTAGGCATCACTTACCAACCCAGCTGTCCGAGGTGGCTTCGTAATCGGTAGCAATTTCAGGCAAGCTGTCGTGAACCTTCCAGGGTCCGAGTGCAGGCACCTCAAACTTAGTAGGACCCTCGATCTTGGCGGTGAAAACGTTGCCCTCTCTCGAAAGTAGCTCGAGCTTCTTGCCGTTCCAGGTGATGCCGCAGATGGACGCGGAGGCAAAGACGGTGATGGTGGTCTCCTGGTCGGCATCTCCAGAGAGCGCCAGGCTACGGCCAGTCTCGTTAAAGGCAGCGTGACGGACGAGGTATGGTCCCTGAACGAAGACTGCAAAATGTTTTTCAGTAAAATTGTATCAAATGCGTCAACGAACAAACTCACCAGTCTTGTTGGCCGGCGAAAAGGGGTCGTTGTCAAGCACGGGAACCCAGAAGAGGTACGCGGCGCTGCGGTCGAGAAGAACAGCGCGGGATCCATCTCCGAGGTCGACGAGCGTGATGCCCTTCTTCTGTGTGTACGCGATGGTGACGTTGCTCTCGCCCGGGTAGACGTTGAAGTCCGCGACGTTGCCGTCACCAATGAGCTTGGCAGAGTTGGCGCCAGTGACTGTGAACTCGCCAGCCTCGCCCTCGGGAAGCCAGAGGGCAATGACCTCTTGGCCGTCAAGAATGGTGTAGCTCAGAACTTCAGCGGTGGAGTAGAGGAGCGTCTTCTCGCCAAAGGTGAAGTCGGTGACGAGGACCTTGGCTTGGTGGCCATTGATGGCGATCGAGCTGCCGTGCTGGGGAATGGTGACTTGAGCCAAGTCAGCAATTGATCCGCAGGATTTTGAATCAAGTACAGGGAAGACTTACGGGCACCCTGCGAGGTGTTGACAGAGAGCTTGAAAGCCTCGTTGGTGTTGGAAGGGGAGTAGGCGTGACGAGCAACGTAGAAAGCTGCGTTATTGTCGACATTGCGGAGCTCGGACACGGTGATGGCTGAGTTGGTGGTGTAGCCGGTACCCTGAGACAGATCAGAATCTCACTTTTCTGGCATCACCGCTTGACTTACGTTTCCAACTCTCTCAGTCTTTGTCAGATCCTTGGCCACTACTCAAATGTTAGAATTCATCTTGCCTCCTACAAAGGCAAATGTTCTACGAACCTCTAGTGAAGAGAGTCAAAAGCTTTGTCTCGTGGAACTTGCTGCCAATGATTCTGTTCTCAGATACCGGGGAAGAGTAGTCGTAACTCGAAGCTGGCCCGTCTTGTTAGCACGAGTCGATCTCCCATACCGTACGATAGCGATGTGGACTTACCAACGACGGGACAAGCGAGCCAACCCCAGTTGGTTCCGCCAAACATCATGTAGAGGGAAATTGCGGTAACTCTCTGGTAGATAAGATCACGGTAGAAGATGTTGGCAAAGTCAGCACCAATGTCGCTGGGGCAGCCACCTTCGGGTCCGCCCCAGGGGTTGTAGGAACCGCCTTGGAACTCAGGAAGGAAGTTGGGTTGCGACCTGCAAGATGATTAGAATTCTGATTTGAGCGTGTTTCAACCCGGAATACTTACGGCGATTGGACCGTGAAGTAGGAGTAGTAATCTTGAGTCAGCTGCAAATTGGAATGGTTAGCAAGATACAGTCGTTGCGGTGGCTCGAAGATACTCACGTAGGGAATGTAGGCTCCGTTTGTGCCGGTACACTCGCTCAAGTTGCAGCTCCAGCATGAAGGGTAGCTGTCGACACCGACGACATCGACGTTTCCAGTAGCATTGGAAAAGTCTTTGGACCATGAAAAGCCGCGCTAGATGATATTAGAAAGCGGAAGACACATTTCCCCTCGACTTAGTCACGTACCATGTTGGGGGCGTTATGAGAGAGGGGCACGTCGATTCCATTCTCACGGGCACTGTCCTGGAGAAGCTGCATATAGTTGGCGATGGGCGGGTTCAAGACTCTCTTGGGAATGTCCTTCCATTGTCCGTTGAGCTCGTTCTCGATCTGTGTTTCCACTTAGCAGATGCGCTTTCGTAAGTTCTTGGGGATGATCGCGTACCTGGAACATGATAACGTTTCCGCCGTTGGTGATCAGATGGGGCTTGATGATCTTGGAAATCTCCGACCAGAAGGGGGTCCATGCCGCAGTGTATCTCTCGTCGTCGTTTCTCAGAGAGCCGTAGGCGCCAGTGGTGGCCCAGAGAGGGAAGCCGCCGGCGTTGGTCTCGGCGTTGACGTAGGGTCCAGGTCTGATAATGAGGTAGATGCCGAGTTCCTTGGCGACGGTCATGATGGAGGTGAAGTTGTGAGCGCCGGTGTCAAAGTCCAAGACACCAGGCGTGGGGTTGTGGTAACCCCAGTGGTTGTAGATGGAGAAGGCATTGAAGCTGTCGTCTGCAGTCAGCCACGAGAAATTCTGTTACTCAGGAGACGATAGTCTTACCCAGCCGCCTTGACCTTTTCCAGGAGATCTCGCCAAAGTTCGGGGCTTGAAGATGTGTCAGTAAGCTCAGCACACTGCAAATGATATTGAGTTGGATTACGAACACAGGAATACGCCAGTAGTGAAACTACACTTGTTAGCGAGACGATCCCGACATGCGGCACGGCAAGGGAGTGAGTTGCCATACCTCGCCAGAGAAGACGAAGAGTCTCTCTCCGTTTACAATGTAGCTGTGGTGATCCCTGGGTAGAGTTCGGTCAGCATTAAGCCCAATATCCTACCTGTCAATGAACTACGGGAACCTACCATTGGACGACTTCGTTGAGGCCATTGTCATGAATCGGCCAGTCAACATCTTGAGCTAAGGCGCTCTGCGTGCCGCAAAGCGACGCGGCAAGCCAAAGAAGGCCGCCGGCTTTCAAACCAACTCTCATCGTGGCGTTCTTTCTTTTTTTTGGACTATGGCTGAAACTTGACAGATGCAACACGATAGCCGAACAAAAGGTAAAAAAAGCCAACAGCCAATCGAGAATCCGCGCGCGCAAGAGGAAGCCATCGCGTCTTCTTTAAAGGGCATCCTACTACCCTGTCAGTTCCCTGCCAACACCGGCACCCTGGTCCCATCCGGTGTACCCCGGCACAGCGTAGCATCCGGACAAACGTGCTCGGTGTTGATCGAACCGACAACTGCGGGGAATCATGAGGGGAGAGCCGGGGGCAAAGAACTGGAGAAAGACGATTTAGACGATCCAACACCCCCGGCCGCAACCCCCGCGATTCCTGTAGCCGCAGCAATCACTGACCCAAGGCACCTAGGATTGGTGAGCCTGATGTCATTGATTGCTTGGGGACTTTGCAGTAGCGTCTTGAAATTTTTGACGAGCCAATTTTAAGCGATCTTTTCACCGACGGGCATGGCTCCCGTTGTGCGCTGGACTGGATGATTGGGCTTGTCTAGCGTGCTCTCGTGAGTACTGAGAGAACTGTGCCTTGGCAGCCAACACGGCCGGATATTACGTCGCAACATCATGGGCCGACGGCCACTTTTTATGTCAATTCGGTAGGATCCGACCATCTAAGGTATGGAATAGAAGCAAAACATGCTTAAAGGCGCCTGCCTGGGTGACATCAGGAACTGACCGATCTCTCAATGAGGAGTATGTTGTCAGTGAACGTCTGACCTTCTAGATTTGTTGGGTTTCAGTTCGGGCCGATGTGCCCTTGAGCGACATGCCGGACGAACACTCATCCATGATTCACTGCATGTTTGTTTTTAGCAAGGCAATACATTTGACTTTGGCTGATTCCGGTGGGATACATTTGCCCACGAGTTGTCTACTGCGCGTTGGTTCGAACAGTTCCTGCAGTCAACTCGCCTTACTCCAATGCGGTAGTGGCACAATAGCCCACAGAGTCCAAGGTCGGCCGACACTGCATTCCTCCGGTCTCCAAATAACATCACGCAACAACCCCTCATAATATTGGAGATCTCGTGCGGAGATTTGGGGCGGTCATGTCTCCATCTACAGTGGGTAGTGCCCGAGTTGCCGACTTGGTGCAGCCTTAGTCTCATTGAAAGGCAACACTCTAAACGTTTAGTAAAGCATGCATAATCAAGAAGACTATTCGCTCGAGAGAATGATTGCAGTTGTAATTGGGTACCTATGGGAGTTGCAGCAAAGCTTACCTGATTCGATCCCTGAATCTCACTTGAACGAAGCCACCCACTTCACCTTACATACTTAACCCCCTCTCATGAGTTTAATGAAAAATAGAAAGACACACTAGCACACAGGAGTTGCAATCGCATACACAGTCCTGCACCCAATCTTATTACAAACATCAGCCTCTTCACACTCAAAGTCGACGGACGCAGTTGAGAGAGCAGGACAGCCGCAAGACTTCGTGATAGACGACGTGGTAGTACATTGCGCGACGAAGCAGCTCTTGCAGATGGTACCGGTAGAGGTGACCTTGGGACAGTTGAGAGGTGAGCAAGGCGCCGTGGTCGTTCTTGTGATGGTCTGAGTCACGAGTGCGGTGGTGGTTGAGACTTCTCGCAAGGTCGTCGTCGTTGGGCTCGTCACGACAGCAGTCGCCGTCGTCGTGGCGGTCGTGGTGGTTTCTCGCACCTCTGTCCTCGTAACGGTGACGGTCCTGGCTCGGTCTATCGTCGATGGGGTCAGCGTGATGACTTGACCGGATGCCTCCCTGCATTAATCAGTCAGCAGCATCCTCGGATTGTTGTGCATGTAGGATCTAACCAAGCTGCCCAGCTCAGAATTATGCTAAAGAGGTGAAGCGAACGCATCTTTCCATCTGGTCGTTCAGTGGAGGAGTGAAGGATAGATGCCAAGTCTATGATTGAGAGCTCAGCGCAGGCTATGCGAGAATCTACCAGTTTCCGAGAAGACCATGACAACAAATTGGTATTGCTGGTATATTTTTTCTTTCTTATAGTTGGGTGTCATTCAAAGGAGACAAGTAGGCGTTTACGAACATGCTCAACCACAACATACACGGGATTATAGTGGCTGCTTTAGCTGTACTTGCTAGCCAAACTTATCCGGCTTCGGGTCTGATGGGATATACAACATAGCCTTGATTGAGTTGAGTTGCGAGCCAAGCTGAACAAAATCAGCCTATAGGAAAGAAGAACTGGAATTAAACGTGTAGCCGAGTGTAAGATTACTTCTAGCCGATATAGTTGCATGGCGGCTGAACGTGGGACTGCTCTCATGAGGGTGAATGCAACAGCACAGATCCAATCAGAGCTGTCATCCGAAACCTAACTTGCCGCATCTGGCAATTCGGAGGCAAGCGACATTGCGTGCAGGTCGCCTCAGCAAACCGCCTTTTCTACGTTGGCAAGGTTGGGCTCTGTTGGTAAGCCCCATCAGACGAACCATGGTGCCATCCCAAATGCAATAATGCACGAACACAGACGCATTGATTGACAGTTTGAGATTGGTCGTTTCATCACTCCTTCTCCTTCTCGAAAGATGAATAGTGGAATCTGAAAGCTGTACAGTACTGACGCGACATTTTGAAGGACAGTCGAGAGGGTTGCCCGCAAAGTCTGAGGCAAAGGCAATACAACTATAATTCAATTGCTAATGGTGGTATATATAAATGGCTGATTCAGAATTCAGCCGGCACTCTGGCCAGCTTAGCACCTCCAGGAGGTGATCTGGTTCTCGTACTCAACGGTGCGAGGGTCGTCGGGAAGAGCGACGGCCAGGTTGTAGTTGTAAGACGAGGTGAGGCCGCGGTCATCGCCCTTGTTGTTGCAGCCCTTGTACCTATGGTGTATGGTTAGTATGCCTTATTTGACAAGTTAAAGCTCATCTAAAGGCTACTTACTTGTAGAACTGGCACTTGCCACCGGTGTTGGTGGAGAGGGAAGAGACCTGATCGTTGAAGCGGTCGCTGATCGCGGTGGAGTTGGCGGCCTGGAAGTTGAAGTAGGAGACTTCACATCCGAGTCAGCACTTATTCATCTCATCACAATCGCAGAGTATGGTTTACTTACCACAGTCGCCGGGGCTGGCGCCGAAGACAAGGCAGTCACCACGGAAACCCTACTTCTGTCAGTACTGCTTTGCAACTAGTCGAGTTATTTCTCAGAGCTTACAGCATCGGTGCACTGAAGCACAAAGATGGTCTCGGGGTTGGTCTCGTTGCGGTTGGGGTCGGGCTCGCCGTCCTGGCGGGTCTGGAGCTGCTTGGGAGCCAGGACCTCGGTGTTGAGGAACTTCTCGTAAGCGGCAGAGTTGACAATGTCGTTGCCGATCTTGATGTTGAGGTCGGAGCCGGTGTTGCGCTGCGCAAGGGGCTTGCTGACGGCGGCAGCAGAGACGGCGGTGGCCGCGAGAACGAGGGTAGTGAAGCTCTTCATCTTGGATGGAGTTTTGTGTGTTGTTGGAAGCGAACGTGTGTAAGTTTGTTGTTGTAAAGAATGTACTCGTTGGACGACTTGCGTTGGCTACGGAAAACTTCAACGTCAAAGCCCACCAGCCGAAGTGAAGTGAAGTGAGCCGGCTTATTTATCTTGACATACTGTAGGACCGGATGTCCCGCAGTAGCCAAGAGACAAAGTTTCGATCATAATAACCGCATACAACCTCATCCCAGCCTGCCCCGCGAGCGCCGATGCACTCGGATTCGGTGATATTGCCTGTGGGTCTATACCGGTGCGCCCAATGCGCATCTATTCTCGTGGCACGAACGGCCGCCGGAGGCATTCGAGGGGAAAAAAGGGAGAGATTTTGTTGGCCCGAGTGTTCCGTCAGGACCGTTACGGCGTCCGTTGACGATTTAGACTTCGGAGAGTTAATATCGAGATGGGGCTCATCAGCGTCGCCAACTGCCGACATCCATGACAAGGTTTGGAGTTGCAAAATGAAAACTGTGGAAACTTCAAGGTCACAAAGGGGACGAACAGTCTGGGGCGGACCTGTTCGACGATTGGGTGGGCTTTTTTACCTCCGTTCATCTTACACAGTAGAGTGGTTTATATGTGCTGGCTCAAAGGTTAGTTTATTTGAATTAGCTTTTCGTCTGAACTAAGTCGACTGACTCGAAGATCGGACGGTTTAATAAGGATTCTCCCGCAACGTGAACCTAGAAAGGGGCCTGACTGCGAGGATGTTCATAGTTCTCGCACACAAGTCTCAGTCTTGGCTTTGGTCGTTTGGTCCCATTTCCTCTTTTCCCACCTACTCGGACACACTAGGGAGAAAAAGAATGCCTCAAATCGCGGGGAGAAGAAGGAAGTAGCGTCCGTGGATCTCGATGGACAGTAAGAAAAGTCTCCTAGACTGGTGATCGTGGATCATACTGCATGCACTAACCTAACAGGAAGAGTATCAACCAGACAGACGTTCCAAGGATATTTTCCCTTGACTCCAGACCGCAGTCCAACTGCCAATCTGGGCAATCACTTTTGATTCGGCATTGATCTACCGCCCCGATAGACTTTCGTATTCAATGACCTTTTGTGTCCCGGGGGGTGCCCGCCCGCCCGCCGGCACTGTCCTTTGTTTGCCGGCCTTGAACTCGGGCGGAAAAGTTGCCCAAACACGTCCCCGACGACGGTTCAACCGCCGTTCAAGCACTTCTTGGCAATTCGGGGGTTGCGGAGCCATAGTCTATCATTAGCACACTGACCATTCGGAGGATTCAATTTGTACGGAGAGCTGTCTCTCCCACGTTTGTATCCATACTATACAGTAATCGGAATGATCTTTGGTTGTTGACATCCCGGTCGCTCATCAATCAAAGACCTTGATGGCTTGAACTACTGCATCGCTACGCCTTGAATGGACGAAAATCTCCGTATACCGTCTGTTGTCTGTTGTCATTCGGACTCTGCTCCGTTGACTTTTGTCTTTAATCATGCGCCGATCATTTGCCGCATCGTGTAGCGAGATGCCCAGGGCAATTGACCAAAACTGTACAAATGCTCGCGCAAGGGGGATGGCATAAGGTTGGATTTGCTCCAATCTGACCCACCAAGCTAGACTTTCTAAAGAGTATTATCGAATCTTGGGCTCCTTGAAGCCAACAAAAATAACAGCTGGGCACCTGATATAGTCCACGTGCCTGCCGGGCTGTAGTTGAGACCACTAGCCCAATTCTACCTATTTCTAGCTGGCCTTCCCTAGGAGCTTGACTGACTTCCATACATATCACCTTTCCGTCTCCGTAACACAGTCCTATTGCCCTTCTACAGAAATCATGCTTGTGATTCTAACAGTATGTGAGTATTCAAGTTTCTCTTGCTCACAGACAAAAACTTGACTGCCTCTGGCCATCTCTTGACCGCCACCAATCGAACATGCGACGATGTCGCAAACTTATTAATGTATTCTAAGCTGACGCAAGCCCACAGTTCTTGTGTATGCCTACAAGTTAGTTTCTCTTATGCCAATAATCCAATCGTAAGATTCGTGACGTTGCCACTGGGGCCGTGGCAAGCAAAGTCATAATTCTCTTGTGGCCCGCTAATTCATGAGAGTCGAGAGAGTTGAAAGTTAAAGTCCCTCCTAAAAACAGCCATCGCGGCGATCTAACTTCTTGAGACTCGGGATTAGACATATGTAGCTTAGTAAGAGGATAAAGACGAGTACTGCCAGTGCAAAGCAATGAGCAGGAGTTTCATTCACCCAGCACCACCTCAGTCTGTCCAAAGTCATCTTGAACTTGGGAGGATTCCGGCCGAGTCCCAATTAGGAAACACGTACTATATCTCTTCTGATTGGCTGTGAGGATTGCTTGTCAGCGCAAAAGAAACCTACGATTGGCTCGTCGCATCAAAGGATTATGATCCATGCTTCCCTTAGATCCCATCCTCGGGATCCTCCGCTTCAACTTCATGAAAGAAGCTCGTTATCTCACCTAGTTAGTCAGGGGAAACGTCGTCTTAAGATATTCTCAAAAAAAAACCGTACCGTCTGCAGACTTCTGGCTTTCAAAACTCCTGCTCGGTTCTGCTGGTGTTGATGTCCTACCTTATCTTCCGCCATTGTTCCCACCGCATTGAGCTGCAGTAGGCAACGAAATCATCATGGGTACCAAGACCAGATCACTCGAGCCTACGTTCGTGGTTCACAGCTTCCAAGGCGCGCGTTCTCAGCTGCAATTAGAATCGCGGCCGATGGCAAGAGCTTCGTCTCGAAGTACCGAAAAGGGCGAAACAAAGGCGTAAGTAGCATGTGAAAGACTCGTTCGTTCGTGTGGGAGGTCTCCAAGGGTCCATTGTAGCCGACATCGTTGGTACGAGCGTCTGAAGAAGATCTACCAAGGAAGAGCATGTAGCTTCATAGCAGGGGAGCGGGGGCATCTCCCGTTCATTTATGGACCAACAACTAATCACTTCGGGTCTTAGAACTCCATCAAACGGCCAACTTCACGTCTTCTCGCTTTCGAACCGACCCAAGCAGAGCCGTGCGAGCGCGCCAAAGACCCGGAATGGGTGTAAAGAATGCAGGTACGTTTATGTCAACTCTCTTATACTCACCTTTCATTCGTCCCCATCCTCGTTCCTCGTAACCGTTCCCACCCTTGATGAGGAGAATACGGGTCTCACGTGGTTCGTACATGTAGGAGACGCCACATCAAATGTGACTTGGCCAGACCACACTGCATGAAATGCGTCAAATCAAATCGTATCTGCGAGGGCTACCTCGACTCGGGACTGCATCTCACGCCGCAGAGATATAACCAAGTCCAAAACATTTCCCGTCCAGCTGGCGGCGGCAGCAGTGGCGACGGCGGGCAAATTGCCCTTACCGCACAGCGCCGGACCCCTGACCACCGCGTTATGATCACCCCGGGCTACGAGACGGCCCTCTTCCAGAACCAGCGGCAGTGGGACTCGTTTCAGTCTTTCATCGTGAACCTGGAGCAGGGGGCCACCGTCCTCAAGAACCACGTGGCCGAGATGACGCCGCAGTACGCCAACCACGAGATCGCCATCCGGGAAATCTGCTCCGGCATCGGGGCCCTGGGGAAATCCTTCCACCCGGTCGTCGGCGACAGGCTCGTCAGCGCAGAGTACCGTGCCGCGCTGGAGCATTACGGCCACGCTGTTAAGGCCGTCTTCAGCGTCAAGGCGACGGCGTTTACGCTGCCGTACATGGTGCTGACGTCGATGCTGTTTACCACGTTTGAGATGATGGCGGGGAACCCGGAGGCTGCGTCGAAGCATCATAACCATGCCGTTGCTATGATGGATCAGTATATCAGTCTACGGTTGGAGGAGGATGGCGTGCCCTTTGAACAGGTTCGGCTTTCTGAGCTCGAGTCCGCCCTGTTCGATACCTTGCAGAGACTTGATACGCATCCGTGGGCCATGAGTTTCGGCCCAGAGGGGGATCCGCGTCACGGCGCGGGCGCGAAAGTTCCCTCACGGGTGTAGACATAGATACAAGATGGAAGACATGCCTTCGAACCTCACCGACATCACCGAAGCGTCGCGGTGGTGGCATCAAACGCAACACGCCATGATGCACTCTCTCCACGGCCTCAAATTCAAATCCCCCAACAGCAATCCCTCCGACGGTCCCTCCAACGACGCTGCCATCTGGAAAGAGTCAGCCAACCTCCTCCAAACCTGGCACGCCAGCTTCTTCCCCCTCCTCCAAACCTCGCGCCAGCAACGAGACCGCAACCCGCACCGCTGGTTCCAAGCCATGACCCTCGAGTCCCTCTACGTCGAGAACCTGGCCGCCATCTACAAGCGGCACAAGCTCGACGCCAACGTCCTCCCCGCCGTGACGCCGCTGTACCGCGACATGATCGGCCACGCGCTGCAGCTGGCGCGGAAGGAGAAGCTCAACGGCCTGGAGACGCTGGTGCTCGAGAACGATCTCATCCGGCCGATGGCGTTTGTGGTGTACAAGTCCCGGGCGGACCCGGAGATTATGAACGGGGTGACGGACGTGTTGCAGGAGTTTGTCGGGGGCGTGGGTATGGCCGAGTCGTTGTTGTATGTGTTTGGGTGCCGGGAGAAGAAGATTCCTGTGATAGCGCTCGAACGAGCTTGGGGGTGGTATTTTACGTCTTCGGGGGTTTCTTCTGGGGCAAATTGTCTCGATTACCTGACTTGAGCGAGGAAGTACGTCGTCTCGGATATATAGAATAAGGTCGTAACTGTACTTCTTCACTTGGTACTATTAACTTTTGACGATGGCGAAGGCCTTTCAAGTAATAGAGATTAGAGGAAACAAATCATTGCTAAACTAAGTACTGGATATCATCTCATCGCGCATAACACATAACTCTTCCAGCCCATCATACCCCCCGCCCAGCCTTACTCATTCAATCACGAATGCACTTCATTTCTCATTTAGAATCCCCATCCTCACCTTGCCCCCCCACGCCCCCCTTTCCCAACTAATGACATAAACTCTACCCACGTAACGGATCAGGGATCGTCAAACAATCCCGAGGGTTCTCATCTTTTCTGCTTTCAGGGAAGGTTGTTCAACTTAATGCTGTTCTGCGAAGTCGAGTCTTTGCCAGCGTTGTAGTGCTCAGAGCGCTTCGCGTTCTCCTCCATACGGGCAAGTCTCGAGTTACGCTTCTTCTGCTGGCTCTTGCGGTAGAAGAAGAGCGCCGCACCAATCAGCAACCCAACACCGGCGACAGCACCGATGACGATACCGGCAATAGCACCACCGGAAAGCTTCTTGCTTCCGGAGCTTCCGCTGCTACCAGAGTTGGAGGCGGCATTGGTAGACGAGGCGGAAGGCGACGCCGTAGCGGCGATATCGTCCTCGCCTGGCTCGGTGGCGTTGAAGCAGGGGATGCGGGTGTTGAAGTTGGCGGCCTCGACGTAGGTGATGTCGGCGCAGGCGTAGAAAGTCTGGTTATGGGGCGCGTCCCAGTCGGCGCGGTAGATAATTTGGAGGGTTGCGTTGGAGCCTGCTGCGACGGAGGAGGGCGGGTTGGGGACGTCGACGCAGGTGTGGCCTGGGTTCAGGTCCGAGACGGACTGTTCCTCGATGATGGTGGTGAAGTCGCTGTTGGAAGTCGGTTCTTAAGGGGTGTGTCAGTCATGTTGTAATGGGGAGTAGGGGGAGGGGGTTGATGAGGTTTCGTGAGAGTGAAAAGGAGTTGAAGTAGATTAGGATGCTTTTCTGTCGAGCTCATACACTCAGACAGTAAGATGGCGAGGTTTTCGTAGACATACCGTTCTTGTAAGAGATGGAGATCTTGCTGTTGTAGTAGTCATCCTGAGCAACGAGAGCGACCTTTCCACCAACTATTTATCGGTACTCGTCAGTCAAAGGCTCACACAACTTATCAAGTCTTCTTCAAGACTTTTGACCCCAGACTCTTGACTCACCCAAGGGGAACTGGGTTCTGTTGGCAGCACCAGACTTTGAGCCACACGGAGCCTGGTTATCCATGTCTCCGCTCCAGACTCTGTCAGCCGGCCACATGAAGGCGGCGGGACCCATCTCGTCATCCTGCTTGGTGTGCTGAGCACAAGCAACCGAGGCGAGGCCCAGGGCCAGGAACGTCTTGAGGGAGGCGTGCATTGTTGACCGTGTTGTGGGATTGAATCAAAAAGAAGCTTTTTCGATAATGAGACAGAGACGGGTATGCGGCAAAACACGCGATGCCTTGGACCAACAGAGTGCGTTACGAAAGAGATGCGTACGACGCCTGTGGAGGGGGTGGGAAGAATTAAGAATTAAGGGGCGGTTGACTAGCATCCATGGGAACGAACCGGATGGCAACAACGGTCAAGTTATACTACTGCAGGTCTACCTGAGATTTTCTTTCTCTTGCCTTTGCAAGCCGACTGGTTGCATATTGCATGTAACCTGGATGATGGATCTATCTCACATGGTCCTCTTTTCCCCCTCCTTTGGGTTAACCTTACACCAAGCACCTCCGCTCACACATGTCAACGGAAAGAAGATGGGCTCACAGAAGTCACGAAGAGCGGGATATCCGCCCAGAGAGGAGGATCCCGCCCAGAAGGTAGTGAGGGAAAAAAGAAGTCAGGCACGAGTTCAGTTCAGGCTTTCGCCAATAGTGCCCAGACAACCCGCGCCCAGGACATGGCAAGACTTGGCTGATTCCCGTTGGATGGGGTGGGAGGAGGCCACGGCCGCATGGATGAAGGGTGGTGTAGGTGGCGACCACGGAATTCTTTGCATGGAAAAAAGTCTTGGGAAGTACCACTCAAGTCTTTCATAGATTCTGCTAGTATCCCGTAGATTGATAAAACAAAACAGCGGAACTTTTGAGGAGGAGTAAGGTCAATAAGGTCTGGTATCTAGATGGATTGATGGCCAAGAATGTGGATGGACAGGGAAGACCGCCGGGCGGCAAAACCTGGGAACGTGAATACGAAGCAGACAGAAATCAAACCCCCGCCCCGCCTCTATCGATTTTCTCTCTCGCTCGGCCGCCGAAGGGGCCGGATACGTTTCTTTGTGAGGGGATCAAGTGCCTGGACAATTACTGTAGATACCATCGCGACAAGTTCCCTTGGCAAACAATCAGGTTGCAGAGTAGCGTAGGAATGAGTACAACTCTAGGGTGGTGAGATAGAGGGGAACGAGGGATAAACATGGTTGAAGTTCATTTATCGTGTATGCCATGTACCTCACAGCATGGATACATCAAGTACGGACACACACAATCAGAGTTTCGAAAACTCTTTTTCCCTTCACCAAGAACCGTAAGTAGTTTATCAGATCACTTTGTCCAATCAAATGAAGCCATCCGGCCCGCTTGTGTCTCTTGGCAGCATGGAGCAATATATCCAAACAGGGAATGGTTCACCGGACGTGGATGTCTGCCATTGTCTGGGTGGCACATAACTGGCAATGGTTGGCAAAGATTGTTGGCTGATGGCTGGATGGGCTGTCGTTTAACTGATGTGATTGATAAGATTAGATGCATCCTCAAGATCCGCAGCGCTAGGTACTTTTTTACCTTGCCTCACCTTGAACCCACAACTTGCTCTCCGTCTCCTCCAGTCTCCTCCTCCTCTTCTGCCCAACCCTAGTCTGAGTCCGGGCCTGGGTCTGGGTCCTCCTCCGTTCTCCGCTTCAAAAGGCCGCCCGTCGGTTGTTAACCCTAATTAGCCCGGACGCAGCATGGACGGACATGGATGAATCCTCGCAGAACGTTGACTCTGTCCGACCTCGCCCGCAGAAAGAGACGAGAGACCCAACAAGGATCGCGATTCATCCCTTCACTCACGCAGCCCACGCAAGGAATAAACGCCTCCTCACGCCACGAACAGTCATATCCCACAGGGCCGCCCAGCCATTTCTCCCAACTCCACACCTCCCTGATCCCCCAATCACGTACACTGCTCAAGGTGACTGGTCCCTGACTCCCAAGACCACATAGATGAGCCCGTCGACGATATCGGTGAGGCACAGGCGCGCCGCCGCACCTACGGATAGGCAATAGAAGACTAATAAATAAAACGGTTGCCACGGATCAGACAGCCTGTTTTGGGAAGGCCGATTTGTGACGTTCGCTCCTCTCTCGGCCAAACCGCATGTTTTCAGCCCTTGGCATCAGCCATCAGGTCACCCGTTGCTGGGATTTCCGACTTCCGGGAGGAACTCGCTCTCGGACTAACGAGAAGACATCACGGATGAGCGAGCAAGCTATCATGACCATCAACCAGCCTTCTCTGGACGAACCCGCTCTACCGAACGGCGAGACTAGAAAGTAATAGAGCAGCCGGGCAATGGCCGACGCAATCCGCTTCAGTCCATTCTCTCCTCCATCTCTCCCCGCCAAGATCCTCTTCTCAGCTCTTCGCACATACTTCGGGGCTCTAGATTCCTGCTGTCCCGACTCTCACGTCCCATATCCCCCGTCCCCGAGCCTCCACTCCTCCCTCTCGATAACCTCTTAGTCAAAGGGGCCAAGACCCAAGGGTCGCATCCGTACCATGTATGTACACTTAGAGTTGCGTTGGTTCGGCGGGGTACTCACCTCCCAGGCTCCTCTCTCCTCCAGTCATTGCCTCTCCTCTCGACCTCCACTTGAGCTGCAGTTGCCCATGCCATGCCAACGACCACGCATGACAAGGATCTTTTGCCTTCTCTTTACCTTTGGTACGAGCTTTTTTTCTCTTCGGCATCCCGCAAATTACACTATAAGCGCGTTGGGTTTACTTCGGCGATCCGGGGCAAATCCGAGCTTCCACGATCGGATACTTGCTCCTCTCCCTCTAGACTCTACTAGCTGTCCCGACTCCCATGGAGTCTATACGAATAGTCCCGCGCTTTTTGAGGTCCCGCGCGCATTGCTCTGCTCCGCGGACCGTTGGCCATGTACTGCCTTATGTCATTGCCTTGCTTTGCCTTGACTTGCCTTGCCATATCCTGTTCAGATCCTGTCGTATCAACCCCCCTTACACACCCATGGGCCATGGCTCTACCCTGGCTTAGGTCTTCCAGCTGATGGAGACTCTCATCGGCCAAGCTGGACCACGGAAGAGGCCGACATGAGCATCCATTCCCTGGGTTTCCACATTCACAGGCTGGGAAAGCCTAGACTGGATTTTGATGCATGCATCCTCGCCGGCTCTCCTATGCCTGATCCTGTACCTGATTTCCCGTACCTGACTTTCCCCTATTACTTCGTACCTGATGTAGACAAACAACAAAGCCATCATAATCTATAATAACCTCTTTCGCCAACCTTCTTTCTTCTCGTTCCCACCCCCCTCTTCCTCCTCACGCTCGCTTCCTCAAACTTACAACTTGACTGCCATTAAGACAATTCTCCTCCCCTCCAGTCTTCCTCCTCAAGCATCTTCAAGTACTCCCAACTTACCAAACACCCCCCTAATACCAACCTTCAAGATGCGTTCATTCGTTACCTGCACCGTCCTGGCCACCGTCGCCTCCATGGCCGTCGCCCAGGTCCACCCTCGCTTCGAGTACCCCGAGTCCGTTCCCGCCGTTGAGAAGCGCCAGGAGCCCGGTACTCCCCGCTACCAGTGCCACGAGGACTGCGGTAAGTCAATGGCTTCTCTCATAACCTTCACTTAAAAAATAGTCTTCCCCTTCTCGTGCTTCTCAGACAACTAACTCCTTCCCAGGTCTCCTCATCACCCTCGGCCGCGAGGACGGCTTCTGCACCAACTCGGAGTGGAACGAGCGCTACGGCCGCTGCATGACCTGCGCAAACACCTACTCCATCTGGATGTACTACTCCTCCGGCGTCACCTCCGCCGCCGCAAAATGCGGCCTCTCCCCGACCCCCAGCCCCTCCGGAGGCGCCGTCGAGACCACCGCCGCAGCCACCACCGCCGCCCCGGCACCCGCCACCACCACCGCGGCTCCCTGCTCCCGTCCCTACCACCGAGTCCTCCGCCGCCGCGCCCCCGGCTGCGTCCACCTCTGCCGCCGCTGAGTCCTCGGCCCCTGCTGCCTCTACTTCCGCCGCCGGCGCTCCCGCCACCACCCTCTCCACCGCTGCCTCTGCCTCTGGCTCCGCTTCGGCTTCCGCTTCCGGTGCTGCAACTACCTCTGGCGCCGCTGCCGGTACCTCCGCGGCTACCGTCACCCGCGTCACTTCCATCGGAACCTCTGTCGTTATTGTATGTGTCGCCTGGGCCTGGTCTATGATGTAGACACAATTCTTTCAGCGGGATGATTTTTGTTAACGTGGTCTCTTTTTCTTCCTTGTAGCCTTCCGGAACTGCCACCCCCAGCACCCCCGTCTTCGCTGGTGCCGGCAAGAACGCTGCTGCCATGGGGCTCGCCGCCGTTGGCCTGGCTCTCGCTGCCTTCTAAGGGAAATTATCCTTGGGAACGATTTGATGGAAAGAAAGCTTGTTTTTGAGAGGAATGTACATAGGCGAAGATGCCCACCACAAACTTTAATATTCACCGGAGATATGGTCATGTTTATGGATGTATGATAGCGAAGATCTTGTTATTATACGATTGGAGATAGTATACTACAACTTAATGAGTCTCCATTACACGATGTGCTAGTGTGTTGAGTCGTGAATCATGTGGTAGATGGCTGAGCGTGTTTTCCCCCATGGACTCAATGTTACTAGTAAGGGTTTCATATTCAAAGTAGGTTAATAGGGCCAAATTAGGCCAGTAGACGATGGTTCTAGTTGACGCACGTTGAGACGTCTTTATCATATTCAGATTGGTAATGTAAACTCAAATTCATTTGTTCATATATGGCAGTGTACATATATGGTTTGCTCATATACGACAGGTATATATGCATGTGTTTATAATTTTGTTCGCTCAGATGGCATTTACTCATCTCGGTTTCCTGCGTCAGAGCCAGAGTCCTCAACGCTCGACTGCTTATCAGATTCCAAAACACCGTACCTAGTCTCAACGTTAGCACACATTCCAACCAAGGAAGATTTCTCGTCATAGGGGAAAAAAGACATACCATGAAATAACAGCCAAACCCATGAACGCAGCCACGCAGCTGAAAAACATGGCAACGTAACCCTTGGGCGTGAACCCCTCAGGCAAAGGTCCCACAGGCCTGTTCTCGCCAGTAAGATCCAGCACGTCCTTGGTGTTACCAGCCGCATTGCCCTTGGTCGGGACCCCACCGGCGCGGCAGGCCTCAAGGTGGTCCTTGGGCACCTCCAGCCCCTGAAGGACATCAGGTGCCTCGATAATAGTCGCAATGAGCCCCTGATCCATATGCCACTCGATATGGCAGTGGAACAGCCACACGCCCGGGTTATTCGCCTTGAAGCGGATGACAAAGTTGCCGTTGCCCTCGACGATGAGGGTGTCGCGACGGACCGGGTAGCGGGGGAAGCTAGCGATGTCCGCGGAGGAGTTGGAGAATGCGCCGGCATCTTCCTCGGAGCGGTGGACGACCTGGAACTGATGGCCGTGGAGGTGGAAGGGGTGCTTGCCGTCGTCTTCGTTGTTGAGGACGATCTCGATGATTTCGTTGTGCTTGAGGACGTGGGCGATGGAGTTTGTGCCGTAGACGCGGGGGTTGGCTGCGTTCGGGGCGCCGACGGTGAGGGCGCTGTAGAGGGAGGGGACCTTGGGGAGGACGTAGGTCTTGTCGTTGAAGAAGGCGCTGAGGGGGTGTTAGTTGTACTGGTGTTTAATGAAGGTAAATTGGACCTACTAGTTCGCGCCGTCGGCGAGGTTGTCCATCTTGACGGAGAGTTCAAAGGAATAGTCGACCTTGTCGTAGATCTCCTGCTTGTCATAGGGGACCAGCCCAAAGTCGTCAAAGGGGTCAAATTCATCGACAGTGGCAGGCTCAGGCAGGGGCTTCTTGTCGTCGTAGACAAGCCAGCCCGTGACGTTGGAGTCCTGGCCATCGGGGATTACGTCAAAGAGCTCCTCGTCCATGGATCCCACAATGGCAAAGTTCTCCGAGGCGTCCTTCTTGGTGGTCAGGAGCACGCTGTAGCGCTGGGCGGGGGCGATGTAGAGCATCTCGGCCTCGGCCTCGTCGGTCCAGACGCCGTCGACCTCGACGACGCGCAGGGTGTGGCCCTCGAACCAGATGTACTGGGAGGCGAAAGCGCCAATGTTGACCATGCGGATCAGGTAGGTCTTGCCCGGCTGGACCTTGACCTGGAGGTTCTGGGTGTCGTTAAGGAGGGCGGCGTTGGGGACGGGCTCGGCGCCGGTGGGGTTCTCGACGCTGATGAGCTCCTTGATGAGAGTGCGGGTGGACTGGTGGTACCAGTCGGACAGGGTGAGGACGAGCTCCTCGTCGTACTTGCCCTCGTAGGGACCCTTGGGGTCGTGGATCAGGAGAGGGCCGCGGAGACCTTCGGGGTAGGTTCCGTCGTTGTGGGCGTGGTACCAGTAGATGCCGACTTGATCAAACTGTAGGATGGAATGAGTATAGGGTTGTGTAAATAGTCTATAAGGAGAACTTACCTTGAAGTCATATGTAAATGAGGAGCCAGGAGGAATAGCGCACTGGGTGACGCCGACGGCGCCATCCATGTGGTTGGTGCCATTCTGGAACAGACCGTGGAAGTGAAGACTGGTGCTCGCGTTACCGAGGTGGTTGTGGACGGTGAGGACGAGTCTATCGCCCTTTGTTGCCTCAATGAGAGGCAGAGGCCACTGGCCGTTTACGCCAATGGTTGGTTTATCAAAGGCGCCGTCGGGGTTTGAGAGAACCCATCCAATGTTCCAGTCAAGCTCGATGGTCTTTGCCAGGGCGGTTGATATGAGAAGCGTGAGGGCGGCGATTCGGGCCAAGATGGCCGACGTTGAGGTAGAGAAGGCCATTGTGACCGGGGTCGCTTCCCGTGTGGTTGTCCGGCCTTGTTCAGTTTACTTATTTGGTGGTGGTGGTGGTGGTGATAGTGGTGGTGGTGCCCTTTTGGCGCGGCTCAAAATGCCCTCACAACTCTCAACTCAACACTCAGCACAAGTTGAGCCTATGTTGCTTCACTTTGGTTGATATGCAGTCTCGCACGGGCGTCCAGATGCGCGAGAGGTGGTCGTGATTCATAGACTCGTTGGAAAAATCCCACAAAAAAAAGCTTCTACGAACCGGGCCGAGCGCGGAGGAACATTGGACGTCCGAGACTTTTTGACAGCGGGCGGCGGCAATCGAGGGAGGGGTGGGCAGCTGTACTCCGCAGTATCAATGTACGGAATACACCAGACGCGAGGGCTCGGAGAAAAGAGCAAGTGGAAGCGAGGAGGGGAAACTCGCAGGTGAGAGGAGGAGAGTGAAAGTGAGGACTGAGGAGTGAGAATGAGAGTGAGAATCAAAGTGAGAATCAAAGTGAGACACGTGAAAAAGGGTCGTGTCGCCTGATTGAAAATTGCACGAACGACTGGATTGAAATCTTGGCGATCTGATAAGGAAAAGCCGCCGTTGCCTGCCCGGTCCTTCCCTGAAGAGTACCCGCTATTTGGTGGGGGGACTGCCTGAAGTGTGCCGCCGGTGGGCGGATCGAAGGGGAGGTACTCCATTCTTGGGGGGGGGTTTATCTGATCCTAAGGATCGAACACGACCACTACAGCATTGTTACAGCGTGGTGCCCCCCCGGGTGAAGCCTGTCAGAGATGCGCCAGCACCGACGCCAGCGCACCCGTTCCCATGGCCAGGTGGCTCAGTCAGCAGGCAAAACCCCCCGAGGACCCCTGCCCCACTCACATCATTCATCCTTCATTCCCATCGTAGCACTACCTTACACCAAGCAGTACCTACCGAGGAGGGTACCTAGAACTCGGCTTTACGACGCCAGCCGAGATCGCTGGCGCGATAGACGACGGTGAAAATCGGCGGGGACCAAACTGGCAGAGAAAAAACTCGGAATCCGCACTCTCACGCGACACCTTCACCTCGGCGCCCCGAAGCCACCACTTCCTCTCTCTCTCTCTCTCTCTCTCCGTCTCGTTGATCCTCGACTAAGCCCCGCCCGCGTGCCCGTCCCGTGTGCGTGTCATTGCTAGGTTATTGCCAGTGTCAGCCGTGTCTGTTTCTCAGTCGGCAGAGCCGCTTAATCCTGCCTCGAATTCTCATTCACGTCCCCTCATCCCACCTCACCACATCGTCGCCCAATATTCAACACCACCACCACCACCTATTGCGGCTCTCAATCCTGCAATGCCCTTGAGACGTGAAGCAACGCTATAACCTCTTCACCGTTTCCTAACTCACTGAAGACCGTTCATCTCGCTCTATACACTTAAGCGCTGCAGCCGCATCTTAAGCGCAGCCGCGCCTCATTTTCACTGGGACATTGAATTATCTCTCATCTCATCCCATACCAAGTCGTCAACTCATCTTCATCTCACACACTCACAAAACGAGCACATCACAACCACAAACTCACAATGGAGGACCTATTTTCACTTCCCAGTTTGTAACCTCCTATCCCCATCATACTCACATATCACTCACAAAAACACAGTCTTCTTCATCACCTTCCGCGAGTCCCTCGAAACCGCCATCATCGTCTCTGTCCTCCTCGCCTTCATCAAGCGTACCCTCGCCACCAAAGATGACCCCGTCCTCCACCAAAAGATGGTCAAACAGGTCTGGCTCGGCACCGCCGCCGGCCTCGTCACCTGCGTCGTCATCGCCATGGCCATCATCAGCGGCATCCACTCCCTCGGCGCGGAGCAGTTCGCCGCCGCAGAGAGCATCTGGGAGGGCATCTTCTCCCTCGGCGCCTCCCTCATCATCACCGCCATGGGCGCCGTCCTCCTGCGCGTCACCAAGCTGCAGGATAAGTGGCGCGTGAAGCTGAGCAAGGCCCTGAACGCGAGCGAGTCTCACTCGGGCCCCTTCCGCGACCGCTTGAAGTACCTCGGCGAGAAGTACGCCCTGTTTTTGCTGCCTTTTATCACTGTCCTACGTGAGGGCTTCGAGGGTGTGCTCTTCATTGCTGGTGTTGGCGTTAGCGAGACTGCCGCGTCCATTGCCATTTCGTCTATTCTTGGCCTTGCGCTTGGTGCCTTTGTTGGCTACTTTATCTACAAGTGAGTTTAATCGTGATGAATCTTGACGTTGCGCTGCATCCGTGCTGACTTTCTCAAAAAGGGGTTCCAAGACGGCGCCGATCCAAATCTTCCTCATCGTCTCAACCTGCTTCCTGTACCTCATCGCCGCTGGTCTCTTCTCCAAGGGTGTCTGGCACTTTGAGCAGAACGAAGTACGCAGGCCCCCCATCCTCAACCACAATTCCAGGTGAATACTAACTTGAATCCCCAAAGTGGAACAAGATTGTCGGAGGTGATGCAGCAGAACTCGGCTCCGGCCCCGGCTCCTACGACGTCCGCAGAAGCGTCTGGCACGTTAATGTAAGATTTCCTCCTCTCCTCCCTCACGATGTCCCTTATTCTGATGCAACACGCAGTGCTGCAACCCCGACCTCAACGGCGGCGGCTTCTGGGGCATCTTCAACGCCGTCCTCGGCTGGCAGAACTCGGCCACCGTTGGCTCCGTCGTCTCCTACAACCTCTACTGGGTCGCCGTCGCCGCGGGCTTCTTCGCCATGATTTGCAACGAGAAGGGGTACTGGCCGTTCGCCGGCAGCAAGGCCAAGAAGCTCGCCGACGAGCACGAGGGCGACGATCAGGAGCCGCTTCTCAGCAGGCCTGCTCGGTAAGTTTGATCCGATTCGATTCGGCCCCTCGGCGGCCGAAAATTGCGAGACTTCTGTGGGGGTTCCGCATCCCCCCGGTGACGTTACCGAAAGAGGAGATGTGACTCCCAAAGGCGATCTAGTATTTTGGATCATGTACAAAGTGGTGAAGCTCCGAAAACGCCTTGATATTAAAAATTGAAGAAGATAGTTATTTATCGTTGCTATATATTGTATATACGACTACTTATGTATCCAAATCTGCAAATATCGATCGCTTGGCCCTGACCTGACAATTCTCTGTAGACTACTTTCATTTGGATTAGATGCGTCTTCCACTTCAGCAAACAGACCCAAGCTGGCCTGATGCGCCGTGCTTTGCACCAGATCACGTCTGCTCCGACAATAGATCCATAGACGGTGGGTAATTATGAAGAGTAATGTAATGATGGTACTACGATATTTTTATTGTCTTTCTTCTATTTTCCTCCCGCCCTTGGCTTAACTACAATCAGGTGCCATATTCAGGACGCATTACTGTAAAATCGTTTGTAATTCTCGTGTCTTCTTTCCTGTATCATTACTGTATCACCATATTTGTAGGTTTCTCGCCTATACCATCTCTTTCACCTTGGCATTCTGCCCAATCAACCAGAGTAATAAAACTTTTGGTTCGCAGGCGTATCATAGATAGCCCTCCTCAAAGGACTCTCGAACAGGCCCCGGATCGCGTCGATATCGTATCCGGCATTGATAGCTAGCTGCAGCATGATACGCGCCTGTTCGCCGCCGAGGTAACTCGAATAGATCCTAATTGTCACCTGTGTCAGCGAATATTCGAGAGCTTCCTTTCTAGCAAACGCAGGATGGGCTTCAATGACTGGGTGACAGGGAGACTTCACGTACAGCGGCCCGGGAAAAGGACTGGGGACGCCGGTGCCCGTGACGGGTCGCGCGACGGCGATGGTAGGTATCCCCCGCTGCTCCAGCAGCTCCGCGGCCGCGGCCCGGGCGCTGGGACTTACGGCTGCCGCGCCGGGTCCAAGAATCACTAGGCCTCTGATGATGTAACGTCAGCTTCGTTTTCTCCTCCATGTCGACAAATTTTGCTCTGCAAACCCGGGGACGGAGCTTACTTTGCGCCGTTGGCGACGGCAGCGTACATCAACGAAGCGTCAAATCCCTCTGCAAAGGTCCAGGGTCAATTTCTTTCCTATATCCCAAAACTTCTTCCTCGTGCGCGGGAAGAAAGAACTGGATCCAGACTCGGGTTTGAAAGAAACTCACGGTGACCGTAAACGATAATCACAGAAGGCAACTCCGTCACACCCGTAACATCAAAATAAGGTCGTCCCGTCGGATAAGCCGCGTCGAAAAAGTAATACGGCTGCCCCGCGAGAAAGGCCCCGAGGTTCCCCTGCTCAAGGGCCTTGAATGTGTCTGGCGTGTTTGCGTTTACTTTGGTGGAGTAGTAAATTGAGGTTATTCTGTTTCAGGTGCTTTGGTCAGTTGAAGTTGCTTTTACTCTCTGTTTCTTTGCTCTTTCACCCTCTTTCGACTGACCAGGGATTTGTGCGCTTGCATGCTTGCGAGTGATGGAAAGCTTGCGAGAGAAAACTTTACCTGTCATTGAAAGCGATGAGACCCCCTCGATCACGCGACGAAGGCGAAGCAGCAGCCGCAACAGCCTGATAAAAATTCGCGTGTCCGTCAGGAGAGACATAGGTATCAGGCCTCATGGATCCCGTAGCGACAAACGGCTTGGAGCAATTTAATGTCAAATCCACGCCAAAAGCCTAGGTCCTCTCATCAGCTCACTCTCTCAACCCGCAAGACATAAATCACACACCGTCTCTTCCAAGGTATTCGTCCCATGAAACATCATCGCACCAGCGATATCACTCCCCTCAGAACACACCTGTGCGTTAGCGAGCTGGCTGATGTTGAGATACAGCGACGAGTTCAACCCCGCGCTGCCGCCGGGGGCATCGAGTTCCACGACGGCGAGCTGCGCGACCTCGAGGACCTCGGAGACGTTCCCGATGAGGTCGTAGGGTTTTGGGAAGGGCCCGGAGCCGTAGGCTATGTTGTCTAGGCGGCTGTAGTTTGAGGCTGAGAGGATTGTGCCGCCTGCGCTGTAGATGCTGTCGTGGCTTGGGTCAGTGGGTGGTGTTGTACGTAGGAGGTATTGGGAGTGGTTATGAGAGTAGTTACGAGGGGTAGTGGAAGGCTCACATTACTTTTGGGAGGGAGGATTTTGTTGATATCCATTCTAGGTCCCATGCGTTTTTCGATGAAGATCTGGCGATTGGGGAGGCGGATGTGACCGTGGCCAAGGCCAGCGCCGTGACGAGGAAGCTGGTGATCATTGTTGTCAGGGCAGCAGTCTACGATAGATCACGACAGTCACTGGATACCGAGACTGATGTCTGAGAAGAAGCTTCATTTTGATTGACGAGCCTGCAGCTACTTTATACTCCCCAAGCCTGGTTAAGAGATCACTCTGCGCCGTCTCCATGATTGCGTGGTCTTTGGTGGAGGATCCTGCGCAGCCTGCACTATTCCAAGCGATTGGTCATATGGATCTTTGCAACCCTGAGAATCACCAATGACGAGGTCCTACATGACGAAATGGGATAAGGTCTATCAGCGAACTCGTAGTCTTATCTCGGCTGCTCTCGCATGCGGCCGACTCTGTGGTGCCGGGATCACCGGTGGGAGGACTTGGCAGAGAGACTGATACTGAGAACCAGAGCTGGTCTTTCTATTCTCTCTTCTCCATTATACGCATGTAGTCGAACAAGATACAGGACCTTTACTAACGGTATCAGTACCCATGTCGGAGACATCAGCCGGCTGCAGATATGCTTATCCCGGAAGAGCATCGGGCGCCGTCCGGGTGGCGTTATGTTGCGGGGTAGCGCGGGGTCCTGACAGCGGGGCACCAGACGCCTGGATCGCGTGGGAAAGCTCCGAAGGCCGGTTCCTCACGGCTCGGGTTTGCATATTTTTTGAAAATTTGCTCTTACGTAGAACCAGTATTCCTTTTGATTTTCCTCGCCAGTTCTCATGCAGAGTTGCTCTTCCTCTCGTTGATGCGGCGGCGGTGAGGACACAGCAAGGAAACCCGTGTTCAATCCGCAGCTGGACCAGACAAATTGATCCTAACCATGGCACGAACGAAACTTATGGCGTGCTAACATCGCAGTTCACACAGGATATAACTACAATTATCCAGTCAAGGCAGATCTGCTATTCGCTAGCATCAAGTACAATCTACCACACAAATCCAAGCGACGCTTTAGAACATGAATCATACTTTCGTAACCGCCCCATCGGACAATCCCAACCCAGGCCGCCTTTACGCAGCACCGCTCTTCTTCTTCTCAGCTTCGCTCGCAGCTCCAAACCCTAGCGCCTTGTTCAGGAGAATGTCCACAGTGGATGATAATTCGCCCTTTGGCTTGCCGTTGCTGCGAGTACCGCCGGCGCTCTCGCCGCTGCTTCGGTTCGTCCCCCCGGAACTATTCGTGTCTTTGGACTCTTCGGAAAGGTTCCTATTCAATCTGAACATTCTTTGTCAGCTCTATAAGCCCCTTCTACTAATATTACCATAGGAGAGGGATGATTTACTGGGTCTCATGGTGTTGACTCATCTTAGCTGGTGGTGGTGGTGCTGCCGCTGCTGGTGGTGGTGGTGCTTGTGTAACAATAGGTGGTGATTGTTTGACAGCAGGAGTACGAGATTTTCCACCGGCCCACGGATCGGTTTGTATGAGGTTGGCGAGGGAGTCAGGCATCTTAATGCTCACTGCTTTCATGAATAACGTATCCATTGTGACGTATATTGAGATGTTTGATAGCTTCTTGATGGTCGTGACGAGTGGCGGAATAACTGGGCACTGGTCCCGTATCTACGTAACATCAATACAGGAATTCATCCCGGGCCATCATCCCTTTTTAAACTCCCCATCAGAATTGTAACCGATTGTACGTCATTCAGGGTCCGATGTACGCTGATCCGACAATGGCACCACCATCGGGCTGAGAACAGGGATGTATAGAGTATCGGAATGTCTGGGGATTCTGGACGTGCCAGGGATATCGCAGTTCGTTGTGGTCACGCGCCATATCATTAACGTGAGCTGTAAACTATATCCTTATCTCGCAGATAATCTCTCTCCATGAGTCCGGAAGACTCAGCCATCTCTGGAAGATCACATGGCCCAGCGAGGCCGCCGTCCTGGAACATGAAATTCGACTCTCTTCATCAAGACGCTGGATCGTCATCATCTCCCTTTCCCCCTTTATACTCGTAGATGAGGCAACCGACTTTCTTTCTCCCACCAACACCGCCATTGCCTTTACCTATCATGGCAGAAGAAACATAAAAGCGTTAGTAACGTATCGTAATCCGTAATCACAAGCCAGGTAGACTCGCAAACACGCCTTGGCAAAAAGCTCAAATCGCAGATTACCATGAAAATCGGTGTTGCTGAAAATAAAGAAAACTCACACTCATAATGCGTAGACCCCATGATCTCATAACACCCCGGCGTCCACACGGGGTCCCCCTCCTCTCCCAACGGGCGACGCACACTCTGTTTCCCGACGGTGACCCTGCAGCCCGCCTCCCACCAAACTCTAAAGTCGTGGTTGACGCCGTGCCAGTCCCGGTAGCGCCAGCTCGCGTTGCGGGCTAGGCGGCCGTCGCCGTCATCGTAGGCGGCATTTGTCGGGTCGTCGGTCGCGTCGAGGACCTGCGTCGTGTCGTAGCGCTCCTGGCAGAATTTGTAGACGCCCTCGAAGAATAAGTTGGGTTCGATATCGGCGTGGCCGCGGAAATCGGCTTCGTTGTGGCATTGGACTGGATGCATCTCGGGTTCGCGAACGGGGGTGAAGTAGGATCGAGGGGTTATGTCGGGGAGCGAGGCGTGGTTGGTGTAGGGGAGTAGGTTTGCTGTGAGGCTTATAATCAAGGTATGTGCGAGAAGAAGGTAAAGACTGATGGAAGGCATGATTTATTCGGCGCTCAAAAGAGTATTGTAGGACGTTGATACATGAGAATTTGATTATACGATTCGGGGGACCAGAGAGCTCTTCGTGTTGGTCCACGTTGCTGTACTTTGTACTTCGTGTTTTATATGAGCATAGAAGCAGACTGGCTTCAGAGATTGATGAAAAGAGTTCCGTTCTTGAATTCAAGGGAGCGACAGGCTCGCCGAAAGAGCTCGTAATACGACTTTATAGTATCTTGTGATACCCGAACCTACATTGATTGATCATTTGGCGAAGCACAAAAGCCGCTTGCGATACCCCACGCAAGTCCCAGTCTGGTAACGATAGAGGACCCTTGAAAGAATCAGCAGAATGAGCCCGGGCTGTCTGCTGAAGTACAGATAAGGTCTCATTGTTCGTGTCTACTTGACGTACTCGCCCTTTCGTATCACCAAGCGTTGCCCATACCACTCTCTTGTATGGGGTGTAATGCTGACTGAAGCGAATTGACAAGTGAGCGGCTCTGGAAGTGAAGGCCAAGGGCCAACACGGACTCAAATGCGGCTTCCCTACATTCTTGGCGCAGCTGCTCAATTCTGACTATCCCTTTGCATCGACAACACCCATCAAGTTTGCGGCGCATCCAGCTTGGTGGAAACGCCATCACTTGAGACGTTATCTCTCGTCAAGACCATCCACTATCAAGTCGCATCTTGAAGGACGCTGCCTGCAAGTCAGCCATCATGGAATCATCAAATTGTACACTACGGGCGATAGCTTACTGTCTAAGGAGGCATGTGCTGAACTCTCGTCTTCTACGTATCATTTTCCAGGCGGGGTCGTCTCATCTTTTCTGATTAGGCTCCTCTAAACGTCACCTGGCGAGCTTCTTCTCATCTCAAATTAACAGCGACTCATCATGGGAGCTATGACTCTGCAGTCAAAACGTCGCTGGACATGTGGACAAAGTGTCTTACGATGACCGATCTAAAATTAGGTAATTGAAAGTGAAGTGTAAGCTCCTATTACCTCGGCCATCGACGACATGAAGTTGAAGTAAGATGCATCTCCGCGGAGGAAGCGACCGTCTTAGTCAGCTTGCGGCTATGTTAGCACAAATACTTGCGGCAATTCAGTTCATCACCATCATTTACTCTTTTTCTGCCCTGGACACAAGTTAATCACTTGCCTCATGCAATATTAGACATCGAAAACTTGAACCAACTCCAATCAGATCTGAAATCAGGATGTAGTGGACTTCTGGGCTTGGATGAACTTGCGTAACGGTTGTCCGAATAACAACCAAAAGACAACCAATTCTACTAGGTCGAAAGAGATCGTGGGGGACGGGAAGATCCCCGGTACTTCCGCCGCATTTCCGACAAAGTTGGCTCTATATCCCGGCATCTCATCGGCATCCTGGTTGGCTCGCCGTGCGGTTCCGGTCCAAAGGGCGTCAAAGGGCGCCAAAGGGCGCGTGAAATTTGCTGCTTAGATTGAACAGGTCAATCACCGAGCGATGCCAATTGCCAGTTCTCTATGACTAATTCTCAAGTTTCAAACTTCCTACTGCCGCCTCTAAGAAGTAGTTTCGCTGGGGTGCTGCTATTCATTTACCCTTACAACCCACCGCCTAACCTCGGTAAGAACTAAGAGACGAACTAGGAACTTTTGCCCATGAGTCAAAGAGAAAAAAGGGATTTTGGTTACCAAACGGCCTTAAGCCCGAAAGCGCGAGGAAACTGGTTCAAATAGAGTCTTTAAGCTGCCCGCTCCCCGCCATGGCTAGCATACGGGAATGAAAATTCGCTTATTCCCAGAACAACCTAAGTACACGATCAATGCCCATCCAGGTCTATGACGCCACCCTCTCGACATCAGAACGCATGTCGCTGTCGCCGAACAATAGACTGTTATAATGGATAGCAGCATAGAAAAGGAGACGAGGTCCGACTCGTCACGGAACGAAGGTGGCCTCGTAGGAGAAGAGACGCACCGAACGGGGAGCCGCGTCGGACGCGTGCTGAGCCGCATCGCGTCAGCGCCCACTGCGGACCCCGGGCCGCCGCCTGACGGGGGATACAATGCTTGGATGGCCGGTAACAATGAGTTGATGCCTTTGCTTAAGGAGTGGAGCTGACGGCGGTTATCATAGTACTGAGCGCGCACTTCATCTTTATGGATACATGGTGAGTGAGAAGACGGCGCAACGGGACCTTGAAGTGAAGTGAAGTTGCTGACATGGCGAGAAATGCAGGGGCTTCGTCAACTCTTTTGGCGTCTTTCAGACATATTACGTCCAGAAACTGAACAGACCACCATCAGACATTTCATGGATCGGATCCTTTCAAGTCTTCCTCCTCTTCTTCATTGGCGCATTCTCAGGCCGTTTCACTGATGCAGGGTACTTTCGCCACCTTTACTTTTCCGGCTGCTTTCTCATCTTGCTCGGCATATTTGCAACGTCGTGGTGCACGCAGTACTGGCAAATATTCCTATCTCACGGCGTCTGCGTCGGTCTGGGCTTCGGTCTGGTGTTTTGCCCGTCCCTGGCGACGCTGTCGACTTACTTTGACAAGCGAAGGGCCATCGCCATCGGCATGGCGGCCGTAGGAAGCGCATCGGGCGGCTTGGTGTTCCCCAGTACGGTTCGGCAGTTGCTGCCGCAGGTCGGGTTCCCATGGGCTATGCGCACGCTTGGCTTCATACAGCTTGCGACGCTGACTGTTGGGTTCATCTTTCTGAAGCCGCGCATACCACCGCGCAAAGCGAGTAAGATGGTGGATTTGGCGTCGTTCAAGGAACTGGAGTATACCTTCTATACTGCCGGGGGATTCTTTGTAAGTTACCTTTCGTCTATGAAATCTGAACGCCGCGCGCTGACTCGACCATGTCAAGTCCTTCATGGGGGTGTATTTTGCCTTTTACTACCTGGCCTCTTTCAGCCGAGACGAGCTCGACTTCTCCTACACGGACTCGCTGAATCTCTTGCTGGTTCTGAACGGCATCGGCTTCATCGGCCGTCTCGGCCCAAACTTCCTCGCCGACAAGATTGGCACAATCACCGTCTTCACACCTATGGCCCTGATCTCGGGCCTCTTGACCTACTGCTGGATCGCGGTCAAGTCCCCGTCAGGACTCTACGTCTGGACCATCTTCTTCGGCATCGCGGGTAACGCCATCCAGGCCCTCTTCCCGGCTGGCGTCAGCGCCTTGACGACGGACCCTAGCAAGCAAGGGACGCGCATCGGAATGGTCTTTACGATTGTTGCGTTTGCCGTGCTCACCGGCAATCCGATCGCTGGCGCCATCATATCTGCTACCGGCGGTCGATACCTCGGCGCCCAGGCTTTTGCTGGCAGCTGTCTGATGTTGGGGACATTCTTCTTAACCTTGGCGCGAATAGTGAAGACGAAGAAGATTGGCAAAGGCTGGTTTGTCAAGGTCTGAGCTTTACCATTGGTAGTGGTGAAAGCAAGAAGGAGAAAGCTGTACAATAATGTATAAAGCCGAGTGTAGATATCTAAGGCATCTTGCTGTATTCCATACTCGAATACCGGCAAAGAGTCTCACGCAAGTTAGGTCGTATCAGTTACAACGGCTGTATCTTCGCTAGAACTCATAGACCGACCCCGAGAGAGGCTGACTGATCCCAATTTCCTGGGCTATGCTTGACTTTATAAGCCAATTCGAATAGCAATATCAATAGGGTTGCTTTGCAAGCTGACACTACCTTGCCATTCAGCGACACGTGATAGAACGCTTAGTCGACTTGGCAGGGGCATAAACGAAGTTGCCTTCTCCGTTTAGGAAATCGGTCAATTGGGCAGCGCTTGGCTCGTCCCTTTGACAGGCGTGGATGATACTCCATAGTCACCTTGGGTTGGAGTAGGCGCCGTGGTGCCGGTAGCCGTGTTCCCGGCAAAAACAAGGTTCAAGGCCCCGATAGCATTCTTGATAAACATCACGCCACCGTCAATTTGAGACTGACACGAATATTTTAGGAAGGTTACATATAGTGACCAAGCAATAACTAGCCGCTTGGGTCGTGCGGGTGTCAGCTAGACTGCACGTGGCTCACAGGATCACACACAAGGTTTGAGATGCTTAGAGAACATTTAGTAGGCTAGATGTAAAGTGTATCGTCACTACGAAGTTGTAAAGACTGCCATCGTCATCATGATGCATTTTGGTAAGCCATCCTCCTCTAGGATACTTGTAGAGATACCCTGCGCAACTAGACTACACTTTTCGGAAGAATTCAAGCATGTTGATTGCTTCATCTGAATCATTTCAGCAACTGCCGAACCTAGATCCGCCCAAGCTCGATGAATTTGTTGAAATCTGACTCGCCAGAGCTCCACCCCGCCATGGTGGACGGACACCGATACCAACAACAACCATGAACAAGAACAGCACATTTCTTGATTCAAATCAAACGGGAGCCGGACGAATTCTGCGCCTCAGTGGTGTCCGTGGTGATCCAGATCCACGTGCCCGGAGCCGATTATCTGTTTGTGGAGAGAGCATCGTCCACCATGGTCACTTGGCCCAGTTTTGTCATTGCTGACACGACGCCACAGAGGAAGGGATGTTGTCGACTCTTTAGTCTTCTCGCACCCAGTGCGTGGGCCAAAATGTGGCAATGCTAAATTTAACTTTAATGTTGATAGCCGATGTAGATTAAAAGTCCCATCTCTGTTCCCACCCCGATTGGCCACGCCAACATCTTGGCTCTAGAGCTGCCCCGTTTGGAACAACGGTCCTCTAGAAGCCTGCAAGGCGGGTGTCATGCAACGTGGGTGCTTAGTTCGGACCAACTTTTTTGATGGACATTCGTTCCTGTTTGAGAAGTCAGAAGCTAGCGAATAGTTCACCCGATCCCATTGCATCCCATCTACTTGGAACTGCAGAAGCTTGGTAAGGGTGTATTCTATGGATCTTGTTGCCGGCCTCGACCAATATGCTACACACGATAGCCTCCCTCGAAGATGGATAAACGGCCCTAACCGAGAACAACAATCCTTGAGAATATCGGCTCCGATGGGTAATCTAGAAAAGGGATATCAATTCTCTCCGAGGCTCCACGGCAGCCTGCCGCCTTTAAATATTCTCCTTCTGCCCTGCATGTTCAGTAAACATATAATCTATGAGGGCCGGCTTCAAGTTCCGCGGGAGGATCTACTTTGTCAAAAAAGCTAAAGGATCGTGGTCTCGAACGTTGTTCATCCGGTTAAAGTTGCAATTACGGTAACACCCAGTAACAGACGTCATGGCCGTCCTCAAGCACTGCGTCTGGCTCCTCTTTGCCGCCGGCAACGCTGCCCTTACCTCTGCCAAGACCACAACCCACAACTTTACGCAGACGGCGATCGACAATGGCGATGCTCTCAACCAGCTCTCAGCGCAGGCTCTCGAGGCCTCAAAGGCCCTGAACCAGCGGATGGGTATCAACTCGACCTGCACGCCTGAAAAGCTGCGCGTACGGAAAGAATGGTGAGTTGTGTACGGGGACCCTGTTATTCGAAGTACGGCATGCTGATATTTGGATATCCAGGAGAACAATTCCTGCCGAAGAGCGCATGGCGTACGTCGCCGCGGTCAAGTGTCTTCAGTCTTCCCCCAATCTGTTGAACGCCACGGAGCTTCCGTCTGCAAAGTCATTATACGACGACTTTGTTCTGACCCATCTCAACCAGACTGGAATGATTCACATTACGGTATGTCAAGCTGGGTGCCACTCGAAATACAATGGGGCTGACTGAGTGGGACTACCTAGGCGAACTTCCTCCTTTGGCACCGATACTTTACATGGACATACGAGGAAAACCTCCGCAATGTCTGCGGCTACACCGGTTAGCACTCCTCGATTCCTCCACAGGGAACCAACTCAAATCTGATTACCCGCGCAACAGGAACCTTCCCCTACTGGGAATGGGGTTTCGATGTCGAAGACCCAGCCAAGTCCCCTGTCTTCGACGGCTCAGAGACTTCCATGGGAAGCAACGGCGCGGCCACCGAGCACCAGGGCATGCACCTCCTCCAGAGCTTCACCAACACCACCATCATCCTAGAGCCCGGCTCGGGCGGCGGCTGCGTGGAGACCGGACCCTTCTCCGACATGGTCGTCCACGTCGGGCCCAGGCTGCTATGGCAGTACGGCACCACGACGCCACTGACCGTCGACAAGCCGACAGATGACCATCCTCGCTGCCTGAAGCGTGATCTTAACAAGCACATTGCTTCCCGATACGCTTCGCTGCGGAATACCACTGAGCTGATCCTCGGTAATGACAACATTGAGTGGTTCCAGGCGGTTATGCAGGGTGATGACAGGTATACGCCGGGCAGCGAGGTCGGCGTTCACGGAGGAGGTCACTACACGATAGGAGGTAAGTTTTCAAGACTTTGTCTGCACATCGTGACTTGGACAGCAACTGACTTTGCGTATAGGCGACCCCGGCGCGGATCCCTTCATTTCTCCTGGCGAGCCCGCCTTCTTCCTGCACCACGCCCAAATCGACCGCGTCTACTGGATCTGGCAGATGCTTGACTTTGCCAACAGACAGGTACGTCGGAAACCTCATGGGAGAAGCCTCAAATTCTCACTTGTATTATGATGGAGAAAATACTAACAATTGCTTTCCTGAAGGACATCTTCGGCACCAGGACATTGCAAAACAACCCGCCGAGCGCAAACGCTACCTTGGACGACCTCATTGACATTACCCCCATTGGCGGATCGGCTAAGCTCAGAGACCTGATGAGCACTGTCGGAGGATCGCCGTTCTGCTACGTCTATGAGTAAAAAGCGAGTTCGCACCACGGGTATCTACTTCCCAAACAACTGACATCTCTGTATCATCTTCTATTGTACATAATTCAGCTGTAAATAGCACCCCTGTACAACCATCTGGCTACTTTGAATATACAGACTACAGTCTTGTTACACCAAGTGTCATTGATACAGCATGCTCACGGATTGGATGATTCAAGCCCAACCGCCGGTTGGTGCCGAAAGATCGGGATGGCGACTGCAACCTCGGCCGTCACAATTGCAACCTGTGTGGATAGAAGATTGCGGCGTCATGGATTCATGTGTCAATTACCAGCCAGTCGGCAAGGCAAATGATACGACGTTTCCTAAAGCGGTTTAGGAGGGACATGCAGAGTCAAGAGTGGCTGACACGATGGGAGAAAAGCATCTCGTCTTATTCGATCCCGCTGAAACCCTCCGCCAGGGAGCGTTCATCTTATGAATCTTGTCACCCTAAAGAGCATGCACCTGAGCAGCATGGATGATGCGATGGCGTGAAAAGGGGAAACAGGGTATTGTTGCGACGAAAAACTCTAAATGTGCGGATGATACCCCCGGCCGCGGAGGATGACCGCGGCAGTTTAAAGGGCTGTGTTAAACTTACCGTAGTAAAGAGGGGTGCTTTCTTTTGCTCTCAGCTACGGGGACTGAGATCCCTGCCCGGGGATCATATGTCCATCTTGAAATCTTTCCTCCGAATAGAGTTCGTTGTTCTGGAACACGACATCCGCGACAAAATCGCATCAAAAACCGGTCCTGAAACCCCCGCACCCAAACTCCAAACCTGCGGACAGTCCGGAGAAGCTTTCAAAAGGCCACAAAGCTGGCAAGCCGGGTGCACAAAATGGCCCTCGAGTCAATGAAATACTCCGGTCTGGTTTCGGTTTCGGGGCTGTCAGTCTGGTCTGATCTAATTCAAGTTCAGTCCCTATAACCCTATAACAGATGACAAGACCGCTCGCCAAGTCAGTATGGTCTTCGGATGATGGTTGAATCTCTCTCTTTTGCTGTGATTAGTTATTGGTGATGATTGTGTTGAGTCTGTTCCCATTATCATTTTAATCTAAGTCGGTCACTTCTGTAATAATGCCTTCCCTAACCAAATCCCTCGTTTCTCTTCTTTCGGCTGCAATCATCGGCCAGGTCCAGGCGGTTGACCCGCTTGTCGACCTTGGCTACACCAAACTCCAAGGAGTCGCCGAGCAGGGCGGTGCGACTCGCTGGCTGGGCGTCCGGTTTGCTGCGCCGCCGGTGGGCCAGCTCCGGTTTGCGGCACCGGTTGATCCCCCGAACACGACTGATGTCGTTGATGCTTCGAATGTAGGATAATTTCAAGTGAACTTCGTGGAATAAGCTTCGCTCTGCTAACGAGTTCGCCAGTTCCGCCCGATATGTTTGGCTCGAAGCGCCTCCGACTTCACGATGAAGCCAAACAAGCGCTTCACGACGGACGAAGACTGTCTCTATGTTAACATCTTTGCGCCTTCGAACGCGACACCGGATTCCAAGCTGCCAGTCATGTACTTCATCCAAGGCGGCGGGTTCCAGTCTCTTTCCAACGCCAACTTCAACGGCAGTGATCTGGCCAGGTTTGGAAACATGTTGGTCGTTCAGGTGAACTATAGAGTTGGTATGCGATTGAACTATGAGACATATTGCACCGCATCGTGAGCTCGGAAAACAGAGGTTAATATTCACTACAGGTCCCTATGGTTTCTTGCAGAGCAAGGAGGTGGAAGCTGGCGCGAGTATGAACAACGGCCTCAAGGACCAGATCCAGGGGCTGAAATGGTTGAAGCAACACGCCGCTGCTGTGAGCTTTCTTCCAATCATCTCTTGTGTTCCATCCCTTTCTGACTGACCCTGAAAAGTTCGGAGGAAACCCCGATCAGATGGTTGCCGTAGGTGACTCCGCCGGCGCAACCTCAGTAGCCATGCTTCTCGCGGCCTTTGGAGACAACGACCCGGGCCTGATCAAGGGAGCCATCATGGAATCTGTCTCCGTCGCTACCGTCCGTACTCTCGATCAGGGCCAAGAGCAGTACAACTGCCTGACTAACGCCACCGGCTGCAACAAACAAGCCGAGTCCCTCGCCTGTCTCCGCGGCCTCAACGCGACGGCTCTGCAGACGGAGGACTGCCAATTCAACCCCAATCTCGACGGCGACCTCGTCAAGGCGCCGACGCTGCAACGTTTCGCCGAGGGGAAGTATCTTAAGGTCCCTACCATCGCGGGAACCTGTACCGACGAGGGGACCAAGAATGTGCCCCAAAAGACCGACACCGTCGAGGAGGCCTTCAAGAACATGAATAATCAGGCCACGCAGTCCCTCAGCAACGCCTCCCTCGCTCTCCTCAAAGAAACCTACCTCGACAAGCCGCAACCCGTCTTCCCCAATTCTGGTAAACTCTGGCGCCAGCTTGCGACCGCCCACGGCGACTACAGGGCGCACTGCATCACCAAGATCTTCCAGGACGCCATGGCCCGCGACGGCGTGGCGACCTTCAACTACCGCTACGGACCCCTCGACGACGAGCAAGAGGCCCAGGGCTTCGGTGCCTACCACACCGTCGAGCTTAACGGCGTCTTCGGCCCCAACAACACAGACGGCGCCCCGCCGAAGAGCTACTCAACCACCAACGCGCCCATCGTGCCGCTGACGCAGGCCTACTGGGCCAGCTTCGTCCGCAGCCTCGACCCCAACGCCGCCAAGATCCAGGCGGGTATGCCGCAGTGGGCGGCGTGGACCGTCGATGGGAAGCAGAGGCTGCTGTTCCAGAATAATACGGGGACGATGGAGGGCATGCCCGCGGCGCAGCAGGATAACTGTGCCATGCTGGCGCCCATGATTCCGTTCATCGAGACGCCTGCGTCGGATGCGCAGAAGGCGTCTGTGAATCTGCAAAAGGTGTCTGGGGCTACGATACCGCCGGCTGGTCAGCCTGCCAAGGCTCCGGCTGCTGGTAGTGGCGGTGCCGGCATGAATATGGGTGATTCCATGTCTGGCAAGCAGATGGAGATGGAGTCAGAGCATGGGAACAAACGCAATGGCACCAAGCACGGCGGAGGTGAGGGCGGCGGCAAAGGTGGTGGTAAAGACAAAGGCAAAGGGAAAGGCATGGGACACAAGAATGGTACGAGCCCTGATGCCCCGAAGCATGGAGGAGAAGGAGGTGGAAAGGGTGGCGGTAAAGGCGGTGGTAAGGGGGGACACAAGAACGAGACGATGCCGAAGCCCGGAGGAGGTGGAGGGAAGGGAGGAGGCAGAGGAGGTATGGGAGGCAGAAACGGGACCAACTCTACTCCTCCCACTGCACCTCCTCGGGTTGGTTCTGCTTCCAGCATGGGGTACGGAATCACTGGGGTGCTGTCGGCTACGGTGGTGGTATGTCTCGGGCAGTTACTTTTGGCTTAAGCTTGCAGAAGCAAGGTCGAGATATGTTTGTCGAGAGAGAATTATCAATATTATACAATGTTCAATGCCAGAAACTGCACTTTTGACTTGCCACTGAGATCTATGCTTAACCTTCTCATCTATTCTAAAGCCGTGACTTTGGTGGTCCGGGTTGTCCTACCAGAGCATTGTCAAATAATTGCCCTTGATGCGTCGGTTGAGCAACCAGCCAACCCTCAATGGCAGATACCAAACCTTCCACCTCCTCGACAGAGTTGCCAGCATGGAGGCAAATCCTCACCCGCTCACTCCCCACAGGGACAGTAGGCGCAACGATCGGTCTCAGCATGAAGCCCTTCTTCTGGCAGTGTTGTGCGAGACTCCGAGGGTCCGAAGTGAAGAGTGGTATGATAGGCGATCTCGGTTTCCCGGACGCCAGGTGCATCAGGTTTCTATCAGGCCTGTGACGTTCCAGCAGCTCTAGCAAGAGTTCGTTGGTCTGGTTGATGAGGGACCAGAGATGGCGAAGGAGAGGTTCAGAGTGGCCGTTTGCGATGAAGTCGTACGCCGTCTTGATGCTTGCGAGAGACGTGAAGGGCATAGCGGTGGTGTAAATGAGACTCCGGGCGTAGTTGATGAGGTATGACCGAGTGATGTGGGAGCACAGGACGATTGCTGTTCTTAAAGTAAGCTTCAAGCAGAGGAAAACCCCAGACTGTGAGATGTCAAATATACCTCCTGAGCAACTCATTGCCTTGCCAAACGTGTGTACCCGAGCCCACACCCGATCCTCAAGACCAAGCTGACAAACGAGCCCTCGCCCTCTTGGCCCAAGAAGTCCCGTCGAATGCGCCTCGTCGACAATGACTAGGCCGTTGCCGCGGGGAAGCAGCCGCTCAACACACTCAACCACTTTCTTGAGCGGTGCTACATCCCCGTCCATGCTGTAAATTCCCTCCACGGCAACAAAGACGCGTTTCCGCCCCTCGCGGACCAGACGGCCTTCCTCGCCATCGGTCAACCTAGACAGGACCTCACTCAAGCTCTGTGGCCACTGCTGCTGGGCTTCTGCGGGGTCCACCGTGTTGTGCGCGAAAGCAATCTTCTTCTCCGCTCGGCTCAGCTTCATGCCATCGTGGACACTGGCGTGGATGAGCTCGTCATAGACAATGATATCGCCCGCTTGAGGGGCGCAGCTGAAGAGCCCGACGTTGGCGTCAAAGCCCGAGTTGAAGAGCAGGCCGGCCGGGCCGCGGTGGAAGGCTGCGATATCTCTCTCGAGTGATTCTGCAAGGGACACGTTGCCGTCTAATAAGCGTGAACCACCGGAACCAAGGAGAGACGCGCCGTGGATTTTGCCATTGCCATTGCCACTGCCATTGAGCTTGGTAGTGGTACTGTCATCTTCAGCGTCAACCTTCCGGGAAGGATACGGTGGCGGTGACGGCCCGAGGTGGGCCTTGATCCGGGACAGGTACCGAGCCTGAACCTCGGGGTGGGTCGACAGAGAGAGGTAGGCGTTGGACGAAAAGTCGGCGCTGCCGGCCGGAACGAGGGTCAGCCGCCGGAGCTGGCTCTTTGACTCCCGACGGGCCAGGAGTGCCGCAAAGACCTTGTCCAGACGGTCGCTCGCCGGCATAGTTGAGATGAGCGGTAGTTGTCGGATACTTACCGAGAAACTTTCCAATGAGAGTCGTTGAGCGTATCTACGGAATAGTAGGTGAAGGGGGCAACCACATCAGACCTCGGCACTGGGACTATGGAGTATGGAGCTGTCTGCGGTCCGGCGTAGAGAAACAAACGAACTCTCAACGAGTGAATTTCAACCCCCTGGCCCTGGCCCTGAAGATCTCTCTCAAAGTCCCGCATAGCCGAAAAGCGACGCGAGATGCAAGATCCATGCAAGGACGAACCCGCCCCTGGCCGCGCGCCGAGCTACCGATGGCACCGTTGAGTAAAGCTCAAGAAAAGCGCCGTTGGAAATAAAAAAGAATAACACTAACACCAACAGAAGCTCAACAACTTTGGCCTTTGATAGCCGCTTGGCCCCAGTTTCTCGGCACAACAAATGCCGCAGCGCTAGAACAGGTACGGTAGTATTACGGATACCTTACCCCGCCTGTTCTAACTTCTGTGTCCTCTTCGGTCGTTCCCCCAGCTCCCTTGTAAACCTGGGGTGTTAGCAATAGGCATTGTGACTCGTCTGGTCTCTATTTGGGAGTTTGAAGTGCATGCTCTGTTCTGACAACAAGTGAGCAGATAGCCAGTTACATTTTCAACGAATTCAACCAATTGCTCTCGGCTCTTTGTTCCTGGAGATCCTATTCCACATGGGAGCTTGAATCAGCTCCAAAAGGACCTCAATGGCACCCGTCGGCGCTCTGCTCTGGCGTTCGCTCAGGACATACCAAATCTATGGCGCCAACACCGATGTCGGCAAGACCGTCTTCGCCTCGGCCCTCTGCAACGCGGCCCGCAACTTTTGGCCACAGGACAAGACGGCTTTCTTGAAACCCGTTTCTACGGGTCCGGCCACCGAGGCCGACGATAGGTGTGCGTTGCTGCCAACTCCACTATCGATCGATACGATCTTTCTTCTCTCTTGCTCATGAGCTGATACAGGAGAAAACAGAAATGCGAACTCCTTCGGGTTCAATTCCGCTCTATGGTCTTACTAATTCCGCTTCTTCCTCCCCAGGCATATCTCAAGGTTTGCGCCCGGCATCGCGAAGAAGACGCTGTTTCAGTTTGAGATTCCAGCAAGTCCCCATCTGGCCGCTGCAGCGTCGGACCAGGTAAGCAGGCAATCTTCTCACTATTTGTCACCATACTAATTAACTCACTGGAAGTCGACTCCATCAGACAATGAAGTACTAAAAGGTATCTACAATTACTCATCCAGCCGAGCGGCCGATGGGCCGGGCTGGCTCTTCATCGAAACCGCCGGCGGTGTCCACTCTCCGGCTCCGTCCGGCACACCGCAGGCCGACCTCTACGCCCCGCTCCGAGCTCCGGTCATCTTCATCGGCGACGCCAAACTCGGTGGGATCTCTCAAACGATTTCGGCCTTTGAGTCTCTCAAGCTTCGCGGCTACGACGTCGAGAGTATTCTGCTCTTCCGAGATGGGTATTACCAGAACGACACCTACTTGCTCGACTACTTCCGTCGTGGACACGGCATCCCCGTCACCGCCGTAGACCAGCCGCCCGCTCGCGCGCAAGATGAGCAAGCGGACGCAGCAGCAATGTCTCATTATTACACCGAATTGTCGTCAAGCACAGCCATCAAGGATACCTTGGACCACTTACACGCTCGTCATCTCGCCCGCATCGCCCGTCTGGAAACCATGTCCCGTGACGCGCACGAGATTATCTGGTACCCCTTCACGCAGCACAAGGGCCTGACGCCCGACAAGATCACGGCAATTGACTCGGCCCACGGCGACAACTTCCAAACACTCGTCCCCCAGAGCCAACAACAACCCGGTGACCAAGCCCTCCTGCAGCCTTCCTTTGACGGGTCCTCGTCATGGTGGACGCAGGGTCTAGGCCACGCCAACCCAAAACTCACCCTCGCAGCCTCCTACGCCGCCGGCCGCTACGGCCACGTAATGTTCGCCTCCGCCGTTCACGAGCCCGCCTTGGCCCTAGCCCAAACGCTGCTTCAGGGCCTGCGAAACCCCCGCCTCTCGCGCGTCTTCTACTCGGACAACGGCAGCACGGGCATGGAAGTCGCTGTGAAGATGGGCCTGCGTGCCGCGCGCGTGCGCTACGGCTGGAAAGCCAACGACAAGCTCGAGATCCTGGGCCTCAGGGGCAGCTACCACGGCGACACCATGGGCGCGATGGACTCTACGGAGCCGTCCGTATTCAACGAGAAGGTGGAGTGGTATGACGGCAAGGGGTTCTGGTTCGAGTACCCTTCCGTCATGTGCAAGGACGGTAAGTGGCAGGTTCGGGTCCCGGGTGTCCTGCGGGAAGAGCTGGGTGCTGGGCAGGAGTTTGATAGCTTGTCTGCGGTGTTTGATGTCACTGGTAGGGAGAGTGCCGGACAGGCGCAAGTGTATGAGGAGTACATCATCAGCGTCCTGGGTCATCTCCGGGACCAGGGGCGCAAGTTCGGTGCTTTAGTTATGGAGCCTGTCATTCTTGGGGCGGGAGGCATGATTATGGCGTAAGTACAAGACAGCCCCAACTCCGTGTGAAGTTGGAGACGTTTTGGTAACTGATCTCCGAATGCAGCGATCCTTTATTCCAGAGCACTCTCGTCAAGGTCATCCGACAGCACCCCGAGCTCTTCGGAACGGCAACACAGTCTCCTTCAGCGTCGGACAACAACACTTGGACAGGCCTCCCGGTAGTCTTTGACGAAGTCTTCACAGGTCTCACCCGTCTAGGCCGCTTCTCTGCCGCGACATTCCTCGGCGTCGATCCAGACGTTGTCTGCAACGCGAAGCTGCTCACAGGCGGCCTGGTACCCCTCTGCACCACGTCAGCCTCCGACAGCATCTTCCGAGCCTTTGAGAGCGACGAGAAGAGCGACGCGCTGCTCCACGGCCACAGCTACACCGCACATGCGGTTGGATGTCAAGTTGCCCTCGAATCGTTGCGAGAGCTCCAGAGAATCGATCACGACGGGGAGTGGAACTGGGCCAAGACGAACGGTTGGGGGGCTTCAGCGACGGCAGACTCTGCGACTCACGTAGAATCTGGCAGCTCGGCTGGAGCATGGTCTGTCTGGTCGCAGTCTTTTGTTGACTGGGTATCGAAGCAGGCTGATCGGGTGGATGGCGTATGGGCCTTGGGATCTGTTCTTGCTATTCATTTGCAGGACAGTGAGGGAGCTGGATACTCGAGCAATGCCGCCGCGAACCTGCAAAGTGCTCTGCTTCAAGGGGGGCATGGTACTGAGGGCGGAAGATGGAACGTTCACAGCAGAGTTCTTGGAAATGTTCTCTACGTGATGACGAGCCAGACGACGAGGCAAGAAGATATCGAGAGATTGGAAATTTTGTTGCGGAGGTCCCTTGTATAGTAGCTTGAGCAAGTCCGTACATGTACAATCCACAATTTCCCCATATGGCATTTACACAGTTACACAGAGACCTCTTGCAATTTTCAATTCTCCTTACAGTTCAACCACAACTCACGTCTGGAGGCTACGTCAACTTGGCAGATTCTGCCACACCTCCTTCTGTTGCCTCCTTCGTGTTAATTTTGTTTGCCCCGCGCTGTTGCTTCATGGTTCTCCTTATCCTTCTACTTCTTGAACCGCGCATGAAGTACCTGACATGTAAATGTTGTCAGAGATGGCACTATCAACAAAAAGACTCCCCCTCGGATGGTACTCACGTGATACCACCGATGAATATCAGACCAACTGCTGCAGATCCAATGCCAACACCAACCCTCTGTCCGGTCGAAAGTTCTACTCCTATTAGTATGCGATGAAATCAGAGCACATGAGAGTGAACCCGGTGATACTTACCCCCTAGCATGTTGGCACTCCCGCTTTCACCGCTTGTTGGCGAGGGTATGCTTCCAACGCTTGAACTCGCGCTCTGCGATGTTGTAGGAGTAATGGAAGTATAGTTTCCATCCGGGGATATAGTGGCAGATAGCAGCGTGCTATTGACCAAAAGAGTAGCAGACGCCGTGGCACAAGTGAACGCAACCGCGCCATCGGCTATCCAGCTCATAGTTGCGCAGTAAGGTTCAGATCCATAACTTGAAAACAGTCAGCCTTCCATTCTTCCTTCTTCTTTCCCCCTCAGTTTTGATAGGCTCATATAATTACCAACGTACCAAGTGAGGATCGATGCTTCTGTCGCTAGAGTAGAAACATCCGTTGCCACTTCCTGGCAGCCAGTGCGAACCACGCAGTCCTGCTGGCCGCTACAGCAGCCGACGAAAGTTGTCAGACCCTCACTCGAATGAATACATGAGCTTCCATTTGGGCACGTGAGTGGCCCATCTAGTTTTCAATTCATTTAGTACTTGATTCATTGCCATTGGCAGAAGGGGGTAGACCCATTGGCATTGGTATTGGGCTTACCATCAACATATCCGCATGTTTCTGCTATCGTTGCCCGTCGCTGAACATTTTCGGTCGGGGCTTGCAAGACTGGACTCGTCGTTGCGGGAACTCTGGCGACAACATCGTGAGCAGATGTGCTCGAAGGCGTTGTACAGCCTGCTGAAACTACATAGAAGCTGAGCTGTGCCACTCTGGCGATGAAGTTGGTTGAATCACGCATCCTATTAATTGCAGCAACTCTGTGGTTGTCACGGAAAGAAGGAGAACTTCTGTAATAGCAACACATGAAAGTGTGTCTTTGGGTCGCAGTATTGTATAAACAGTTCGGAAAGAGTGTCGCAGCATCATTATCCCCAAAACCATGCTTGTGACCCTGCAACTAATCAATAGACCCAACAGCAGATTCCGACGTGAGCCAATCAGGCATGATCGTGGCTCCAATAGTCATACCAGATCTAGATAACGTTGCTTATGTCTGACGGCAATTAGTGAGATATCTGCGTTCATTGGTTGCCTGGTGCGGCTGAGTACACTGAAGCAAATACTCAGGGTTGGCAGATACGCAGCCTGATTTTGTGAGATATCCTGGAGAGGCGAGTTGGCTTCCTTAACCGTCAAAGCTCCATCTGAATCCTCGTCTCCGCACGTGAGAAAGTCTTCAATTCCGTATATATGTCATCGATCGGTTCCGTGTTGGAGCCCGGGAACCTTCCAATTGCAAATGGCCAACAACTCGAGCCCTGACTGCGCCGATCTCGATTCTTTCCGAGCCTTTGACGAGTATGTGGACAAACTTAGAAGCGAGACTTCATTGAACGAGGATTCCCTGGAGAAGTGCCGGAATCAAATATGCCATGCTCTCTGGGGTGAAAGCAACCCAAACATTTCAGGCATCGGCGTAAGTTAACCTTATCCGAATGACTTATTGGGAGTATGAGATTGTCTGATTATTCACAGATATTTATTGGTTACACGATTGAGATTGCTTTAGGCTTCCTCTTGGCCGTTCTTTTCCTCAGCATCAGCCGATATCAAGGGCAAAACCAGAAGCTCTTCCAGACAACAGTCAAAGCTGGTCTCGAGGCATTCTCTGATTTTGCAATCTACTTTTCTATCTCGGTGGCAATAGCCGTACTCGTTATGCTATATAAGAATGACTACGGTATCTCAACGGAAGGTTTCGATGCCAACGAAGCACACATGGGCTTGGCGTTATCAGTGACTTGCGTCTTGCCCTTATTTTACCCGGTCGGACTTTTGAGCACCAAGTCGTTGCAAAGGTCGGCCAAAAGACCAACCATATCGAATGGAGAACCACATGAGAAAGACGAAAAGGAGAATCTTCGTTTACTACTTTTTTGCCTGTTGGCAGTCCTCATTTTCTATCCATTTGTGTCAAAGTGCATCCACACCTGGAAACCTTCCCAGATCGGCGCTGGCAAAGGTTCAGAAGGCCGTACGCTGATCACGAGAGAAGAGTGGAATCGTATCGAGAATATGTGCTTTGGTTCCACCTCTTTCTTCACAGATACGGAGCAAGTTATACTGGCAGTCTTTGAATTTCTGGCCTCGATTTCGATCTTCATGTTTGCGATTTGGCGAGTAAGTGGTGCCGTCGTCCGCAAGATGGAAGAAGATGACGTCGCTGTGGGCAACCGACGCCAAAAGACTGCTAATTTGAAGAAGATGCGAGAGCTTATTCAGAAGGCCTGGGAGCAGCGTGCAATTGTGCAGGTATCCTTGCTTCTGATGCCAGTCGTACTAGCTGGCCCGCTCCTGTGGAGCGTCTTTCGCCTACGAACGATACAAGCAGCCATCGCAGAAAGACTAGAGAGCACGTATTCAGAGAACGACTGGGGCTTTGGACAGATAATCGGAATCATCATATTCGTACCAATATTCACTGAAATGGCTTTTGCTAGTTGGAGATCACGATCCTCATCGCAGCCTGCCGTGGGCGAGTCAGAGGCTCCACGACTGATTTAATTCAACCGGTCGTTGCTAGCTAAGATAGTTGAATATGAACAAAGATTCGGGAACAGTGTGGTGCTACGAAGGGTGAAATGCTTTGGATTGGCTTGGTAAGTAAGACTACTCATCCGCCGAATAACCCCAGACAAATATCAGATAACTCCACGGAGCCGTCGACAGTTGTGACATGAAAGAGGTCTTACCTGACGGCCCACCTCAATAGCTCCCCACTGACACCCTTTACTTACATTCGCAAGGATTCGGGCGTCTTTTGCGGTATCCAAGGTCATTGTTGAACTTCACATGCACCTCTGATCTGAGAAATTTGCATGTGTGTTGCTGGCTGCCGATGATCCGATCGCTTGGTTGTGGGCCAAGTTCCGTACGAGTTTTCTCAGTACACTCGAGGCACCTTGAAACTACAGAAATGCTACTTGCGGCGTGGAAGGCATGGTCTCTTGTTCTGAGGAGTGATTATGACAGCGTGAGCAGTCGAAGTTAGCTACCTTGCTTGCTTGAGGCACAGTTTGATATGACAGTCTTCTGTATCGATGGCTTGAGAACTGCCTGAACAGCATGGCAAGATCTTTTGTGGATATGTGGGCACGTATGCGTCGTGGCAAAGCTCATCAACAGAGCAAATCCTTCATCGATACATCCGTCGTGGGATGTAGGCGGTTTTTCGAAAGAGAGGGATCTTCGCATGGGTCCTTGCCAGGGGTCTCTGCTGTTCTAATGCATCGAACGCATATAGAAAAATCTAGATGAAGCCACCAACCGGGCCTTTCCCAGGGAGTTAGTTCAGCAAACCAAGGACGGAGGGACCAGAGCGCGACAGGCGACGAGGACCTTTTATGCGGCCGTCCATTTTAAGGTGCTGTTTCACCCGGAGTTAGTGATGGGTCTTGGTTGCAATTCCCGGGTGAGTGACTATGAGTGGTCGCCCTATGCGAGAACGAGGGTGGAGTTAAGCCTAGAGGTGCAGTTGATGACAGACAGCACGGGAGAGAAGAGGAAGACGTAAAACGATGAGATGGGATGAGTGTAGTGTATGGCTAGGTTAGCTATGTGAAGTTATGGATGGTTCAAGTTTCTTCCCGGCCGAGAGGTGCGCCCGAGTCTCATGAGTCTTACGAGTCTCTCTTCAGTAGATTCGAAAGATACTATTCACAAAGTTAAATAAGCCGAGGCGGCATGGGATAAGTGCGATATCCCCGTGTTGCATGCTGAAGGAATTGAAGGATTCTCGGCGCTATGAAGTGAATATGCCGACGTCCAGTTCGTGTCCGTGTGTCTCTTGAACAGTGATCAGCGTAGCAGAGCACCATGTTAGTGCTACCTTATTTGATGTAGTGCGTACGTAGTAAGGGTCTTTTGCCAAGTTCAGACTAGAAGGCCGAATTGGAAGCTTCTGTCGAAGAGATTTGCGGGGGTTTAGAAATCCTTCGCCCAACTTGTGTGGGTGTGTGACAGTGAAAGTAAAAGTGAGAAAGAGAAGGAGAAGTGAAAGTCACAGTGAAAAGTGAGTTTGTGCGAGTGACAATGTGAGGTCATGGGCTGCTGACGTATGCGCCACTCCAAGCCAAGCTCCCCCCGGCCCCAACTCTGATGATCCTCTTCATCCTCACACTGACACAACCACAAATCACCACAACTTTGAACCAGTAAAGATGGAGAAAAATTAGTGCAGCGGCCCCAGGTAAAAGGGAGGAGATCTGCAATCTAATCTGTCCCGTGCGCCGCCAAATGCCGACCGCTTCCCGCTCGCCCTGCCGCCGCGCCTCAAATGTTCCGTTCCAGTGCGACCCTCTGCTCTTTTCAAGCTTTGCTCAGTCATACTCGCAGGAGATCACTGATCCTGGTCGGGCCAGCCGTCTTTCCGTCCCCCCTTGTTTTGCAGATTGCAGACTGCAGGCTGCGGCGCCACTCTCCTTCAGATTCGAACAAGTTGTGGAGATGCCTAGGCAAAGAAGCAGAGCCAGTAGAAGAAGCAGAGCCAGTAGAAGCTTCAGTAACTCGAGAGATACGAAGAGATCGGGCCCTGATTCGGCTACGGATACAACTCACAGCCATTGGATCGAGTTCCCACATTCATACTTCACACATCAATGTCTCTCCGAGCCCTCCGAAGGAGAAAAGCGGATATCACGGCCCGTCTTAGCATCAAAGCTTGACTTCGATCCACCCCACACACGCGTACGGTAGCGTCTGCAACGTTGAGGCACTCTTGCAGACGCAGTCCTGTTACTGTGAGGCATATCTAGGTTGCCAGGGGGGATGCCAAACTGAGACCAGCCAGAGAGACCCAATGTTCGCCGGTTTGCTGCCCAGTTCGTCAACGGCGAGCCCGCGCCTATCAGAATGAAGTCAGTCAAGAGACCTACCTGCTCTTTTGATCTCTCTCTCTCTCTCTACGTACCTCACTGTACTCTCATACGGAGGACCCAGCAGTGTGAAGCAAGGAGGACCCATTAAACAGGTCTTCAACATGCCGTGAATGCCACCCGAAGTGCGGTTTCGCAGTCGCAAACTGCAGTTCGGACTCGAGGGAGAATGTCCATGGTCCATGGTCCATGGATGAAGCACAGAAGATCCACCACCCCCGTTCGCCCCCCTCTATGCCCCTTTTGACGGCCGAATTCCGTCCTCAACTCCTCCGTCCGCTTCGCCCCACACTGCCCGTACGAGCTCCACTACAAACCGGAACTTGTTTCTAGCAGTTTGCGTGGAAAGACAAGCACACAAGGTGGGCAAAGACCGCTCACACCGGTGACACCTTACACTAGCTCGCGGCTCGCCCCTAGAGGACGACCGATCTTCCTACGTTAGAGACCCGGCTTAGTTCAGCACTGGGCAACAAACGAACTCGAAACAAGCCTTTTCTTCCCTCCTCCTACTCCAGCGTTACTCCACTCGCGGCGCCGGTACACCTTTGAGCGCCGACCGGCCGATAACGGTCCCGGGCCTTGTTGCAGCACGGTGGAACTGCTGCCATGTGGACATGACGTCTTCATCTCAACTCCTTTCGCCGAGCTATGTCCTTAATCGCTGGATAGGTGTGCGGACTTGAGCATCATGGGAAAATGCCGCCGCATAGCTGAGGGGCTAGAACTATGCTGGACCCAAAACTATGTTTTGCTACCTTCGCCCAGAAGAGGAGAGCGCAGAGCTTTCTTTCTTCTGTGTATATAAACACTCTGGCTTGGCCCCGTGAACTTTGGCATCGAGACCACACAATCACACATATCTCACTCTCACAACGTCTTTTGACTACCATCCACAACTGCAACACATTTCAGCTTATACCATTTGATACTTTCAACATTCGAAACACCACAATACGATACCAATCTAGTACCTCACTTTTGATAAATCGGCATTACACTACTTCAGCATGGCACAGCCCCAGTACGGAAAGCGCTTGATTCCCCAGGTCCTCGACGAGGTCGCAGAGTCAGAACCCAGCAGAGAGTTCATCTCCGTCCCCCGCTCCTCCAACCCCCAAGATGGCTGGAAGCCCATCTCTTACAAGCAGATCGCCAACGCCGTGAACCGGATAGCCCAGAGAATCATCGACAAGCGCGGCAAGCCCGAGCCCGGAAGCTTCCCAACCCTCACCTACATCGGCCCCAACGATGCCCGCTATATGATTATCATGATCGCCTGTATCAAGGCCGGATACAAGGCTCTCCTCATCTCCCCGAGAAACTCCTTTGAAGGCCAGATGAACCTCTTTGAGAAGACGGACTGCCACATCATCTGCTTCGACTCGTCCTTCAAGGATGTAATTCAACCCCTGCTGGAAGAGCGCCCCATGGACGCCATCATGGTCAGCTCGGCAGATGCATGGCTGTCGGACGACGAAGTGCCTCATTTCCCCTACACAAAGACTTACGAAGAGGCACAAAATGATCCTGTCGTCGTCCTGCACACGAGCGGCAGCACGGGTCTGCCAAAGCCCATCGTCGCTCGTGTTGGCATGATGGCCGTCGCCGATGCCTTCCACAACGTCCCTGACTTCATGGGCTCCGAGAACTGCGTAAAATCCATCATGCATGGCACTCGCCTCTTCCTGCCGATGCCCCTCTTCCACGCCGCCGGCTGCTACATGTCGACCTTCGCCACGATCTACTGGGGACGGCCCGTCGCGCTGGGCTTCACGGATCGGCCCTTGACGCCGCAAACTGTCATCGACGCCGCGCAGTACGCCAAGATCGACAACGTGATCCTGCCTCCCGCCATTCTCGAAGAGATGAGCCACATGCCCGAGGGCATCGCGGCGCTCCAAAAGTTCAAGCGCGTCAACTTTGGCGGTGGCAACCTCGCCCGCGGCGCTGGCGACAAGCTCGTCAAGGAGGGCGTTCCCGTGTCGAGCGTCATCGCCTTCACCGAGGCCGCGCCCCTGCCGTACTACTTCCAGAAGAACCTCGAGCTGTGGCAGTGGTTCATCGTCGACTCGGACAGGCTCGGCGTCGACTGGCGCCAGGCCAGCGGTGAGGACGAAGATATCTACGAGCAGGTCATTGTTCGCAAGGACAAAGCGGACCCCCTCCAGGGCATCTTCTACACCTTCCCCGACGTTAACGAGTACAACACAAAGGATCTGTACCGCAAGCACCCGACCCTACCCAACCATTGGATGTACTACGGCCGCTCCGACAACATCATTGTCTTCTCCAACGGCGAGAAGCTCAACCCCGTCACCATTGAGGAGATCGTCACTGGTCACGCGAGAGTCAAGGGCGCCGTCGTCGCCGGCGCCATGCGCTTCCAGCCCTTCCTCATCCTCGAACCCACCGAACCCTTGACTTCCGAGGATGACATCCAGCAGTTCATCGACGACGTCTGGCCCCTGGTCGTCAAGGCGAACAAGGAGACCGTTGCTCACGGCCAGATCGGTCGCGCCTTCATCGGCGTCACCAACCCCGAGAAGCCCTTCCCCCGCGCCGGCAAGGGCACCATCCAGCGACCCATGGCCCTGAAGCTCTACAAGGACGAGCTCGACGAGTGGTACAACAAGGCCGAGGACGGCGCCGACTCCCTCTCTGTCAACATTGACGTCTCCTCCCAGCAAGGCATGATTGACTCTATTGAGAAGCTTTTCCAGCAGACCCTCGGTAGCCGCGCTCTTTCCGCCGACTCGGACTTCTTCAGTGCCGGCATCGACTCTATGCAGGTCATCAACGCATCCCGCCTCCTCCGCAAGGGCCTCGAGGCCGCCGGCGCAAATATTACCGCTGACGCCATCGCCACCCGAGTCATCTACGCCCATCCCACCCCGCGCCAGCTGGCCGCCTACCTCATGGACCGCGTCAGCAAGAACACCTCTGCAGACAGCAATGGCGACGGCGAAAACCACGACATCCACGCCATGGAGGCCCAGCTGCAAAAGTACACCCGCGACCTTCCCAAGAGCACTGGCACCAAGCCCGCGCCCAACGACAAGGGCCAGACCGTCCTCGTCACCGGCACCACCGGCGCCCTGGGCTCCTACCTCCTCGACTTCATGGAACACAACCCGGCCGTGTCAAAGGTTGTCTGCCTCAACCGCAGCGAAGATAGCGGCAAGCGCCAGGTCAAGATGTCCGCCGAGCGCGGCCTCGCCACCACCTGGAAAAAGGCAGAATTCCTCTGCGTTGACATGTCCAAGAGCAACCTCAGCCTCGAGCCGGAGGTTTACGACCGTCTCCTGAAGGAGGCAGACCGCATCATCCACAACGCCTGGCCCGTCAACTTCAACATCTCGGTCGAGACCTTTGAGCCGCATATTCGTGGCGTTCGCCACTGGGTCGACTTCTCCCTCCGCGCCGCCAAGAACGTGCCCGTCGTCTTCGTGAGCTCCATCGGCACCGTCGACACCTGGCAGGGCCCCGGCCCTGTCCCGGAGAAGAGGTTGATGGACCTGTCTCTGCCAAGCACGGGTTACGGCCGCTCCAAGATGGTCAGCTCCCTCATCCTCGACGAGGCGACGCAGGTCTCAGGCGTTCCGACCGCTGTCGTCCGTGTTGGACAGGTCGCGGGCCCGCAGTCTAAGGACGGTGTATGGAACCGCCAGGAGTGGCTTCCCACCATCATCGCCAGCTCCAAGTACCTCGGTGCACTGCCGCGTGATCTCGGCGCCATGGCGACGGTCAACTGGACACCCATCGAAGGTATTGCGAAACTCATCCTCGAGGTGTCTGGCATTGCCGCCCCCGTGCCGTTAGAGAATATCAACGGCTACTTCCACGGCGTGAACCCGCGGACCGTACCCTGGGAGAACCTGGCCGAGGCCGTGAGGGATTTCTACGGCGATGGTGTCATCAAGAAGCTGGTTTCCTTCAAGGAGTGGGTTGAGCTGTTGGAGAACAGTACGGCGACCACGGATGATGTCGACAAGAACCCTGGTATCAAGCTGCTCGACTTCTACCAGGGTTTGGCTATGGGTGAGGGACAGGGTGTCGAATTCTCTATGGAGCGCACGACAAAGAGCAGCAAGACGATGAAGGAGATGCAGGCTGTGACGCCTGAGTTGATGCAAAACTGGTGCAGGCAGTGGGCGTTCTAAAGACTGACAACACTTTTTGGGGGGAATTTGGGAAAGCATAGACTACTACTACCTTAATGCTGTATATAGAATGAGATATGACAATTGATTCAAAGTATCTGACAAGCTTCGCTTTCTTCCGATGTCATCTCCTGGCATAGTGAGACGCCCAATAGTTCGGCAGAGTCCATTCGCCCTCGCTCGCTGTCTCGTCAACTAGGGACGAGCTTGGCAGCGGTCCCCTTGGTGGCGTAGCTATGTTCAACTGATCCCGTTGCGAGTGCGCGTCAAAGAACAAACAGCCTCCTGTAACAGCCCATCCACTGTGTTCAGGTATCAAAGAACGAACAACGGCTTTTTTCTCCGAAATTCCGATGCAAATCTGTACTATATAAACATGGTAAATGGAAATCTTGTAGTCTTGGACGACGGTTCCATTACCACTGCGCAAGAATTCGTCTTCAATCGTCCTCACTCTTGTAGAACATACCTTACATCTCAATTTCAAGCAACCCGGGTGTCACCAGAGAAATGAGTCAACAGAATCATGACGGACCCGAGGACAAGACTCCTGCGCCATCTAACAATAAGGAGAAAAAAGGAGAGGAAGAGAGAAAAGAAAAGGAATGCGAAAACCCGTACCATTGCTGGGAGGCTCATCACTGGACCGGGCACTGGGTTGGCGAGAACTGGGTACCCCCTATTCATGCTGAGCCCTGACGCATAGGGCCAATTTTGACCCCAGGGCCTATCGGAATAAGCCCCAGCGGTCACATAGTAAATTGCGGGATGCAACACAGTTGCCCCAATAAGAATCACCCTCGAGACTTAGACCCGCGCTATAAGAACAGACAGCCAAGGCCAGAGTTTCAATACAATTCAGGCGGGGATGCGTCGAGACTCCTGGGATTGAAAGCAATCGAAAGAGAGCTTGGAGCCGATGCCCTAAATTCGACAAGTGACAAGCTCATGAAAGATGAGCCGGAAGATCGTACAAATGGCCGGGGCTCGGGGCCTTCTCAGAGTTCTGGATAGAGTCGCGAGGCTCCTCGAAGTAGATCAACAACAACTCAAATGGGCTTTTCATTGAGAACGAAACAGCAACAAGGCACTGCAATATTGGAGTTGGTGATGGAATGACGATGGTAGCTAGACTCCTAGTCCTTACCGAGAATTGCATATCAGCCAAAGGCCCTATAAGCTACACGTCAGTCTGGCCCAAATTTTTTATGCTATAAGTGAGAGAGTGAAGAGTCAAAGGCCGCGACAATGAGCAGACACTCACAGTATTCTACTGAGGTATATTTCAAGTGTAAACACCGGTCACATTCCGTATCTATCAACGAAGCTGGAAGTCTATGGCGGGTCTGAAGACTGAGGAGAAATACGTTGCTCTGTTATCCATTCAAGAACTCGGTCAAACCCAGCACCTTATTCTGTAAGTCTCACAGCAATATTCATGCAGGACAGATGTAACTTACAGGACCCAACGTCAAATACGCTAGTCTTTTGGGGTTGTAAGGCATTGGGCGGTTTGGCAAGTCGGTTTGCTCTTTCGTCCTCTTGACGCTGTCCATGCGTCAAAGAACAAACAGCTATCTTTCCCACTCTCATCACTATGTTCAACATCAAAGAACGGACAGAAGCTTTGATCTACGGAATAGACTCACATAGACATGAAATTGATGGATAAATATGTCTTGGTTGCCTAGCAGCATACTTACATGTGGAAAGCCTTTTCCAAACACTGCGCAAAAGTCGTTGTCAATTCGAGCACCTTCAAAAAAAGTCATCTCAATCTCGGCCGCCAAAAGTATTATAAAATGGGGCAATGCTTTTCCAGCGAAACCAACGGCAATACCACACCCGGTCAACAAAATTGCAGTCATCGTTCACGCAGCGAGAGAACGAATTCCATGAAAGGAGTTGCTTGGCTGAACCATGACCCCTACAACAGGGGGAAAATATCGGTTAAAGATGATACAGACAGGTGGGTGGGTCGAACCGGGACATTGGAACCACGAAACATACAACAAACACGCGGTAGGGTGATGAAAAAGCCTGTTGCCTGAGACCATCTCGATGTTTACAATAGAGCATCCCCGGATTGCATCGATGACGAGTCATCCGAGTCCCTCGCTGACCAAACCCGAATCGAGACATCCAAAAGTTCGGGCAATGTTGTGGATGCTGCCATGTGGCTTGTAGATCGAGGCGTTAGGTTCATGTTGTTGGATGGGCTCTGAGGCAGTATAGTTTGAGTCAGTCATTTGAGTTGTGGTTGGATTCCGGCAAGCTTCCCTCAATAGTAAAAGTTCTAATTACAACTCAAGTCCATCAGCAAGTGCCACGGCCAGGACAGCAAGATGACGGACGAGATAAACCGATACAAGCTCACGATGTGAGATTACGCATCGTTTGTATCACACATTTAGGGAAGTGATCTCAAACCGGCACCTGGGGCGTTCTAACAGATACTAAAAATGGTTTCAAGTTCCTGAAAGTCTACGTTCGTCCCGCCCTCTGCTGCTGTGTCAAAGGCCAATAGCCAGGCTTGGGATGTTTGCTATCTCGCGCCCCTAACGCTGTTCAGACGTCAAAGACGAACAGCTGCCTGTCGCACCCTCAACTATGTTCAAATATCAAAGAATGAACAGCTGCTTCTATTTCTGAGTCATCAATACTGATCCATTTGATCTAAGTACATATAAACCCCAAATCAAAGGCGTGTTGGTTACACAGCATAGATATTCATGAAGTTTCAATAAACACTGCGTTGAAAGAATTATCGCCAATCGCCGGCGCCATTGAAAAAAACAACAACGAGTACACCGGCTCAAGCAACTCGAAACCGATCGAAAAATGAGTCAATGCAAAAACGGCCAAATCCCCAGCCATGAGCAAGGCAGTTGCGATCCATACCGTGATGATAGACAGGCCCATTCGACTGAAGAAGATCCCGCTCTTCGCGGAATGGTGCGCGTCCCCCCACTCAGTCAGGTCGGACTAAATACACCGGCGATAAAGTGCGCAGTCTGCGAAGAAGAGCGCGAGTGGACGCATGCGAGAAATCTCAAATGCTTAAAATGTCTCCGTGACCAGCGATTGGAAGGAGTAGACGAGCTGCAAATGGAAGATAAGAAGAGGAAGAACCTCGAGATGTCGGCACCATACACGACCTCCGACGAGAAACCGGGGGAACACTAGAGAGTCCCTGAGGGCTAGGAATCGACGGAAGAAGACATGGAGGTTTTTGGCATCTCCTATCCCCGACTTCGGGATGGTACGAAAGACTACACCTGAAGGTTGCGCAAAGGACTGCGAGCCGCAACCCTCTCAGATTCCGAGTTAGGTCGCTACATCGCCCATGGTGCATTAAGAAGTCGCCTAAGCTTTTCAGCGAGGATACAACAATAATGGTACATTGAGAATTTTGGGAGACATGAGGCAGGGCGTCGTCGGGCTTAGTCGTCTGGGATGGGTTGTGAGGGAACATCATAACAGTCGATCATTTGTACCTTCTGTAAACCTGTAGCATCTACTAGAGTTACGAAGTACAACCAGTTTATAAGCGATTGATACGCAGTGGAAATTGTGTTCGTTTATGTGTTGCCTTGACTATGAGATCCCCTGCTTATCCACAATAGCATCGCCCAAGTGTGTTCCCTGAGCATACGAGTTAGGAGCAGCCGCATCGAGTGTCTCATGTCCGAATGGAGTCCAAGTACGTATTAGTAGGCAAGATACTTCCTATGTCACCCGCCAGTGTCTATGATGTCTTACGCGCTCTACGTGGGGAGATTTACGGAGTCTACCCAAACACAGCACCGCCACCGGCACTCTGTCTCCGCGATCAAGACGAGCGAATCATGTGGCAGAGATAGAGCCTTTCGACTCGGCGAAGATTGTTAAAGTCAGCGACACATTTGCTAGGTAGGTAGTCTAATGTATTGAGGTGTTGCTGATCCTTGTCAGCCGTATCGTGCGCCTGGCATTCCTGGCATCCAGACCATAGCGAGCGGCGCATGGTCATGGAGGAATAAGTTAGGGTGGCAATGTGGTGTTCGTCGCTCCCATTTCTACAAGTAAACCTAGATATACCTGAATTACTGCACACATTTTCTACCTCTCTATCTCAGGGCTCCCTCGTCTACTGAGCCCCTGTTTGCTCAAGCTCAGATAGCCATCATCATCATCGACCTCACTCAATCAGTCATGTATCAAGAAATCCTCATCTCTTAAAGTACAAACTCTTTCCTCCCCGAGGGAGAAGAACCAACCTTTTGGTGTCTCCTACTCAAACCCCGCTCCGTCATAATGCTCATGAAGGGTATCTCCAAAAGTCTCCCCGTTGAAAAAAAAAGATGCCTCCGCATGATACTTCAAAACGCCGGAGCCCCCTCTCTCTCTCTCGCCGTGAAACCCAAGAGAAAAGGATAGAGAGCCTAGTAGCTCTTTTCCGAACACCTCATAATTTCAATAACGAAATGCCCTTTGTCCCTTTCATGAAGCCGGTAATGTGAAGAAGAAGAAGAAGAAGAAGAAGATAATGCGCCCCCGAAGTCCATGGTAATACGCAGCCCTTTTGTTGTGGCCTAACAGCCTTGGGTGTGCTCCGTCCGTTCCGTCGTCTAAATAGCAAGTTGCGAAGCCCTTGCTGGGCTGAAGGTCCTGTCGTCTGTTGTCTGTTTTTCTGTTGTCGGTCATAACAAAGCATCAAGTCGTGATACGCCCCTCCTCTTTTCTCCTCCCCCCACCCCTGGTCACCCGCTCATGTCGTGTATGTTGTGTGAGCAAGCGCCGTTTTTAGATAGAGGTACAATGGAGATTTTCTCCACAAGCCGGTGAAACGAAATCCCACCTCAACGCCATAGGAAATCTGACGGCTTCACCGGCCTCCCTGTAGCATGCGAAATGATCCTCACATTCTCGCACGCGTCCTCAAAGTCGTCGTCCATGTTGTACTCGCGATAATACCACCCGCCCGTCCGCGGATCCCAGAAGTCCCGCCGGTGCAGCTCGGGCGTGTGAAGACCTAGATACGACATCCACTGCGTGTGCTCGCGGAGAATGGCCGGGCTGCTGACGTCCTCCGGGCCGAGGACGGTGTTGATGGGTTGGGAGATGGACTTTTGCCCGCGGGCGTCCCGGTCGTTGAACATGAGCATCAGGCGAGAGGCGATTTCCTTGTCGATTGCGCTGAGGGGTTGGCCGTGCTCGATGCGGCCTGCTAGGGATATTAGGTAGGATTTGTGTCCGTTCTTTCTTGGAGAATGGAGATGGGCCTGATATAAAGTTAGATCATTCCCCGGGCACAAAGATGCCACATTAGTGAGCGTCATTCGCTGTCCTCATACCTTCATCTCTCGCCGGGTGTCCGTGAGGAACGGGCAGTTGTCCATGATGCACCGGTAAATCTCCTTGAGATAGCCCGGCTCGGCCACCGGTGGCGGGCAACAGTGGGTCGTCGGTTGCGAGTCCGGCAAGAAAGACACCGGCCGGCACTTTTGACAAAGGCCCCGGACGCACGGCTCGTTTCCGGGTCCTTCATGATCGAGGTAGTAGTGTAACTGGGGGTCCCCGGTACTGTCAACTCATAAAGTTCACCTTAAAAGACGGCTTTGTCTTAATCCCAAACCGGCGCGTCAAAAGAACGTACCTCTGAGCATCCCGGCCGAGAGAATCCGGGGTCCCTCCGGGCATCTGCCGGATTTGGCTACGCGTTCTTGTAAGCCTGTGCTGGTCTCTCACACATGGAACATCATTTCCATGAAATAGAAATGCGTGTGGCGGGCAACGTACTATCCTCAGTTCAATCCGGTCCTTTTGACTGACATCTCCCCGAATCACTTTGGCGGGCAGAGGCATGGCGTTCCATCGCAGGCAACACATGGAGCACACATACTTCCTCGGCCACCCAAAGTTACCCTGCGCGTCCGCCACGGCCTCCGATTCCTGAGACCGCCACCCAATGCCGTTGCCGTACTCATGGCGGCTGCGCGAGAGGCCGTAGTAGTCGATGCTCCATCCAGTCTGGATCTGGTCTCCGTTGGCCACGGATCGCGATCCGTCCACCTCTGTCGGGAGAGAAAACTCCTGCGGCGCCGGACGGCCGACGGCGTTGCCGAGGTAGAATCCTGTGTCACCGTCTACTCGGACTAGAACGTGACGCGGCTGTGAGGGCTCGGCGGCGGATAGGTCGAATGGGTTAATGATCCCAGCAGCCGGAGCCGGAGCAGGTTGCTGTTGAGCTGCCGGGGCGGGATACGTGCCGCCGTTGGCACCGCCTTGGCTGCTGTGAATATCCCCGCCGCCGTTGTTGCCACCGGGGCCGGCGCTTGCTGCACCTCCTCGCGTGATGGGCGCAGAGACCGGACCACCAGTGGCATCCGGTGGTTTACCAAAGCGGGGAGGTCCAGTGCCTTGGCGGCTGCCACTGCCATTGCCGCCGCTGCCCCCGCCGTTGCTGTTGTGCGATGGTATCAAGGAAGGTGCAACTCCAGGCGGCTCTCGTTCCTGTGGCTGGGCCTGAACGACAGCCGGACGTGTTGGTTGCCATTGTTGGCTATACATGAGAGACCCATGATGTGGCGAGGGAAACGGATGGAAATCACCTCCCCCAAGAGAATTCTGATGCCCGACGAATCGATTGGAGACTGTCAGGCTCATGTTACGCGGGGGGGAAGATGTTGTGCTCCTGGAGGGTGCTTGAAGTAAAAGGGCGGCAGAGCCGGGGACGAAAAAGACTCCAAATTGTCTGGTCTGGTCTGGTCTGGTTGTGCTTCGTTTCCTGGGTCCTGGTTCCTGGGTTGCGGTTTCCTGTTATCCTGGGGCGTTTACGTATCTGACAGCTTGCTCTTCTCACGGGATCTTCAGCTGTAAAAGTGATTTGATTGATGCTGCTGATGCTGGCCTGCTGCTTGCCCACGGGTAACTGCAGATGGAAAAGGGAACACAAAGTACGGAGAGAGGCGAAGAGAAGGGACGGGCGGAAGCGAGTCGGGTCATGTACGATGGAGCGGAGAGATAGATCTCAGACAAACAGCGCGTGCTGGGAGTGGATGGAAGTTGTGTACAGAGTTGTACAAAGAGTTGAGCGGAAGTGAATGTAGTGAAGAAAGGACGGGAGATGTAGGAGGAGATCCTGACTGAATGACACCCCCCCTGCGCTCACGATATTCTGGTTGACTGGCTGGACGACTTCCCACGCTGGGCTGGGCTAGGCATCGGGGGATCGGGGGAATCCCTCAAGGGCCAAGGTACCATCCAATGAATCCAATCGCAATTCCCCAGTACCACCAGTACCAGTCCACGGTCACTCAGCGGTTTTTTTCTCGCTGGTTGCTCACCTGAATCAAAAAGAAAAAGAAGGGCAAGGCGAGAAACTACCCCCCAGGGTGGCTGGCCCTAGTCTCAGAGTATCGCGAGAAGGAAAAAGCAATGCGCGTTACGGACGGATACCTAGTGTACGCAGTACCTACACACTCTGTCTCTCAGAGTCTCTGTGGCCCCCATCACCCTTTCAGTAAGTATATCTTTTTCTCTCTGCCTTGTCGTCGTTCGCTCAACGCGTGCTTTGCCGGCCCTGTCGCTACCCAGGCACACGCACACACGCACACACGCACACACGCACTATACTGCGTACGTCTGCGCCTTGCAACGTGACTGGTGAACCTGGGGCGGGTTCCAGCGGACGGAAGATGCCCAATTTCTGCAGACAGACGCGTAGGCGTAGCGGATGTGCAGGAGAGCCAGACCCGGGTACGGGTACGTATCCGTACGTACGACACAATGATAGCGTGCAGTACATAATCTTGGGAGAACTGCCAAACTGGAGCCCAAAGAGTCCAGAGTGGCCGGGGTCAGGGAGAAGGGCCAGGGGATCAAAGGCAAGGATTGAGTGAACAGCCAGGGGTTGGGAAGGGAAGGGGGTGATCCGGGAGAGGAGAGAGGGGAGCAGCAGCGGGCGGTTGGGCCAGGGCCGAGATCGATTCGATATGAGTGAACCTTCTTTTGCAGTGCTATCTCATTCTCCAGAGTTGTGTCCGTACGGATACCCAAAGGATAAGATCCGAGGCTGGACTGCTATGTCATAGTACAGAAGACACATTACTATGTATAGGCATAGGTAGGGCTCGCTCTCGGCACGGGAAAGCAGGACAGGATGCTGCCGGGTTGCGTTGTGATAGGTATGCTGCAGGTCATCAAACATCATCAGACGAGGCGGAAAGGGCCTGGGCCAACACGATCGCCACCTACATATCAAGGCGCAACCTCGTGGCTGCTCCCAGGTTGGGTTCCATGCTTCCCTCAAGAGAGACACCATCGCGGTACGATACGTCTGCTGCCTTGCACCTGGATGAGCATGGAGACATCCCCGACACCCCTGCTTGCGCGCGTGTATGTCGTGGGTGTCATGCCGCTGCCACAATCTGCATCTGCAGTGTGCGCTGATATGCTGCGCGCGTTGCGTGCTGCTGCGGCTTTGGCTTTTTTGTCCAGACTCCGCTCCGATGTGCTGTCAATGTCATAATAATCGTCACTCTTACAGGCGCAGACACACACGCAAAGTACTTGTGTATCCGTACCCAAAGTAGTTGCATACCTACTCAAGTAGGTATCTGTATCTGCAGTTGAGAACACGAAGAAACGCCTGCCCCGGTACGGACGTATGCAGAAGGAAAAAGACAGATGAGTTGCAGATTCTTCTGAGACTCATGTCTCGTTCAGCATGACCAGCAGCATCTCAGCAAGCCCCCCCCCCCCTGCCTCATGTTGGGATTGGTTCGGCACGAGGAGACCCCTCTTTCCCAGGGATTGCTTATATTCCCGTGTACTTATTGCAAAGTACCCGTATAAGTTGTCAGTGGTTTGTTTGGTTTTGTGTGGTTGATATTGAAAAAACATGACGCCCTATCCGCAACTGGGACCCTAATCCGCGGCATTAAGAGAAAATCCACAAGTCTCCGATCGATAGACGAAGCAAGACTTGTCAAAAAGTCGATAGTCGACAGGAGGAGCTCCAGGGACAGGCCCCCGAGACGTCTACCTATGGGCAAAGATCCGGGGAAGACGGACCAATTAGCGATGCGTCGAGTGGCGTAAAAGGAGGTGCTGCATCTCGCTCTAAGAAGAGCTTTAGCAAGTTTTGGTCTGGTTGTGGAGAGTCTTTTTTTTTGCTTTTTTTCCCGAAGTATTTGCCCCTCATCAACAAGTCAACCTCCTTCGGGCCCATTCCCGCTGGAATATGGATCCGCGATGAATTCAAATCTCGCAAACCGCGTCAAAGACAAGAACCTCGGAATGGTTAGTGGGGATGACCTGTTAAAGTCTTTTACCCGCCGCCTTGGTCTCGCTCTTCATGGGCTCAAATTCTCGCGTGTTTGGCTGTCGTATGGTGTTGCACGTATAGCTGCACGCACATTGCAGTTGTGTGTACGATTACTCTGCCCGAGCTCACTGCCTGAGAGCTCTGTGTCTCTCTGCCTGAGCCGAGCACTTTGCCTGAGCTCATTGTCAGTATGTCGAGTTGCAGTTTCGGCTCTGCGTCACCATGCCTTTGGCTACCCAATACCAACACACAACTGATCACTGATACAAAACGAACCAAAAAACGAAAACGCGGTGTAATCATTGACGACCACAAAATCTTACATTTGGCTCGGCTCCAATCTTAAACGACATGGCAAAACGCCCGTTCTAACGCCAAAGCTGGACCTGTGCCCAGTGACATATCCCATCACCGGCACTCGTCCAGACACCTTAACTATTGAATCGCTACCGATATTTTCCACCTCAAGCCCTTGCAAGCCCTTCCCCCTTCTCGTCAACCCCGAAAGACAAAAAAAATGTGACGAATGACGACCCGATCGACTGGTCCTGACGATTGCGCTTGGGAGGAGCCAAAGAAAGTTGCCGACGTGCAGCAGCCCCGTTCCGTTGGTGCTGACGGACTGGAGCCCGACAGAAATGCTGATGGACCATACCTAGCCAGCATGGATGGATGGATGGATGGATGGACCATCTCACATGAGGTAGTCGTACTTAGTCGTACTTATTCGGACTGTGAACACCACAACCAAACGTATGCAGGCTGAGGGATCCGAAATACAATATCATCATGGTGTGACACCCCACGATCTCTCCCTACCTACCGTATCCAAAAGTCTCAGTCTCACCATCCGATTCCGACTTCCGACTTCCACTTCACACTCATCCCAAATCCCATCCCTAGCCTCGCTTCAGGTGACGTGACAGCCTACTTTAGCCCATCCTCCATCTCCAGCCATCACGAAACATATCAAACCTCACAAAATAAATTCCGATCCAAGTGAAGAATTTTTCACACCACACACCCCCGATTCACCTTACTAGCTAGCGCCGAATCGAAATGTCCAGTGTCCCAGTGTGGTCCGCAGCTCCAACCCAAAAATCATAACTAAACCCTACACAGTAGTCCTTGACGACAACGACAGCAGGAATACTCGACAAAAAAGCAATTATACAGCGTCCCCGGCTCCCACGGAATCGACTTCCGGGCTACCACCACCAACCACTGACACCACCACGATCGACAAGCCACGCGCCGGGCGCCCGCTTTCCCAGCCAGCCAGGGCACGCCGCAGAGGACTCCAAGAAGAGAGACATGGGGGCTGCTGCCGCTGCCAGGCTACCTACCTTTCCTTGCGCCTCTGCAGATAGGATACAGTAGCCTAGTAGGTACTTTGCCGGATGTCCCTCTTCGACGATCAGCGGTGTGTCGTGCGTACTGCGTTGGTGTGGGTTTTTGTTTTTTTTTCTTTCTCTTTCTTTCTGCAAATAAAATAAAACGCTCAACGGGCGAGAAAAGGGACGTGGGAAGCTGAACGGCAGAGAACCTGGTCGAGCTGGTGTCAAGCTGGACCTGGGAACAGCGCTCGGATGGACAAGGGTCTTAGAGGCTACGGATACAAATACACAAGGGAGCATTAAAAGGGATACACTTATTCATATTCGTTGCCTAAGATGGTCAAAAAGTGGCTGAACGGCTAGCTAGTCATACTGATCCTGCCAACATCTGATACCCCATCATCTAGGTCTCAGGGTCCAAACATCGACCATCTTCACCCCCTTGTACGGCAGTCGGGTTCGCGTGTGATACGAACTACCAGCCTTGAAATACCGCGTGACAGTAGCCGCTATCGATTCAAACACGGCGAGACAAGAGAATCAGGACGGCAATCCTGACTTCTCTAGCAAACGAAAGAGCACCCGGATGATGCACATATCTCGATAGTCGTCATCGCGCCACTGCTGTGGCACCGGAACTGCATTCCTTTGCTCTGACGGCTGGCTTGACTGTCTCAAAATGGGTAGTCCAGGAAGCATGGTTCGCAGAGTCGCAACACTCCTTGCTTCCGGCTTCACACGTATCTCGAGCCTGGCCAACATGGCCCCTGAGCTTGTTGCCCGAGTGTCCTCTTGAACAATCCCCATGGATCTTCTCGATGATGTTGTAGCCATTCGGAGGATTTGCACGAAACCGGGTCCCTTTGCGCACGTTGCACATTCGCATCGGAAACGTTTTGTCGATGACGATTTGGCTTGGCTCCTGGCCTCCCTCAAGAGCCGCATGTCAAGCCCTCAGCGTGTCTCCACTCACTCCACGACGCCCGTCAAAGAAACTGAAATGCTTGGGTTCGACGCATAGTGTTACGTTGGGGGATATGCGTGGAGCTCGAGTTGCACAAACACCTGGCATTTTGCGTGGCGACGGCAAAAAGAAAGCCTTCACAAGTCTGATTCGCTGTCCTTGCTGGGCCGCATGAGGGACCTAGACGGTGGCTTGAGGCGGTCTGGGAGGTTTCTTGGCGCCATGATCAAGTCCTGAATTGCATAGATATGCAGGGGATACTCTGCAAAAGCTAGGCGGATGCTGACTTGTAGACGACACCAATCGTTACGACGGACACCGGCGCAGACAATCGCCGACGAGCCTACACTTAGGCACTGGTGCTGAAGTAGTAGTTCTCCCACAGATACTCGTAGTCCTCCAGAATGCCACCAACCAGATTGGGTACTCTGGATCGCACGCCGCCGACAACACCCTTCATGATGTTCTCGTAGAATGCTCCGCGCATGGTCCACCATCCCATGGCCCAGCCTCTCTTGCTCCATTCGTCGCGTTCGAGTGGCGTTGTCCTGAAGCCCCGGTCTCTGAGTTGCCGTGCTGCGTATTCGACGCTCAGGCCGACTAGCCACGGGGTCCATGACTTCTTATTCTTGCTTTTCGACAAAGCAATGGCATACACCAACGGTGCGAGGATGTGTAGCACCTCTGCTGCCTGTGCGCTACCCTGTAGCTGATTCAGCAGCTTTGCAGCTGGTTTGATATCCTCTGCTGTCAACACCTTGCCCAGGAGATAGCCGCTAATATCACCAGCATTGGGCAGCGAGGGAAGGCTCATGCCCGTCCTGGGCATCGTCCAGTCTTTCTCATGGGGCTTTTGCGCCTCACCGCTGTCTTCTGGTGCATGCCCATTGATCGGCTCTTCCAAAATATCCTTTAAAGCGGCGTCACTTTCGGCCTCGGTTTCTTCAGGAATCGGCTCACGTTCCGGGAGGACGGGCGACACAAGAGGACGAGAGCGCGTCACGCGCAATAGTAACAGGCGGCAGATGGCCTTGATAGCTTCCAAGAGCACAACGACGCGCCATCGACTGCGCTCGCCACCACGCCTCTTGGCGGCCATCTCGCATAGTAACTGTGTGTATGTGACCATTTGCAGTAACATGGCAATGCGCCGGTACATGGGACTGCGCTGAGTCCAGTATTTCGTATATCGGGCATGAGGGGATGGCAGTCGCGCCATCGGGATGCGCGACAGGGCGCGCATAAGAAGGGTATCATGATAAAGAGAAAGGAGCTGTACACTCGAATGGACAGTTTCGGAAGCAATTTCGGCGTCGCGGAATCGACCTTTCAGAGGCAGTGTTAGAGGGGCGATAGCAAAGACAGTCTTGTACGGAGTGGTGCCTTACCAGGGATGATATAGGTGAGGGACCGTAAGGCCGACTCTATTTGAGAGACCTGACTAGAGTTCTTGGTGATGAACTCTTCGTACATGTGAAGCCATTGCGGCGGTAATGAAAGAACGGCGCGGATCTTGGACGGCTGATGCGACAGTCGCGTCTTGTTGGGGATATCGGCAGAAGTCGACATGATGGAAGGATCAAATCATTAGGGCGTGGCGAAAGGTTGCGCAACGAATAGTCGAACCGAAGGCGGGATTGAACAAGTACAGAGGAAAATCGAGCGCGCGGTGGTGATATCAGCACGAAGAGAACAGAGAAGAGTGCGAAATGTCAAGATGAAGCAAGCGGTTGTAGATGACAACGCAGCGACGTTGGGATTTGTGAAGGAAGTGAAAGTGGTTGGTGGAAGTGCGAATTAGGTATTAACGTAGGTAAGCTCTCTCACAAACGCCAGAGTCGAGGTGGTGCAGGTGTATCCGTAGGTGCAGAGGATGGATAGTTTAATGACGGAAAGTTGCAGGGACCTCGGGGGGGCACGCTCATCGCGACTGACGTGGAGTGCGCCTGTTGCTCCTGGGCTCCTGCTGATGAGCCCGCGGGCGACCGACCGTAAGCCGAGGTCGCGGCGTCGCCTGCCACCTTTCTGGCCTGCCACCTCAGGCAATTGCGCTGGGTCGCTGGCATGAGATAGGAAAGTGCATCATCACCCGCCTGTCCAATGCATTGGGCCAATGAAATTACGTTGCATGCCTCGGTAAGGACAATCCCTGCCGCATCAGAGCACCCGTCTACTTGCATTTCCTAGGTACCTAAGGGGGAGAGGGGGGTAAAAACATCGGCCGTTCAGGGTGTTCTGTTAGTGGCCATAGTGCCCATAATCAACTAACCGAAAGTCGGCGCCCGGGTTCATGATGTGTGTATTACATTAGACCTCTGCACTTTCCGTTCCTTCCTCAAGTTTTTTTCTTCATTCTAGATCCATAATAAGCAGACCTGAACATCATGAAAAGGCTAACATTTAAGATTTAAATATGATGTCTACGTACTCGCTCATAACACTGGGTAATAATGTCGATTCTGGCCATACTACTATCTGTTCATTCTGGGGTTATACTGGAGACACGCTTTTATACGGGTTAACTACAATAGGTCTGGCCACTGCGTTTGGCCGATGTTTTTGGGTGGGCATCTCCCGGGTAGGTACCTTACCTCTACTAAGTACTATAGGTATTAACGCTTGGATCGACATATTCTTATGGACGTTAAGTGAGCCTCACGACGACATCAGCAATGAACCTCACTCGCACTACACTCCTGCAGGCCTTGGCTCCTTGGAAGCATATTCTTATTTGCACAAAGCGATTGGCGTTTGTGTTCTATATCCTCGCAGCACCACAACCTAGCACTGTTGTGTCACACTGACAACCCGTGAACATAGCTGCAACAAGTACATGGAAGGTGCCAGAGACAGCCTGCTCTGCAGCACATGTTGTCTTCGTCTCCAATAGAAATGGTAGGGTATCACAAAAACAAAATGCCTTGCCCGAGGCCAAACTCCTGTGTGGGCAGAACGAGGCTCCGCCTTTGATCCCAAGTCCACTCATACTTAGAGGTCCATCTTGTACCTGAATGGATTCGATATGGCTGCATCTCGTCTTGGTGCATTGTTCGAGTCCCCTATTCGACTGCATCAAAGTCTCTCGAATCCAGCATCTGCGAGCTCAACTCCAGTAGGGAGCATCGGCCGCCCCTGCATCGGGAACGGCCAAAAGAGAGGGTTCTCCAACACCTTGGCCGCCCGCTCGACTGATGCTTGTCCTGGTTCCGTGGGTTTCGGGCCCATGGCTACCGCCGGGTTCGGTACATCAGCTGCATCGGCGCTGCCTCCCCAAACGCATATAAAGTCATCTTCAATGACGTTCGGTGCAAAGAAGTTGAGACTGCTCGTGTACGGCCTAACGAGATGTGCGTACTCGGCATCCGACGCTACTTCGCCGCCCATGTCGACGTCCATGTTCCACTTCTTCGCCAGGTACCGTAGTATGTTCAGCGCCTGTTCAGCAAAATGGTGGCACGGCGCCATCTCCTCCAGATCCCGAATACCTTGTTGGATGGCTTCTACAACGCGAGGCGGATACGAGGGTGGATCATTGGGGCCGGCGTTCTGACCTGGCCCTTCAAAGGCCTTCTGCAACGGCAATGACGACGAGGTTGTGGCACCAATGGCTAGATGCATAATGGCTGATGTGAGCACAAAGTACGGGACAAACGATGGCGTTCGGCGTAGAGTGTACAATTGCGAGTAGGATCGCAATAGGCCTTGGATAGCATCTGCTGCCTGCCCACATACGTCTCGGGGTAATAGCTTGGAGCCAATGATTTTGAGCTTGATGAGGGGTCGAAACAGAAGAAGGATCGCGAAATGATAGTACAGGCTGTGGCGATATTCGGTTAGTGCATGTTGCAGCCATGTATCTGTGTTGAGCAAACTTACTGCGCGAACAGGACCGCCGGTGTGAAGTTGTGCCCAAGCCTCAGAACCTCTGGTATCTTGTCATACCAGTTGAGGTACTGGGTATAAATGCCGAGGAGGTCACGGCTAGTCAGCGGCCGCCCCGGGGAGTGCAAAACGTAGAGGCTCTGGTGCACGAGCTCGCTCAGTTCACAAAAGCACTTATATACGGATCGAACGTTGGATGGCTGTTCGGCGGACCGCTGCATGGGTGCGCCTATCGATGAACCTGAGCCTCTGTCTCTTGGAGAGCCTGAAGCCTCGCCTAAATTTATCAAAGACTTACCATCATCGGTGTAAGGGATCCAGAGAGAGGCTTCTATGTCATCTATTATGGCAGGCTTTGGCGGCAGATGAGGAAAGCAGGAACATTGCGGAAGCGAGCCGGTCGCTAAAGACCACGCACTGGGAGACAGTTAGGTTGCGAGACATGACGCCAGACGTTCATACAAGAAACTCACTGGTCGAGAGCGAATGCGCCCCAGAAAGTTGCAGCCTGAACCGCAAACTCGTCATCATCTCCATCTTCCTCGAGTTGATGAAGTCCCATTTCGATAGCAAGACGAATGCTTTGTCCGGCATAGTACCAGCTTTCCGAGTCTCTGCCGCAGCTGGCTTCTCGAATAGACATTATGCCCAGAGCTTGGATGGTTGTGAGATTGTGGTGGTTTTTCTCTTTATAGAATAGACTCTGGGCTTCTTTGAAAAAGTGATCGCCAGAGGTGTACGGGTCGTTGGGATTCGCTCTTGTGCTCGGCTTACTGGAGAAACGGCATCCGAGGGCCAGAAGCGCATTCACGAGTATCGGGGAGCAATAGCGTTGGACGCCATTTTGGAAATCCCTGAGGAAATGCTCCTTACTCAGAGACGCAAAGGTTGGATATTCCCAACAGAAGTACAGAGCCAGCAAATGTTGTACCAACGAGCCGTCGTCCGTAATGTTCGTCCATTCTTCGGGGGGCAGCTTCATGTGAGGCAATTCTAACGGGGCTAGCACCTGGTCGGCGCCCTGATGCTTCGAGCCGCCTTCGGAGGCTTCCGTGTTACTCGCCGACTCAGCCCAGGTGTCGAATAGCCCCTGTGGCGGCCTATTGTTGTCTGCGCTCCAGTTCATTGCGTCGGGATGAGAGTTACTTCGGGTGCTCTGGCTATGTGATGATGGGTGCCAAGGGCTGTTCGGATCAATCTCCTGGCGCAAGCCAGACTGCCCAGTAATCGGGCTCATGGCCACGGAGCCATGATCTCCTAGATTCCTGGTTCTGATGGGCGCCGGAAATCCCCCTGGGCGAGTCCCTGGGCCTACGCTTGTATCGCTGGACTGTTCGTTTAGGCGTGCAAAGGAACTCCTCGCACCACCACCACCAGCACCACCTATCCAGTCCGAGACTGATTCAAGCGATTGTCCATTGCGCAATCGTTGCAACACATCCTCCCACATATCGGGGCGAACGAGGGCGGCAATGACCTGATCGCTACTTTTCTGGCGTTGGCGCAAATTCTCGAGCTCGGTTCGGAGATTCTCCTTGGATTGGCGGACTGGGACCTCGTAGACACATTCTACGTCCTTCTGGGCCTTGCACCGACCGCAAGGTCTTTGTCCGTCGCACTATTCGCGAAATTGTCAGCGCAAAGAACGCGTGGGTGGGCGCGGGGGTACTTCTGGTGCTGGCTTACTTTTGCTCGTTTTTTGCGACACTCGGTACAGGCATTGGGCGTGACCACTCCTAGGCCTCTCCTCCTCTTGGACAGCTGAGCAGCATTGGGAGCTACTTGACGGCGTAGGCGCATTGGGAGGGGCGGAGTTACCAGAGGAAGCGGTTGCAGGTGGTGCCCCCGCGGAGGAAGCAGAGCCGGCGGCGGGTTGTGGCTGCTGTTGGCTATCGGGTGCCTCCTCCATATCGGCAGTAGTTGAGCGCTTCAGGTTGACTGGGTGTAGGCTCGTGCCGAGTCTACAGGGCGAACTCGACTTTTAGGACTTTGTTTGTGAATTGACATAATGAGGCCGTTCAAAGGCGGAAGCTGGTCGTCATGGGTCCGAGGAAAGAACTGAAAACTCCGGACAGTTGTGGCCCAGCAGCAGTGCCACCCAGCAGCTACGTTGAGTGTCTAGATGGTTCGCGCGAGGTATAGAGCTGACCAAGAGGCGCGCGCAGGGAAGGTGTCGCGCGTAAGAGTCGGAGGGTTCGCGGGAGGGGGGCCGAGAATGGCAGGATTGCGCAACAGGTGAATTGACCTTGGCTAGCCGTCGGTGCTATCGTTATCGTCGAGCGGCGGACAAGCGAGCGATGTCGAGAGACGGGAGGACGGCAGGTTGACAGCGAGAACTGCCCCTCTTTGGTAAAGGCACTTGCTATCGAACCATGCGCTCGGTGTACAATTGGATATGCAATTATCCTGTGGAGAAAGGGTATGTGACACTGGAGAATTCTTGTGCGCCAACCGTTAGGATGTCATTAGGCTGGTGGGAAATGGCGTGGGTGGTGAATGACCGAGAAGAATGTGAGGCAGGGAGCGCAAAATTTGGACAGCCCGTGATGAAGAGAAACGGGTGGTGGGAAAGGCGGGAAGGGATGGCAGTGAGCAGCGAGCGGCCAGGTCGGGTCCCCAGTCAGAGAAGACGGACGAGGCGACGGAAGGAGAAAAAGACGGTAGATGAAGCACAGACACACAAGATGCAATCTCGTAATTAAGGCAAGTGCTCCTTACGGAGGAGGGTATCTTACGAATACAGACTGAGGGAACTTGGAAGGGAAGGAAGCCCGGGACGTAAGGTAAAGGTACCTTGCCTTGGCCCAGGTTGGTCCTAGGAACTCCTTGGGAAGGAGGAGGTACGGATACGTGACAGGGCAGCTCCTTCCCCAGATTCCGAGCTTCCAGCCGCGCAAGGTGCAGCTACCTGAGATTGTACTCCCGTCGAAGGCGCGAGGGGTAAGGTAGGTAGGTAGGTGAAACTTTTTTGCTTCCAAGGCAGGGCTGGGACGCCTCAGGCAAACCTGAAAGAAGTTGAGACTGACTTCTTTTCAGCTGAATCAAGTACCTGTCTTTCTTTCTGTACTCGTGGAAATGACTGGCTAGCGACGACAAAGGCAAGCAAGGCACACGCATTGAGCCTTGAGGTAAGCAAGTAAGATGTGCGCAGCTTCGATTGGTAAGGGTGCAGATTGAGCTTCATGCAGCCAATTTACCTTACCGCCTTGGATAAGTAAGCATCCACGATTTGGCATTTTCTTTTTTGATTAATGTTCTGTATAATAAGTCGTCAGTCACATTGAGACCACGGTACCCTTCACTCACTGCCCGAGAACATTTCATCTCAAGAGCAAGAAAGCCAAGCGAGTTGCGATGGTTCTTTTCAGATAAGCGGCACTACGTCACTCGTTAGCGGTAACTATCTCCACTTTCTCCATGTAGCTTCCCAATCCCATCAGTCAGAAATCTGCCCGTCGACGAGTCCGAGCGCTAGCAATGCGTATTTTTCGCAGGTTCTCAGTCCATGGTAAATACCGTATTATGGATAAGGTGCCCGTATATCTCCTCCGTTTTCTATGCGTACCTTACCCTAACTGGCGATTCGATGATCCAATAGATCGTAGCACCTTAGCCTGCTGCCGCTACCAGGAGAGAGAGCCGTGGGTCATCCTGATTTGGCTGCTTCTGAGCCGGCAGTCGACAATTCTGGAAACCGGGCAATGGCCCCCAACCTAGAGATCGTCTCATTGCTTGGGGACCTATTGTCAGGTAAAGTTGTAATGCTTCGGGTACCTTGAGTCACAGATAACTCCAGGCTCTGAAGCACGAGAGTTTCCTCGACGGGTTCTTCGAGACAGATATCACGATCTCAGACCGGGCTGGAACTTTTCCTCCGCTGTAGTCCACTCTGGTGATGCTGAACTGCGATTATGGGGCATCGAGCATAACGCGTTCTGGCAAAGACCCTGGTCGGCGACCCTCACTGCGTCAGGGGTTTTCCTTGCCCGCTAGAGCAGAGGTACCTGAGGTGGTCGTCAAGTTGGAGCTCTGATACGACGGTGTCCTGGCATATCTCTCATCGTGATTACCTAGGCATCCCGAGGCTGGATGTGGATGGATGGACTTCTTCCGACTGGAGTAGGTAGTCTGAAGTGTGAAAAGAATTAGGTTTTTGCTGCCCCCGCGCCAATAGGCACAAACAACAAGGGCGTTGGTCTTGTAAACTTTTGCTCCGGGGCCTCATCTAGGTAGACATATATCCACGCGTGAAAAGAGAAAACAATGAGCACGGGATAGCATGGGGGCTCCTTGCCTTGTAATCCCGGGACCAGGGCACACATGGGCTGAACGGTTGAACGAGATCCAACTCCCAGCACGAACATGCGCCATGCTGAGGCGTTTCGAAGAGACGGAAATGCACTACACTTTCGGAAGAAAGAATCAAGCCACACTAAGCATCCCACCTATGCCGTGCGCGAAAGCTCGCGACATCGTGGCTTGTGCGCCCAACGCTTAGCTCGTTCGCACACCCACGCGCTCTATCGTCGGCTAACATTCCAAGGTGTTTGTTCCCCGACCCCTCTTCTCCGAGACAGATTCTACCCTGCCTTAGTTGGAAGCGAGTGTCTTTGCCGAAAACAGGGCAGCTCTTGGGGGTAGCACATCCTCCCGAGCAAGCCGCCAGGATGGATCACGGCTCTAGGGAGACGGAATAAACTCCGTCGCGGGAGCTGGATGCGCTCTGTCTAAGGATGTGATACATAACACAATTACTACAGGACACTTAAAGTCGTGTTGACATCTGCCACAGTTAGGTGCCTTGCAGAGTCATGTGAGGTTCCAGCAGTTCAGCCTCAGGAGCTCTTCGAGTTTCCTCCGCTCCAGCACTGAAAAAGAATGTGATGCCGCGATTCAGGGATCACCAATTCGAATGGTTCCATCTATTGGAGGTGGGGACAAATTGTGACAGGGCCGAATTCTCCGCCAAAGGCCGTTTCTTTGACGTCATAAAATCGAACTGGGCCTAGCCCGATCATCGATAAGAGTAAGTCCCGAGGTGCTTCACATACGGATTTCTTACCTAAGGTACTCACTCCACCGAATCGTAAGCTTGGCTTTGGTGTAGTAAATGCGGCCTCTGCGGTCGTACATTCAAAGACATTGACAAATGAACTTTTCAGCATTGTGAGTAGTCGCAAGGATGAGAATCCCGCAAGTCTCTGTGTGTTTGCATAGCAACGTATCCTGATCGCCAGTGGAAGCAGAAGCCGAAGCCCACCCCATCTCGTCCCGAGCCTCCAGATGACGCCGCATCTGGCCCCCAAAACCTTGTTCCTGAATATGTATTTTATACAATTAAACCTTGCAACTCCAATCCCATGCATTGAGTACCCCTATTCCGCTGTTCGCTCTCACTCCTCTGTAGGATAGTAAATTTCTTTGAGAGTCTCCTTGTAAGCCTACTTGTGCTTCCTCAGTAACCCTTGACGGGGCTCAGAGCTCGTCCGTATTTCGTGGGACTTCGCAGGCGGTCGCGATCACCCTTGCTTGGGCTACGGCGTCCTGAAGGGGTTTGAGGCGGCATGATCGCCTTCATCTTTGGCGGCGATGCACCGTCGGTATCGGTGTCGTCGTTGTCATACTGCAGGTGTCGGCGGTGCGATGGCGTCTGAACGGGGACCCACATGTACGCCTGAGAGGGTTCCGGTATCACTGATGGCTCGGGAGCCATGCCAGACGAAGCGCGATGTGATGGCGTAGGGCGGGATGGGCCGGCATTATTCGCCATGCGACCCAGAGCAAGGTTGTTGGCAATGATGCTGAGGAAAACGACGCCAAAGAAGAAGAGCTGCAATTGTTAGCTGGACTATCATTAGATAAAGATAAGAGATGCTGCTTACCCAGGCTTTCATCTGCATGGCACCAGCAAACTCATTGAGGATTTCGGCGATTTGCTTAACCGTGACCCGAACTCTCATGATGGCTGACGAGTCCTGAATCATACACTCAGCCCACTCATCGCACATGGCCTTCAGAGCAGGCCGGTCCTTTTTGATGCACTCATTCAGAGTATACTCCGTCCGGCATTGGGTGATCCTGTTCTCAATGTCCAACCGAGCTGCATCGTTGGCGTTTCGAATATCCGACCGCACAGAATCGAACATGGTCCAACAAACGAACACAAAGCCCGATACAATGGCGCAGTTGATCAGAAGTTGAATCCAGCGGTAGAGATTCTCGGGCGCATTTGGGTGTTCCTCCAATGTGTGGAAGAGATTGCTGATCCAGCTGCGATTCTTCTTCGTCTTTCTGCTGCCCTTGCCACCACGCGCACCTGCCGAGCGAGATCCACTGTCGTCCGAGTCTTCCTCCGACTCATCCCAGTCCTGTGACCCGTGGAACCGGACGCTGCCCACGTCCCTGTCCATGTTGTGTCGCTTCCGCTTCCTTATAGCGGGGTAGTCTCGTCCACTTCGGGGGATCTCGCCCTTGCCGGGGACATGGCGCTTCAGTGACTGGAGGCCAGCTTTGCCGTAGCGAAGATTCTTGTTGACCTTGGACGGAGTAATTGTGCCCATGTTCATGTCGCCGAATCTATCGACGTCGGGTGTGTCGTCTGGGAATTCCGAATTTTCCGTCAAGGCGGGGCTAGTCTCTGCGCCTGAAGCTTCCGAAAAAGCGCTCTCATCGAAAGGTTTGCGCGGGGTAGTGAAGGCAGGGTTTCGGAAAGGCGGCGCGGTGTTGCTACTTTGTATTCTAGGCGAGAAGAGAGACGTCTGTGGTAAAGCTGGAAGAGGCTTAGACGGGGTGTTCGCAAAGAGGTTCGGCTTGGATGGGCTAGAGAATGGGTTCGGCTTGGAGCTTGTGGCGAATTTGTTTGGCGAGTTGAAGACTGAGTAAAGACAGGAAGGTCAGTAAGTATTCTCGAAATAAAGGCCAGCAGATGACCTATGACAATGGTCTGGATATCGTGACTGGGGTGTGAGCTCACTATTCTGATTACTACTTCTCGCAACGTGGGAAAATGGGCTGGTCGCATCTAGGGGACCTCGGTCCTGGTATTCCCATTCCATGGGACTTTCGTAGGTTCGTCGATCCATTGTGAACTTCTTTGCATGCGACGATCCGGGAAGACAAAGTGAAGTGGTGATGTGGGTGGGAAGTGCCTAGCTCTTGTCGCGATCGGTCCGGGGGTGGCGGCCAAGGGTCGAAATATTCTAGCTGCTGTCAAGAACAAACCACAATTCTAGAAATCAAAGTAAACAAACCGTGCCTCAGGCAACGGAACCTCCCGGTGGCTTCGACGTTAGCTCTTTGGGACGTGGTAAGGTACGTACCGAAAGGAGGCAATTGCATTCGGTCCACTAGCCACTGCTGAGCAAAGTTGATGACCCACTTTCAAGGCACCCTGTGGCTGGTATATCCTACCGTGCCTACCCAGTTCCTTTACGACTTGAGCTTGGGCCATCTGAAAATCGAAGGGCGACGACGGCAAGGCAAGGCGGCTCTTTTTACACCATCCATTTCATTGAAACCAACCCAATCCTCACTCACCAACCTCCAGAGTCGCGCTCCGAATATTCCTACAAAGCGTGCGCACATTCGAATCAATCACAATGTCGGATATCGAATCCCTCCCCGAATCCCCGGCGCCCGACCGCGATGAGGAGCGCCGTGAGGATGCCGCCAACGCCTCCGACGACGACTTGCTATCAGAAATCGACGAGGATCAGTTCGAGGATTACGACCCAGAGACGGCAAACATTGAGGATCGTCCAGTAGCTGTTGACGAAGATGTGGCCAAGACGCTCAAGGCGTCAAAGCGCAAGATCGCCGACGGCGCAAAAGCGAAGAAGCCCAAGGAAGGACGCCGAGAGAAGAGATCACGAGATGATGAGGTCTCTGGCGATATGGATATCGATTCGAGAGGTCCTGCCCGAAAGTCGAGACGCCAAGCCGATGCCGGCGAGAGGAAGCCGCGGCCCAGCAAGCCTGCCGAGCCTGAGATTGATGATGAGTCTCATCTCAGCCCCGAGGAGCGCAGACGGAGAGCGATTGATCGGGCGTTGGACGCGGCCATGAAGGGTCCCGTCAAGCGCAAGAAGAAGAAGGACGAAATTGTGAGTAGCATCGCGTGATTTGCGGTCTTGGGCGTGCTAGCTAACGGGGGACAATGCAGGACCTCGAGGACGAAATCGATGAGGAGATTGCCGATCTCAAAGTCGCCATGGAGAAGGCCTGCGAAGCCGATAACACAGCGCGCGAGGCTGGCCAGCCAGCTGTTCACAAGCTGAAGCTCTTGCCATCAGTGACCGGCCTCCTGAACCGGAACAACATCCAGCACGCCATCCTCGATCCCGATACCAACTTCCTTCAGCATGTCAAGTTCTTCCTCGAACCTTTGAACGACGGCAGTCTTCCGGCATATAACATCCAGCGCGATATCTTCAACACGCTTATCAGGCTCCCCATTGAGAAGGAGACGCTACTGAGCAGCGGCATCGGAAAGGTTGTCTATTTTTACACCCGATCCAAGAGACCTGAGCCCAGCATCAAGCGCATGGCCGAGCGTCTCCTCGGCGACTGGAGCCGACCGATCCTCAAGCGGACTGACGACTACAAGAAGCGCCACGTCGAGACACGCGAGTTCGACTATGAGTACGTCACAATTGCGAATCGCCCTCTGATTACAATGCTAACAATGTCTCTCCAGAGCTCTCAAAATGTCCCAGCGCCAGGCTGGAAGCTCTCAGTTCACACTCACGCAGCGCCCATCCCAATCCGCCAGAGAATTGGAGCGTGAGGCTATGCTCGCACCGGTCGCTACATCGAACCGTGCCCGTCCCGGAGGTCTTCCCGACAGCTACACCATCGCGCCCAAGAGCACCTACGATGTCTCGCGGGCTCCCGAGCATCGTCCCATCGGTGCTGGTGGTCTAGAGGCATTCCGAAAGATGACCCAGAACCGCAAGAAGCGGTGAGGCAGGAAAGAGGTCAGGGAAGCTGTCAGGATAGGCTAGAAATCAGCCAACATGGGCCCCCGGGGAGAGGGCGATGATTTTCTTTCACTGGGCTTGATGAAAAAGAGGAGCTCAAGACTTTGTATTATTTGAGCATCAAACTGGCGTTCGGGGTCCGAGGGCTGTGATAAGCAAAGGATTTTTAGGAACCGAAGAGAAGAAGAATGCAAACATTTCAAGGAACCGAGTGAAGAACTCTTGGCTTTTTCCGTGAATGGCATTGTGAGACACAACTAGATATCTTTACCACAATGCAAGCCTTGCACGAAAGCAGTTTATTTTTTATTTTTTTTTGGTCGAGAAGGGTGCTGCGGCGGCTTACACTGATTTAAATGATAAACCTGCCTACCTTATCTATCTATAGCTCATTCGTGTACTTGAGCCCAGCGCACAACATTGAGCAAGATGAAAGAAAGCAACGCCCGCCCTTTACATCGCATCGCATCGTCTCCCTCCATTTTCTCTCTCCAATTGGACGAAACTCTCCCTCCCATTTTCCATCAGGGTACCGTTACCAAATTAGCATTCACAAATCACAAGCGTTAGTTTGAGGCACACATTACTTGTGGAAGGAACTGACAATGGTTCACGAGCGCACAAGGTCCTTCCGTTTGACTGTATGGTAAGAGCTTCCCATTTGTCCCATCCTTTCCTATTCTCCTTAATTCTATTCATTGTGTCTGACAAAAATTGTTAAACTCTGGCTACGCCTCACCACATGTGATTTTTGGCTTTCTCCATCCCTCATATGCGGACGTCCCCTTTCCTTTCCGTTCATTTCCTTTCATTCCTTCCTTCTGTACTTCCTCCCCCGCTCCCGCTCGCCATCTGCTCCTTTTCCTCTATCATGTGCAGGTACTTTCATCAAGTTGTAGTTTTCGAGTGTATAGCAGCGTACAAAGCGCTTCTGTGTTTGAGCACTTGCAAGGAGCAAAACCTCGCGCGTTGTGCTATAGAAAGGTTGCGAACATCAGGCCAAAGTCAGGGTACAACAACGCTGGCGAACAAAGACGCAGAAATGCTGATGATGCAATGCAGGGGGGGGTGGGAGCCCGCGACCGTTCAAATAAATTACGTTAATATCTTTGGTGGCCCCCCCTGCATTCAAAGCGGTCATCGTTTCTGACTCTCCCTACCGTTTCCGCACCTCAGTCGCCCAGCCATCGATGCCCTCGCCTCGGCTGCCAACCTCGAGCCCATTGATTCGGACACCCTTCATCCCCGGCGTGTCATCGAGCCACACATGCCCAGCCATACCTCCGGCATTGGCACGCTTCTCTGGTACCAGCTCAAGCATGGGCGTCAGGAAATCAGCAATGCGCTTTCCCTCCTCCTCTTTGAAATGATATTTCTCACGGAGGACGTCTGTCAGAGCCCAGTGGCGCAAGCGGTGAATGTTTCGCAGTTCGCCTTTTCGGTTGAAAATCTCTTGGGACCACTTGCCGGACAGGCAAAGTGATTTGGGGAAGGGCCCCAAAAGCTCGATAATTTGTGCAATGTGGTCGTCGTCCTTTCCATACTTGGTTCCGGATTGAGGGTCGAAGAGATAATCTCCTGTGATGAGTTCGAAAACCTGGAAATTTGTCGTTAGACGGGATACGATCAAGAGTACCTGCTACGACCCAGAAGGCAATAGCACTGATTAGGGTAAGTAGGGTATGCTTACCATTGCTGCCATACTCCAAACATCGGTGCTGGCGCCCCATTTCGCGCCCAGAATGACCTCTGGCGACCGATACTGCCGAGTCTGGATATCGTTGGTAAAGTGGTGGTTGACCCAGCAGGCGTTGCCCAAATCCGCAATCTTGACACTAATAACATCGAATGCATGCGCATCATCCGCCTTGCGCTTATCTCCCGAAGATGGTGAGTTGGTCTTGTCGAGTGAGATGCCGGAAACTTCCTTCGTGAGAAGATCGCTATGATGAGAAAGGGCGGTCAGTATCAGATGAACCTCATCCGCTATTTGGGCAATGTGGGGTAATGCTCACGCTGTCTTTTCACGCGTCTTTTGGTCAGCGTCGCGCTTGGGGGATGCATTACTAGATGTCTTGCCATCTAAAATCGCAGCAATAGTCAGCACGCGGTCGCAAAGCAGAACATGATGAGAATGGAAGACTTCGTGGGTCGGCAGGCCCGTTGTGAATGGAGTGGCGCAAATCGCGGGGTGCGAAGTGGCGGTGTTGAGAGGGGGGCGCGTACCTTCGTGTAGCACCTGACTAAGGCTGGAGTTGGTGCTAGGGAAGAGGTTGTTGTGGTTGAAGCTGGCATTCAGAGGAGACGGCAGCGGCTGGCTGCCTGTGATGAGAGTGCGTCTCCTCCTGCGACCGTTTCTGTTGTTCTCTTTGTCGCCAGGTTCGCTCTTAACGACCTTCTTGACAATCTGTTCGACGTCGCCAATCTCGATGAGGACGTTCTCGGGCTTCAAATCGGTGTGAATAATGCCACATTCGCGGTGTAGGTAGTCGAGGCCGAGCAGCACTTGCTTCGTGATCTGCTTGACCAAAGCCGTGGGGATACCTCGGTGGTTCCATTTCTTAATGAGACCCAACAGGTTCTCGCCCAAAACCTCGAACACCATACAGACGTGTGTGCCGTTGGGACCTTTGTGTTCAAAGGAGTCGAGCAAGCTGACTACATGCTTGCGGCCGGGGTGGTCTGGCTTGGCCTGGACAATCTTGTTGAGGAGCTTGATTTCGTCGATGGCGGTCTCGGTGTAGTGCGCCGCAGAGCGAACAACCTTCAAGGCGACGTGCTTGCCAGAGTTGTTGTCTCTAGAAAGCCAGACAGTGGAGAAATGACCCCATCCAAGCTTGCGCACGATGGTATACTTTCCGTCCTTGAACTTTTCGCCAATCTGGACGGGGTGGTAGCCGCCCTTGCAGTAATCCTCGGAATCCTCCTCGTCGGCTGTGTTCTCGGCGGGGTCTTCGCCGGATGATGTCGAAGTGGGCGAGTTCTGCATAGCAGCGGACAATTGATGGGTTCTATCAGAGGAGAAGGAGTTAGCTTCAATGTCGCAAGTGCAAGTTTGTGTAGCTGTGGTTCAGGTCATGGCGCGCAAATTGGCAAGAAGCGGCGTCGTGTCTGTGATTGAAATGGCGGGGGTGGAGTCTAGCAGGTTGGCGGGCAAAGATTTCGCTGCCGCCAGACGGGCCACGGAATGCGACAACGGGAGGTGAAGGAAGAGCAGAAACCTTGTCTTTAGGAAGCTCATGTTTGCAACATTGCGCATCCGGCGCGAACAGTCCTATAGCAAAGAAAGGAATGGATCGAAAAAGAGGATCGAACGTCAAGCTGAGGACCGAGCGATGGGAAAGATCAAAACAACAAGCGGAAAAAAAGGGAAATTTGGCAGAAATGATTGCCAGGACAAGATCCAGTGCGAAACTGGTGCCGTTCACAACATGGGAAAGTGAAAAGGTAGAATGAAGTGACAGCGGCAAGTCCAGTCGAAGGTCGACTAGGGTGGATAAAGAAAAGGTTGAAAAGGGAAGATGGATGGGAGGGAAAGGATGGTAGGTGGAAAGCGGTCGAGGCGAGGCGAGGCGGCGGGTGAGGCGCGGGATGTGTTCAGCCAGCAAAAAAAAGGCAAAAAAAAAAAAAGAACAGCAGGCCAGCGTGGTTAAGACCGATAAGGTAGGTAGTGAGCAAAGAAGGTTTTTTTTTTTAGAGGCAGGTATCCGTAAGGCAGGTACGTAGGAAAGGATACAATGCGTGCGTGCCGCTGCCGCTGCTGCTCGTTTCTGTGTGTTCTGTGTTCCTCTCTCTTTCTCTCTCACACACACACACACGCGCTCTCTCTCTCTCTGCAGTATCCCCAACTAAAAGGCACTGGAAGCGGGACACTCTGGACGGATAAGGCACAGAAAGGGCACCCCCAGTCGGTAAGGTAGCAAGAAAAAAGCAGGTAATGAGAGGAGAGGAGGGGTCGGTGATGTGAGTGAGGAGAACGGGCGGGAACAGCAGGCCAGGAACGGGGGGTCAGAAGGTAGTCTGGCGACGCAATAAGAATCCCAGGCCTGGGCCACTTGGGCCAGGGTCGGGTAGCGTCACCTCAGGGTCAGGGTGGACGGTGAGGGTCAGCGGGGACTGCCCACCTCAAAGCCAGAGCAGATCGTCCTCCCGTCGGGTTCAGGTTGTATTCGTAGTCGCGTCAGCAACAGCAACAACCTGCCAGTGGCAGCAACAAGCAAGCATCCTGGGCCCTGGGATACCTTTACCGCGCCTGCACCTACCCCAAGCCACAACTTGGTAGTTTGGGTGTTGGGTGAGTGGGTTGAAGATTCGTGATACCTCTGTCACCACCATGTGAGCGTGATACCAACTTGGTATGCCGACCTGTAGTCTCCAACAGTGGACATTCACAATCTAGTTTGTCTGTCCAATGCCAACCAGGCCACAGTCCAGTCCAGTTGAGTCCAGTTAGGTAGTCCAGTTGGCGATGGTCGATGACGGTGACGGTCATGTCTCGCTCGTCAAAGTGGTGGCGCCAGAAACGTTCCCGCACCGGTCGGCGCACCTAGTATGCCAACATGCCACCACCACCAAATCTGATGCTTTGCGCAGTAGAAGCGTGCTCTTGGCCATATCTCATCAAGAGTGTCCCGGTATCCGCCGTTGCATAGGCAGAGCGCAGTACGAGGCACATCAACAACATGCACCGCCAACTTCCAAGTGCTTGCTGCGCTTCTATGGTTGTGGTGATGATGCTGCTACTGCTGCTGCTGAGCTATCGGGCGGTGGTGGCGACAGCTGGCGACCCGTAATATCTGCGGTGTGGAGGAGCCGTCCATTCTTCTGGCTGACGTTCAGCGCGCCAAACAAACGTCCATCTTGGGTTCGGCCAATGGCTTCCCTGTGCAACGGCAACGGTAGCGACCAATCCAGAGCCACCATGTCGTCGGGTATCAGCGTTGGTCCCACTGGATGGATCCCCTGAGCATCTATTCGTTGTCTGTCGTCTCATCGTGTTCTTCTTCCACGTCTTTGACAGTGCTGTCGCAGCATCTTTCGAAGGCGGTCCGTTGCTCTGCATATTTCCAGATGCCCGGGTGTGAGACAAGCTGCGCAGCGCGGTGCTGGGTACACTGACTGGACGCTGCCCTCTGCTTTCGCTGTGCCGTGTGCTAAATCGGACTGGGCCGAACCGGACTGATCTGGACTGGACTGGACTGGACTGGACTGAATTGGACTTGGACAGGGCCTGTCGGACTTGACAGGCTCAAACTCGCCTGGTCTGTGTTGCTTGCCCCCCCGTACTTCGCCCCGCCATACGGATAGAGCGCAGGGAAGAACGTGCGGCACCGGGCGCGGCGCTTTTATGACAGGATAGAGGGGTAATAGTGTGGATGGTGGAGGAGGATGAAAGGGTGATAATGTACTGTGTAAATGAAGCTTGGGGCGCTAAATGGCAACAAAATTGAGGTAATGAAAGCCAGCAATTTGCAACTTCCCCGCCATCAAAGGAACCGGATATAAATCAACAATGCGGCATGAAGAGTGCAGGGCAGAGCAGAGCAAAAGAAAAGGAAACGTTCTTGGTCAAACTTACGGTGGTGTCTCGGTGGTAATAATGGGCTTCAGGCTCTCCTTCTTGCGCTTCTTAGCCGCCGTCGACGAACCATTGGCGTTGGCAGCAGCATTGGCATTGGCGGCTGCTGGCTGCAATGGCTCTTGCGCGACAGCGTCCTGGGTCTGTTGAGTGCCGTTCATGATGGGCTGTGTGGAATGTGCAAGCTGGAATGCGAGGTGTCGTCCGGGTCGGGTAGTGTGGGGGACAAGTTGGGGGGGGACAAGTCGAGCTCGAGAGTCCAGACTGGCAGTTCGAGAGCGGCGGTGCGCGCCGCTGTGACGGCCTTGGATTGGTGATACTTCGTCCTGTGATGAGCAGACTAAGCTTGGGTGTCCGATTGCAGCGCAGCGACTTGAAGCAGCTGTGCGCAATGCCAATCCGCTATTCCCGTCTGTAATGGCTGGCCTTGCGCCTCGATTGGTATGATATCAGACAGCTTGACAGTCGGTGCAGGTAGTTCCCGCGTAAAGATGACAGTCGGACAAGTCGGGCTGCCGGTCGTTGGCAGTAGTTGGTGGGGTGAGAGAGAAAGTCAAGAGACACGAGCCGGAGAGGTCGAGGCGGGGGAGTGAAGACCAAAAATGACGAGCGGGATTTTGCGAGAGGGGCGCAGCGGCAGCGTCGATGTGCGATGGCGACCAGGAGCGTGGCGACAGGCTCCACGGAGGAGCAAAGAGGAAGTGTGTAACTGGATCTAAGGTGCGTCCAGTTACTAGCAGCACGCGGGTCTACGACAGCGATTCATCAGATGTGTTGCGCTGTGTTGAGATGGGATGCGACGGGGACGGTTGTGGTTGGAGACCCTTAGACTTGCGCGATATCCTAACGATGATGGTGGTCGTGATTGTAGTGTTCTCGGAAGCCGGGTGGGGGTGGTTGATTAGGGATTGTGGCTCTTGGTTGCGATGTGATCAGGCGATTGCGTTCTCGTGAGGAAAGCTAAGGTAGTCTCGATATTGTGAATGTTTGTGATTGTCTTGGTGAAACGAGCTGGTGAAATTCGGAAGGGAATGATGTCGCGACCAGGTGGCCAAGACGGAAGGCGCGAGCGGGTGAAGCAGGAGGGCGGGCGATTGGTAGAAATATGGAGTGTGACTTTGGACTATTCCTTGCGGTGTATGTGGACGGCGTGCAGTGTCGAGAGAAAACGAAAAGCTGGGAATGAGTCGGGCAAGATGGGTCGCGACACGAAGTCTTTAGGTGCAGATAGGCGTGGTCTGAGCTTGGGGGATGTGAAGAGCGACCGGAAGATGACGAGGTTCGGTAGTCGGGGTGACGCTGGCGACTGGCGTTCATGTAAAGGTGGTAATTAAGGTAGGTGTCTGTCGTGTAAGTTAGAGGCAGAGGAGGTTGGAGAGGTTAGGGTGATGGTGAGGTATCTGCAAGGCCAGGCACGAAGCTCTGATTGGAGGAGGGAAAGTATTGCTGAGGGTGAGGAGCCAACGCAGGATGGTGGCTGCTAAGGTAAGAACCGGGAAGAAGGTGCAAGACACGGCGAGGTCGAGCGAGGTGATGCGGATGCGGATGCAGAGGGGGGCAGGATGGGATGGGGGCGATGGGATGCACAAGGCAATGGAACGGATGGATGGATGGACGGTGGGGATTAGAGCAGGGCAATCAGAGAGAGGTGGCGTCTCAGTTCGAGTCGAAGGTCAAGAGTTGCGGCAATGAGGGTAAGGAATTGATTGAATCAATCAGGGCCTCTTTCTCTCTGTACTTCGTAGGTAAGGTACCTACACATCGAACAGCGCAAAGGTGAGGTGAAGCAAGGTAGGTAAGTATCCGTACCTTGGCCCGAATCCGCTCTACAAGGAGCTGAGGACGTCATTGATGGGGTTGTTGGGCGCAACACGACGGATGAGAACTTGAATGCGACAAGCAGCTGATGCGACCGAGTCGCCGACCGCAATTGGTGACGGCAGATGGTGGGGGTGGAACTTGGAATTCGGAACCGGGGGAGAGAGAGAGGGGGGGAAAGCGACTAACAGAGAGAAAGAAAGAGAGAGAGAACAATGGATGAAGAACAGTCAAATCACTTCAATCGGGTTAATAAGTCCCCAACAGCCCAGAGAAACAAGACCTCACTTGCTGATTGTCTAGCTAGTCTCCCGTTTATCTAGGTAAGTGACATGAGATGAGTGGAAGATGCCATCTCAGGACAGGCAGGTGGTCCTTCCTTCCATTAATCACCTTGGAGGTACTGCGTACTCCGTACACATCGTTTACCTGGATAGAAGCAGTGCGCCCTCTAAGTCTACAGGTATGATTGAATCAAATCGCCAACGAATCCTAAGGTAGCCGTCGAGTAAGGTAGCCAGCAGTGAAGATAACTTTGCATGCAGTCATATCGACTTATCAATATTGCAGTCTTTCATGTGCCTGGCTGGTATCGAGACATTCTACAGTTGACTGGGTTCGTCTTCCATGTATTATGTGTTGGGCGCATTCAAGCATTTCCATTCCATGAGAATCAACTGAGGTGGAAGGTGCCTTACCTTGGAGATAAGATAAGGCAGATATTCCTGCTTCCATTCCATGGAACCTAATCGATAAGAAGGTCAGATCGCAGTCTCCACTCTTCACTTGTGACCCCTGCCGTCTTCCATTCCATTAAGGTGCTACCTTACACAGTAAGGCACTTTTCCTCACCTTTACGGTCAAGAATTGGCGTGGGACACCCTGTGAGAATTTCCATCTGAAAGACCTGGAGCCCAAGACCTCACGACCCAAGTCCACCACACCGGCTTGCCGTACTGAGAGGTCCCGGCAGAACCAATCACACCTTGCTCTCTCGCTGACGCATGCCATCATACCTATCCTCACTAGCCACCGGGAAAGTCAGTGGGGTTTCTTTACTTTATCTCAAGTGCCTCCAGTCAAGTCTGTATTTACTTTATATCCGTTCAGAGGAAGGAAACACTCTAAGGTATCAAGACTCCGAGCGCTGACTTCATCTCTTAGCCATGACAGAAATCTGATGTCCCCTGGACGTTACTGACCGACGGCCTTTCATCGAGCAATCCATCTACGACATGTTCTAGTTCTCTACTCCGTACCGATGGTCCAATGGCCAAGTCCACCGACGCCCCGTGGGAGACGCATTCCCTGTCTAGTCAAGGTACTGCGCAACATAGCCAGGGCCCAGGGCACGCAACACATGCTGCAACGCAGCAAAGCGGCCAACGCCCCCGATGTCGTACAGACCTGATCAGACTCGACACTCGACACTCGGCACTCGATGCAAACAGTTACTTGGGCGTTCTCAATCCGCTCGAGTCGTACCCAACGTCCTGAGCACTTGTGGCACCATCATCATACCCGACTCTCGGGTTCAGCCCATCCTGAGCTTTCTTTAACTAACAACACGACTCTTTGTCACTCATCGGTTGCGGAACATATATGGCGGCATCGCCTAGCTTGTGAACAGGTCGCAGTCTAAGCTCCGGTTTCTGATTCTTTTCTCATTGGATGCAGTCTTCCCCCACGAGTAAAGAGACCAACCAACGTCTGCAGGCTCTCCCCTTGTCCACTTGACCCATCCCGCACGAGTCGAGAACACCTACAGCAGACATTTTCCTTGCATCTTGACCGCATCTAACCCGTCCGCTGGGCCCGATGAGAGAAGAAAAAGTCTGTCGAGCTTTGATCTTGAATTTTTTTTCCAAGGGTTTCGAGAGTTCCATGGCCACCCAACGTCGGGTAGTGGTTGTTTTAGCCATCTCTCAAAGACACGCAATACCTGCCCCTGCTGCCGTACTCATATGGTCAAGAACCGAAGTGGCATTGTGTCCATCTTGTTTCTTCTCCTTTTCTCTACCTCCTGCCTCGCCTCCAAACTGCCCATATTTCATCTGATAATCATCATCTCGTTGGCCAGCGCTGTCAGTCACAGGGCTAAGTCGAGGTGCTTGCGGCTTGTCCAGGCACCGCCCCTTATTGGACGTGCCTGTTTCTACTCGGCGCCTATTGCGGGAGGAGTCCTAGACATGCAGTCCAGAGCACAGCAGCCCATCCCTAGCGTTTTCTTTCCCCTTCATGATCACTCCATGCCAACTGTGACCGCGAGAGGTACACCCCGCACGTCCATGTGAGCACCTCATTGGGACTGTTCTGTCTGTCACCTGTCACGTATCATCCACCACAGTAGAGCCTCAAACCCAACGTGAATCTACTTCGAGAAACCCACTTGGCTTGCCTACCATCCATCGCCAGCGCCATGTCATGTGTCGCGCCCTACAAAGGTGGAACAACACATGGTAATGTCAGGAGCTTGGGCCCGCTCATCGTCGTTGTCACCATGAAGCCGCGTTTCCCCGTTTGACAAGACCGAATTCCGTCTACTGCAGGGCTGCCGCATGCTGTGTTTGAGAAGACAAGCTGTGCCACTATCAACCCAGTCTTGGCACACTTGTTTCTGGGCTAGTCACCCGGATCTGTGCCCCGACAATTCAAGATTACGCATCTCACTGCCGTACTCACTTTGTCAACGTCTCATCCTCTGTGGTGCGAAGGAAGTTGCTAGGGCTTCCTGCAGAGCGCACTGCTATTTCCGAGCTTGGCGATGTCTTGCTAATCAACTCAGCCTCTCTCTGCTAATTCGGGCTTCATTCTCAAGTGAGACGTGTGGGAAGGACCTGAGTTGCTCAGAGTAGGCAGTGCAATCAACAAAACAATGGCTTGTTCTCATCTTGTGGAACCATGGCAACAAGGTTCTTCGACAACGGACTCGTATCTCAAGAGCCCAAGACTTGAATGGCGAGCCGTTGAAGACAGAGTCTTTGTAGAAATTTCGACTTCTTTGGCCGTCCCTTGTTCGCAAAATGCCAAATTTGTGGTGGCATCTTTCGACCTACGTGAAAGGCGAGTGGCACAGCAGAGAACACAGTGGCGTGCCTTTCTTTAATCGTCAACATCATAATTCGATGCCTTCCAATTGTGATTCAGACTATATGTTCGGGGAGGGCCCTTCGTAGATAGAGGATTTCCGATTTACATACCATAGACCTTCTTCACTTCAAATCAAACATTCTTATTGTACAACATTACCTATACCTTTGTATTTCCCACCTCAGTTGAATACTCTCACACGACACCCCGTTTAAAACACAGTATCTTTGACAGCATGGGTTTGCGTAGTACGATTGTGTCCAAGCTGGTCTCTGGGCACAATAGCAACACTAAGAGCACTTTCAACAATGGCACAAATGAGCATTTTACCCGGCTCATGAATTCGGCTTTAGAAGAGCGACACGTCTTGCCCGGGTGGACTTACGATGAGCCGGAGGTTGGCGCCGCAATTCTCGAAGTCAACTTTGCTCAACCATGTAAGAGAACCAGATCAACCTGGCCCAGCGACTACTACTTTCAGTCTATTCATCTACGCCGTTTTTCCATCACACCAAATGTAGCGGTACACACTGACTTGGCCAACCTGGCTAGAAGATTCGACATCCCTATCAACGCCCTCCACAACTTCATGCGCTTCCCGCCCGTCCGCGCCGTCGTTCGCACCCTTCTCATCGAACTAGAGCACCCTGACGCGCAATCCTCACCGCAGCTAGACGAAGTCGCCCTCCTCGACAGAGTAGACGACATCGTCTCCAACACGGATCCTTCGGACCGACGAATGTACCTCACCCAGGTCACCGGCCCCGGCCCGCAGTTCGCAGATAGAGCCCTGATTCTCTGCCTCGTCAAGCTCTGCGCCCAGTTCGAGGGCTGGAACCGCTGGGCGTTTGGGTCCCGCCGCTCGACGATCCGGGTCTTCATAGGCGTCGTAAGCCTCTTTTGCAACGCGTGGGTGAAGGCGCCGACTGTTGATGCCTCGTGGTCGCGAGCCGGCGCGTCTCCCTTGCCTTCCTTTCTCTCTTCTAAGCACTTTGGTGTATGTGAGTCTGAGACTCCATCTCCGCAGAGTAGACTCACACCTGAGATTTGGTTCGATTGGTCCCTCCTCTTCGACCCCTGGCTCAGACGAACTAACGCGATCCAGCTATTGAACCCGGAACCTGTATCTGTACCGTCGTCGCCATCCAAAGACACCGCCGAACCACAAACAACCGGCCGCGTGGGACACGAAGCCATAGTCGTGACGGAAATCACACAGCCGGAGCCCGAAAAGCAGGGCTGCGTCGTGGTAAAGTACCACGACAACACGAAGCCTGACGAGGAGCGCTGGGCGTTCCGCTCGATTTTGGACTCGCGGTGGTCCGGGTCCGGTAAGACGCCGCGGACGGGGCTGCAGTATCTCGTTGAGTGGGAGTATGCCGAGCCGACGTGGCAGCCGGCGAGAGACTTGCAGGGTTGCGATTCGTGGGTGTTGGAGTTTCATCGGGAGAATCCCGGCAGGCCCGGGCCTGTGGCTAGGTTGAGGCGGGCTCTGTGAATGTGAAGTGAGTGTGTCGATGATTGGGCGGATATTGGGCTGTAAGCTTGGTTCTTTGAACGTCATTGTCACTTCTTGTCGATTCTTTAGCGTTGGAGTGAGTGTGCTCGGCGCTCGGAAGAGTTTGAGTATTGTGCCTTATCAAGGGACTTTCGAAGAGACGGTAGGGAACGCCAGAACTGAGGTTGAGACCACTTTCATATATTCCTGATACCCCACGATACGTAACTGTTCTCCCATTTCTCTTTTCTCTCCTTTTGACACCTCGGAACTCCATGGTATATTTAGGCAGGCTCCTAACCTACCCGAACCAAAGTGTCTATACATGAACTCTACTTCTTGCCTCGAAAGAGCAAGAGTATTTACATACTTCCCCCGACATAGGAGACGACCCTTGCATCTCTTGCATCTTTCAATAATTATATTAGATGAACTTTACTTTGCGTCTGAATCTGTAGCGTCCACTACATATGCGTTGTAGTTTCTCACTTTAGCATGCTTTCCTTCATGCTCCTCAGAAGGAATGTACTCGTCTCGTAACGTTGATGAGGGCTTGTCTTCTCTAAAATGCCGTTTCCTACTCGTTTCGGAAGAGGTTTTGGCGTGCTCTTCTCGTGAACAGAACGAGGCTTTTCCTTCTCCCTTTCTAGATCCCTCCCCTTTGCTGACCTGAGATGTTCTGCCAAGGTCTAGGGCTGTAAGTTTTGCCGTGTAAGTCTCTCAACAGGCGCGCTTTCTTCGGTCCTCTCTAGCTCACGCTCTCGATACTCGAGTCGTCTCTGAGAGCCCCGATTGACGGTTTCGCCTACATCCACAAGGTACTTTGGCCTGCTTTTCTTATATTGCGCAGGTCCGGGCCCTGACTGAGGTCTGCGCACCTCTCTCAGCTCGTCGACCAGGTGGATGGGCATACACGGCGATGCGTCGGTGGGACATCGAGTTGAGGAGAAATTTCCGAGTCTAGACTCCTCGCTGCCTCGTGCCGGCATAAGATCTTTGACTGTGTATCCCGAGCTGTGGCTCCGAATATTCCGTTTTTGGTAATATTTTGGTGGAGAGCGGTCAGCACACCCGCCGTGGATTGGCGAAATCATGCACGGAGGGTCGTGATGCTGACAGTATTGGGCCATCTTTGAAGCTGTTCTTGATGAAGGTGGTTTCTTGAGTGAGTTGGCGATTGGCGATAATTCACGCAACAATTTGGACGGGACCATTTACAATATATTCAACATATAGACTATGGAGTGTTGTTGTATTGAAATGCAAATCTAAGTTGAGAGAAGGAGGTGAAAGAGGCTGTTCTTCCTTTGACACCTGAACATTGCCATGGGAGCGGAAGAAAGAGAGGCATGACAAGGCCCTCTGTTCTCGTTTGGGGGCACACTTGGGAACTCAAGCAGCTCGAAAACTAAGTTTCATCACAGAGAGATAATTGCCAGCTGAAGCAATGATGCGTGAAACAATGACTGTAGTTGGACTAACTGAGATTGGGCTATTGAAGCAGACTTGTTGCAAAGTTTTGGTCGAACCTATTTTTTGGAGCTAGAATATTTCTTGCTATGGAGCTTTGTATGAGATGGATTTGCATTCTCAATTCATAGAAAAAGGCCACTGTTTATTCCTTCATGCCTGGATTTAGGGGAGAGTCTGGGTTCCTTAGAGGAGTAGGGGTGGCCATATTGGGCATTGTGTGTAACAGCTTACTTCAACTTGATCATCCACCTCATGACTTTGGATAGTTGGGACCCAGACTCACGATATAGCTAACGGTGGATGATAATATCACCATGGTGTGAAATCCCCAGCAACAACGGCGCTGACTTGGCCAATCTTGCTGGTGACTCAGTCGAAAGCCTTGTCTTGACACATGATGTCAACATTGACCATTGGAATACGTTCATACCCGTGATAGAAAGCCTGATTGTAAGGCCATGTTTCATGACCCTCGAGAATACTTGGGCGTGAATTTTCAATTGTATCTAAACTCGGGCTCGAGTCTTGGGTAAATTTAAATAGTGACCAATTTAAGATTCCTTTCTCAGCCATCCAGGAATATTCACTCCGCGTCTTTGGCATCTGATCTTTGCGAACAGACCGTTGGGGTCTCTCTGCCTGTTCGATGTCTCCAAACTATTTTTCTGTGATTAAATTTGGAGGCGGCAGAGCATCAAGAAGCTTTTGAGGTGCTTTGCCTTTAGTACACAACGGTAGTGTTGTGTCTTCGAGGGTCGATCTTTTGACACGCTTTTCTCCCTTCTTCCCTGATGTCGTTCTAATATTCCAAGCTTCCCGCGAATTTGTAGGTAACCAGGAGCCTAGTTACAGTGCGTTTGAGCAGCCCTTCAATCTTCCCAAGTACATAACTTCGTGCTCAGTAATATCGGGAATTCCCGCCAGCTCTGGTTCCGTAATAGGTTGCGTGGTGCGGCTGGGATCTTCTATTAACTTCGTAGGCTGAATCCAAGATGCTCGACTCTGAAATGCTTGTCGCTGAAGCGCCTGATTCCGACTCGCTTGACTCCGAGTCGCTTGCCTCCGAATCGCTTTCATCCGAATCGCTCGCATCCAAATCGCTCGACTCTGATTCACTTGCCTCTGATGCATCTGTCTCTGATTCGCTTAGGGCCAAGAAACGTGACTCCGTTTCATCCAACAACATTCTCTCTCCATTGTACTGTGCTCTATCTAACCGTGGGTATATGAGATGAGGTTGATATGCAGGTGGCTGAGGTCGATGTTGGTCGTACGCCCCAGAACCTTGAAATTGGGAGTACATTGCAGGATCCTCAGGTTGGAAGTGTTGATATTCCCAAGCATTCTGATAATGGAGGCGAGTTGGAGGATGGTGAGCTTGTGGATGCATTCTACGATCATCAGGTGGGGAGCGCGGTCGACGATGCTGAGGTGGTCTGTCATGGGACCTTGAGCCAGGAGGTTGCAGGGGCGGAGGAAAGCCAGTAACAGCTTCCCGGATCCCGCGCTGCGCAGGATGGCCATGGTAAGAAGCGTGAGGATCAGAAGGTTGAGAATACATTCTCGGGCACTCTTTGCGCTACCCTCGACGCAGTTGTTTCTTGGATGGGCTGGAGGTTGGCGATGGTTTTTGCGTAGGCAAAACTGGTCGTATCATTGTCGACGTTTCATATTTTACCCAACCTGTTTATGTTTATACATATAGGCAGGTAGTAGTTGGACTCTGAAAGTCGAGAGATAAAAGGGCTGTTCCATCCTGGCCATGTGAACACCAAGAAGAGTTCGAAAGAACGCAAATTTCTATAACAAGCCCGCTGTTTAGAGACAACGTCTTTTTCCAGGAAGGCGCTTAGCGAAGTTTCATCGTATGGTGACTACACCTGCAGTCGAAAGGCCCGGGTGTTTCGGGACTCTTTTGTCTTTTCGGCTCTTGTTCGCCTGCCCTTGAATCGGGGGCCACCTGGCCCGCTGCCAAAGGGTGCCACGTTTTTCATATGGCCGTTACGCCGTTGCCACCAACTTCGGCTTCGACATAGTAGAGCAGTGACACACCAAGTCACCAACGAACCTGACGACAACAGAACAAGGACTGCTCCAGAAGATTCTCTAGTGCACGCGAATAGGGGGTTGATATAAATCAGAATCCTAGCATCAAGCAATGCTTCCAGCGTTCCGCGGATTTAAAGGCTCAAGTGTCTTCGGGGAACCTCCCGAATTCGCCTGCTCCAGATGGGTGTCAGGCTATTATTCCAAGTGTCAAGTACTATAGCAATATGGATCGTTAATTTATATTATTCTTCCTCTTCCACTCTGCTCCCTCCGCTCTCGCCCTCTCTCAGCGTGGAGGCCTCGCACTCTCCCGTATCATTTCAGCGTGCTTTCGAAGTATCATCTCCGGCCCCGTTTCATACTCAGTCGGGGTCTCAGATACATTCCCTGAGGGAGCAGATTTGCTTCTCCTTTCTTTCGAAACTTTGCTGGCACCCTTGACATGGGGTTTCTGATCTTGCAAGGTTTCTGCGATGACATAACACTCTCGCTCTCCACGACTATTATCTCGAGGTGACGGTAAGATTTCCGATGATTCGCGAACTACAAGTCTGCGAGGTTTGAAAAATGTTTTGGGCTGCTGGTTTTGGTGATACGTTTCATGTTATTCAGGCGATTTATTAAGCATGAAGTAGATAGAACATACCATAGGGGGAGAATACGCCTCATGAAGCTGCTGCGGATGAGAAAACTGGTGCGGAGGAAAAGACTGATGCGGATGAGGAGGTTGAGGAGTAGGATAGGGCTGCGAAAAGTAAGGCGGAGGGGGGTAGCCAGCTTGCGGTTGTGCGTAAGGCGGGATATGGCCATGATTTGGAAGACCGTGATGTCTATGGTCCATTATTATAAATCCTTTGGGCTACTTTTGGTGAAGACGTTTCTCGAATGAGCTGGAGCTTGGTGATAGTTCTTGCCCAATGCATAACAAGACTGACCGTCTCATCTTCGAAATGACATATTCCAGACGTTTTTATATAAGATAGATGAACATATCTTGAGAGCCGAGAAGTGAAGAGGCTGCTCCATCTTTGCTTATTGACTCGGCGAAGGGTGCCAAAGACTACCTTAGTTGGGATAGGTTACCAGGCAGCTGTTCAGAAACAACATCCTTGGCAAGGGTTGCGTTCAGCAAAGTATGATCATATGTTGCGTACAAATTCAATCAAGAAGTGTTTCGTGTGCTACTGAGCCCTTTGTCGAAATTGACTCCTGTTCGTCTTCCCTTGATTGAACCGGCGGTCACCGGGCCCGGTGTCAAAGAGCGCCGTGTTTTTGTGGGTCACATCGGCCGGCCGATAGCTCGTTGACGGGGTTGCCCGTTGGCACCAAAATTTAAGGGAAATTCCCCCCACCCCCAAAAGATCACTGATAGGGAGATAGAAAACACCAAAGCATCAGGTAGGTAGCTCACAAGAGCGCTATCTCCCTGCGTGCTTACACGGAGCGGAACAAGTTAGTAGCTACCTAAGTACCTTGAAGATTACACACTGACGAGCCAAGTTCTGTGCGCGCGGGGCGGTTATCGACAATGTCGGCGCTAGGACGAATCCTTCCCGGTGGATTACCTACCTTACCTGAGCTGGTCTTCATCTGGATAGTAATCGCACCGCTGGTCAAATGATGTGGCGGCATCCCATGGTTCAAGCCCAAGACCGAATTCGAGATGGTTGCTGACAGTGAGACTTATGTGAGCTTCTCTCTCGACTTTTGAGCTATGGCAATTGAGCTGCACTAGGCCACTGGCATGTGATGCTGAGAAGAACCCGTTGAGAGTGGCGCATCCAACGATGAAATGCAGGTCGAGGCTTGATATTGATCGAACCTACTGCAATCCCAGGATTACAGCTGGTCGCAGTCGATTGGTCTACACAGCGACAGCCACACCGACGGCCGGCGGCACAATCGGTTCGGCTGCCGGACTGGTGGTGAGATCCTAGGACCTCTGCATGACTGCCAAAGAAGCCAGAGGTAACGTCGCACGAATGATGATGTCCATGTCCATTTCCGAAATCTTGCGGAGAAAAGGAAGTACGGATAGGTACACGATAATGAGGGGATGGGCTTCATTGGCGCTTAACTACCTACTTACCTGAAGGTACCCCGAAAGCCTCGGTCCAGCGGCATTGGGGACCTCAACAACCCACCTCCACTGGCCTACAACTTCCCAACCTTGAGAGGTTGACGGGTATTTTGGTAGGGGAGGGACCTTGGTAAGGTCGTAAGGTCCCTAACTTCTCAAGTTGCAAGTACCTAGGTCCTAGCTCCGTTAGCCGAATCCCCAGAAAGTGCCTAGGCACTTGCCCAGATAGGAAATAGTACATCTGACCTGCCGCTTATCGATAACGAACCGTCCGGAGATACGACGCGGGGGTCTCGCGCGCATTTTGTCGCTGGAGGGGAGAGAAAAGGAGGGGGGTAACTTGAGGTAAGGTACTAATAAATTGTGAGGTATCACTTGCCTGGCAGCTTTATCGGCCCAGGGTCCCAGTCACGTTCAACTGAAAATCGTCGAGTGCGTTCCACAATCCCAAAGCCCTCGACAAACACTCTTCTCTGTCCTCCACCGAGCTTCTTTCCCCCCCTCCTTCAACTCCGAAGCGAACTGACGCCCAGCGCAAGGCGAACCCTGCGCCGACACCAGCCCAGCACCGAACAACCGCACAACCGTCCGACGCAACCTCCCCAGCCCGTCCTCCGTGCTCCTCGCGAACGGCTACGAACATAGCTCTTGGACCCTCCCCAAGTTCATAACTTGCGCCGTCCCAAGCCACCCGACCTCTTTCCTTCCGTCTGGTCCTCCGCGCGCCGGACGACCACGCACACTTCCAAATAAAGACCGAGCATGTGCCCCGCGCCTGATCATGGAGGCTCTGCCATAGATGATTCCCGACCCGAAGACAACGACAACACCCTCAACAACACCATCGACAGCGAACACAACCCCTCCGAGCCTGCAGTCTTGGCCGGCGCCGATATCCGCACCAGAGCCCGGACAATGACGAGCACCGAGGAAATCGACAACACCATAATCCGGCCGGGCTCCGTCCGCATCAATGTCAAGGGCGCGTTTATCGTCGATCCGGACTCGAGTTCTCCGAGGAGCAATGGCCGAGGTTCCCCGACCCACCACGAGACGAGCGATATCCGACTGCCCAACCACCATGCCGTCGTTAGCCACATCGCCGTTGACGTATGCGACTGCTCCCTCCCGCCCGTACTTGCTCCTCCTTCTTGTCTAGTTGCTAATCCCCTCATTTGCGCAGATTGGCGGCTCCTTGATCAAGCTCGTCTACTTTACGCGCGAGGCGCACTCCACTGAGCCCGGCGGTCGTCTCAACTTTCTCAACTTCGAGACCGATCGCATCGACGACTGCATTGAGTTCATGCGCCACCTTAAGGACAAGCAGCAGACCCTCAATGGCTCTCAACCGAACGAATTGAGTGTTATGGCGACGGGAGGCGGCGCCTTCAAGTTCTACGACAAGATGCGGGATGTCCTGGGCGTAGACGTGTTGCGCGAGGAAGAGATGGAGTGTTTGATAATTGGTGAGTTTTCGCAAATCCCTCGGCGCATGCTTGATGGTTACTAATCAACTTACCTCCAAGGCCTCGACTTCTTCATTACCGAGATACCCCGTGAAGTCTTCACTTACAGCGAAACCGACCCCATGCACTTTGTTTCACCTTCAGAAAACATTTATCCCTACCTCCTCGTCAACATAGGTTCCGGCGTCTCGATGCTAAAGGTCTCAGGGCCGCGCCAATACCAACGTGTCGGCGGAACCTCGCTCGGCGGTGGTACGCTTTGGGGCCTGCTCTCCCTTCTGACAGGCGCTCGCACTTTTGACGAGATGCTCGACTTGTCAGAGCGAGGGGATAATGCCAAAGTCGACATGCTCGTCGGCGACATTTACGGGGGAGATTACGGCAAGATTGGCCTCAAAAGCACCACAATTGCATCATCGTTTGGCAAGGTTTTCCGCATGAAGCGCACAGCCGAGAACGAAGCAGAAGACCACGGTGGACTGCACAATGGCGATAACAAGAACACATCTCCGCCACCGGAAGGCTCGCCTGAAGATGGCCCTCACGAAGCCGCGGAGCACTCCTCAGAAGAGCCCTTCTCTGGAGCAGATGTCTCGCGTTCGCTGCTGTATGCGATATCCAACAACATTGGCCAGATCGCCTTCCTCCAATCGCAAATCCATAACCTGGACCACATCTACTTTGGGGGGTCTTTCATTCGCGGACACAGACAAACAATCAACACCCTCAGCTACGCCATCAAGTTTTGGTCTCAAGGCAAGAAGCAGGCCTACTTTCTCCGTCACGAGGGCTACCTGGGCTCCGTCGGTGCCTTCCTCAAGCGCCAGCCTCGCAACTGGGGCCGTCGTGGTTCTCTCGAGCAAGCTGAACCCATGGAGAAGCGCATCCAGAATCGCAGGATACACGACGTTGAGATGCAAAGCCTCGTTGACGACTACGCTTCTGACTCTGGACGCGAATCAGGACGCGACTAGTTGAACAAGAAAAGAAAAACAAGCAAACAACATTACATTCATAAAAAGGAGCGAAGGTAGACGTGGTTGGTACTTCAAGTTTTTGGGCGTTGTGCGGGCAGGCGGCGCGGTATATTCTGGCATTTACGACGCTTGATGGCAGCGCATTTGCGAAGTGGGGAAGGCGAGATTTAAAGATTTCACGCCAGCTCGGTGACCACTTAATCGGCACATACCATTATATTTTACTACATACTTACCAGTTTAATGTTATCAGTCATAGCTCGGCTGGCCTGTCGAGACAGATCGGCCCTGGATTGTCAGCAAACATTACAAACATTTAAAATTTAAAGCAAAGGATTACCTTCCTCGCCCTCCTTCGAGTGAGAGGTGACAAGCAAGCAGCGAGGGTTTCTCTGGGCTTTTCCACTGATCTTGGCGGCTCCATGCAACCGGAGGCAGTGTTCCAATTCATGTCTGTGGATCTATCCAGTCACCTGGGTCGGTGGTATGTTATCTCGAGTCACACCAGTTTTTTTATTTACGATATGGGCGACCTTACACTCGCCATCTTAAGGTTCTCCGACATTGCCATGTCATCATTTGACCAACGCTTGCTGCAATAAGTCTCCTGATTGATCGACATACCCAGGTCTGTTCGATTTTCCTCTAAAGTTGTGGTTGTCGTCACACCAGATACGTCAAGCCATCCCGAGTCCCACACATCATACCTATACTTCATATCCGTCATCCGGCCCTCCGCACCGCCGTATCACCTTTGAACATATGGGCCCCGGACGAAGCGGGCAATCACATGTACCCCGGACTAAACGGATGCGGCCCACAAATTCTCGGCACCTCGGAGGGAGAGACGTGGCCGGGGGGCGCATTGAAACGTATATGGCCGTGGAAGACTCGGGAATCGTCCCCGGTAACTTTAAACGTTATGCGTATTTTTTTTTCTCTGGATCGGAAGGCTAACCCTACTGTACGCTCCACTGCTCATCGTCACTTCTGGAAACCGCTAGTGAGGCTTTCTTTACAGGTGATTACTTGACTAAGTATAGGTCAGGGGGCTATAAAGACGGACTATGACCTGATCTGCGTTGCTCGGGTTTGGGATTGGATGGTTTACTGTCATGGGGTGTAGGTGATTGCTGGCGTAATGGGTCATGATGTGAAAGTTAGTGAGAATAAGACTTATTTCTCTACTCAGGGGTCACAATGTAAAGTAGCAAGAGAGTGTAGAATACCACTTCACAGCCATGGGATGCTAACACAACCATCACGGCCAAGACTTCATCGGCGCCATCCAGATCCCATAATCATCAGCTCGGCAATAAACAAAGCCCGGCACCATTACAGTTCTTCAGAGTTCGCAAAAACGTCACCGCTCCGCCACCGCAAGCCTCACGACGTAGTCGTTCGCAACGGGGTCCGGTCTAGAAGCCGCATCGCATCGACGGAGAAAACTCATCTGAACGGTATCCGCCTTCTCTCCTCAACGTCACCTAACCCAGGATAAATAGGCCACATAACTCCGGGAATTCCCACTTTCAGCTGTTCGCACGAGAAGGCTGTCCCGAGGCAGTGGTTTGTGTGGTTCTCCACCATGACCAAAGGAAGTAAAGCCCAACGATTTTTGGATTCTGGAGCCTGCTTGAGTTCCTCCAGTCGGCCGTTTTTTTCTCGTTTTCGTCTCAAGTATAACTCAACTTGGTACTGCGCGACGTCACAGACCGACCCGCAGTAAGAAAGATATGCCGAGGTGCCAGCCGCAAGTTGTGTCGTCTGATGTTTTCCTGCCTTTGCATGAATAGCCGTAGGGAATCGGGAGGCTATGCACGGACTGCCGGACAGCGCCTGTGTGGATTTACACCCAACAAACTTCCCTCTAGTTGCCTAATACGGAAGCCGATCGCGAGAAGGCATTTGCTTACTACTACGTAGGAGGGGGGAACCGCAGGTCATTGATCCGGACCCTGCGGAGTCAGAGGCACGCAAATCGGGAGACCTTCCAGGGGAAGACCCCGGACGACCGCAGCTGGACCCGAATACGGGGAACTGAAGGCAATCGGCCGGTCCCCACTACGATCTTGAAGCTTTGAAGTGAGTGAGAAGAAGAGGGACAAGGTGGTCGTGGCATTACATCATTGCGGTTGTCATTGCTGTCAGACACCCCTGTCTCCCGTGAAGTGACGTCCGGCACACACACAGTCGGCTGAGCCCTGCGATGGTCTCTGGGCATGGACTATGCATCCTGTTGACTCAGGGTTGCGAGTCCAGCGGTCTCCTAGACTGGAGTCGATCGCGGTAACGTCTGTAAAGGATGTTGGGCCATGGTGTGATTTGCAAAAATGTATATAGCTGGGTGAAATTCCCACTCCATCTACTGTCTCGTACTCCTCATCATCACACAAGCAAACAACAATCAAGCAAACCCATCTTCAAACAACATCTTTAAGAATCAAATCATCCACCAAATTGTCAATCACAAGCAGTCTATAAACTACCAACTACTACTACACCTACTCGAGAAGAAGTTACTCAAGCAGAACCTGCTACTCAATTCATATTCAAGAATACTACAAAACCAAAACACTACCACTCTCAACAATCATCATGCAATTCTCCTCCGTCTTCGCCATCTTCGCCGCCACCATGGTTGCTGCCGCACCTACTTCTCCCATCGACTCAACTCTTGAGGCTAGAAAGGACCCCGGTGCCATCGCTGCTTGTGAGACGCAGACAGCAGCCGACCAGGTTGCCTGCATCGACAAGTGCAATAAGGACGCCGCGTGCATTACTGCTTGGTAAGTTGGAATCAGGAGGTGCAGCATTGATGAGGAATATCACTAACATGGGAATAGCTCGCTGGATGCAGCCCAAAAGTACACTGCTTGCGCTACGAAATAGAACCAGAACAAGATCAGCGGTTGGATAAGTGTACGATAGGGGTGGATGAGTGATACGAGCATTAGAGATTGCATAGCGAGCGAGTGAGTTGTAAGATTAGCGTGAGATGTGGATTGGCCATGTAGACAGAGTGTTCTAGCGTCAATGAATTATCAGATTCCATCTTAAACAGTTTTCCTAGCAAAATTCACTCTGCACGAGGCCGTCTTACAAGTTGGGTGTGTTACGGAGGGTATGACATCTCCTGTGATTCTTCTACCCTCTGCGACGTCGGTTAATCGCATTAAGCGCTGTTTGAAAGATTTGATCTTTTGATAGGCAGAAAAAGACAGACACAAGTGAGACCAACAAATGTATGGCAACACTGCCGGCGCACGCTGACAAAATGCAACATCTCTTCCGCCAGAAACTGCACCAGAGCCATATTTCATGGCTGAAGCGCGCAACAAATCCAAGCCATCTTTCCAGCCGCCGAGCTCTGATGACTCGGCATGGAGCCACAGTGGATACACAACCCCCCTTCCCTGAGACACCAATCCCGCCGGCTTGAGCTGGCTTGTAAAAGCCTACCCGGGCGTCACGACATCATCAGATGGCTTGGTGTCGACTGAACTCATCATGAACAGCACAACATAATTTACGATCAAGTGTTTAACGAGACGCCAAATTTCAGAAGAAGAATCACTGGTCGACTTATACTCTCCGAGAGCTCCGGCGCCGAGTTTCCGAGAGGGTCCACCCCCATCCGCCGGTACCAACTACCGGATGTCCTCGTTTTCGCTGTTGAGTCGATTCAGCTTGGAGTCAAGGCGGGGCCTCGGCAGCCTTTTGGGTTGATTACACTGGAAACGGCCAGCAAAATCAAAGGCTTACGACAAGAAGACACGAATCGCTTCGCAACATCGCGCACGACGCTTTATCAAGCACAGTCCAAAATGACTCTCTATTTGCCTGATGGAAGTATCCGGAACGATGGTAAAAGGTCGAGAATATTTACCTTTGGCGGGTGGTCTTGTTGGACGGCCTGGAGGGGGTTTGACTCCGAGGCATGTGCAAAGTCGTCTCCCAGGCCGGGACCGAGGCACCGCAAAAGTGGGGCCACTGCCGTACTTCTCGGGCCGGTGCTGACGAACGAACGGCGAATGAATGTCGTAGCACCAATGATTTCAGCTTTGCAGAAGGAAGAGCTAGGTTTTTACTGTGATACCGTACATCGGCTCTTCAAGGCTCAGAATAAGGCAAATCGCCGACTTCTGATCCTCCACAGCGGCTTCTCCACTGTCTCATTCATCGCACCTGATCTCGTGGCTTAAATAGTCTAATGTCTATTCATCTTTCATGCAAACCAGTAGCAGTTTCATGGGTGAAATAAAACATGGGTGAACTGTGATGGCTCTCAAGTGATTGGCCAAAGTAAGAACCTCGGCGATCCTAATCTGTAGAATGGAATTGGAGGCCTTGAGCCCAGAAAAGACGTTTCTGGCCATCAAGTCGATAGTTTTGGATGAAATGATCGACTGGAGTAAGAAAACTCCCTCAAACTCTAGAAAATGGTTGACCATTGGAACACCGCCTTCATCAAAACGATTAGGAAAGCGTTCCCGACTCCTTAACTGGTGCTCTCTCTGAAGCACAAGTCTCCAAAATGGGTGGATGTCTGGCCATGATTAGATCGCTTACCTCAGTCGGTGGCCAAACAGCGTTTTTTTTTTCTTTTTCAGAAAACATTTCCTCTCGATGTCGCTCTCAACTTCACCTCGCTACAACGGTGCGAACTCCAGACAGCTGCCCCAGGTGACTACTCCTGGTAACATGCAGTTGTTGTTCGATATGATAGAGTGTCCGACTCTGGCGATTCCGCTATGCCACTCTCGACTTGTTTTAATCATGGAGAAATCATCCCGTCGTAGATATCGATTGAAAGGCTGGCAAGTTCATCGCCAACAAGCCTGCCAAGGCAACTCAAGCTGCAGGCAAGGATGTCGCGAAGTCGAATTAGATAGCTCGAACCAGCCATTTCCACCGTACTTCGTCCTATGTCCGAATGCAACTTACGTGAGTGTAGGCCATCTTTCAACAAATTGTGTCATACACTCACTGATTGGGCTGGGCTCTCTAAGGGTGGGGGGCATATTCAACTCCCCAGACCCCGAACCGACCCTCAAGCACAGCCAAGAACTCTTCCACAGGAATCATCCACCTTTTTCCAATCCCCAAACGGAGTTCATGATAACCAGAGACATGGCATTTCAGAATCGCCCCCGCAAATCGTCAACTCCTCAGCAGTCTATTGGAGACATACAAATTTGCAACGATGTGGCGCCAGTATATATCTCATCCCTGAAACAGACCCAACTTCAAGCTATTCAAGAAATGGCAATACCTAGAAAATAACCCTCTTCAAACGGACAGGCGATACGGTCAATCAAGTACATCGAAACCTCAAAGATGGATGACCGTGGTTCGGTCTTTGTGAAAAGGGGGAGAAAGGGGTCCATGCTCTCCAGCGAGCCCATGAACATTCAACCAACGGGCTAATGTACAACATGACTCTGGGTATACGTACTTGAGCTGGCTTTCATCAAGTTGAGTGAGCATCAACTCAACACGGAGAGCTATGCGAAAATGAAGATGGGGTTTCCCCCTCCCCCTATGTAAGTACCTTACGCTATGATAGTTATGGGATAAAGGGGATTCGATCGCATTACAACGGCTCATTTCCGGGGTCGTCTCAACTACAACGTCACATGACTCATCCCGACTTCTACGGTCAGTGGGTGCGCGCTTACTCACAACAATAAGCACGATCAAGCTGGGACTTAATAGAACTATTACAAACTCGTCACTTGAATACTGATTCAGAGGATGGAACACATCACGATGCAAACGGGAACCAAAAAGTCATTGTAGAGCGCATTTGTATTCCTCTCGAAAGGAACTAGCTAATTAAGTATTAATCCAACAAGCCAAGGGGTATAAAAAAAATCTTCCAACACCCTTTTTTTCTGATGCGCTCTAAAAGTTCGCGGCCAAGTTGAGATAAATGTGGGAATATAGAGCCTTTTTAACACCGAATGTTTCCAGACCTATAAAAAACCACCTATGCAATGTGTTTGTTTCGTAAGGATCGTAAGAATGATATGTAAAATTGCGGGCTTGTAGATTACAGATTTGTGTGCGTGCAGCGACTTGATACAGTAAGGAAATTTTTGAGGGGTAGCATTTCTCCTCCGCGCTCAAGTAAGTTTCATCTTAGCAGAGGGGTTGGGAGAAAGCAGCCATGTTACCCAGCTTAGAATGCAGCGAGGGCAGCAATGGCAATGACGGCACCGAGGCCGAAGGTGGTCTTGCCAGCACCAGCGACAACGACGCCAGTGGTGGTAGGGACGGCAGCACCGCCAGTGCCGACGGGAGTGGTTCTGCTGGCGCCGGCGGCGGGGGTGGTAGGGTAGGGAGCAACCGGGGCCTGGGAAGAGGCAGTCGCGCCGGGGGCAACGGGAGTTCCGGCCGGGGCAGAGGGAGCTGGGACGGGAACGACGACCGAGGCGGAGTTGGTGGCGAAGGAGACGTGGGGAACCTCGAGGGTGGTCTTGATAATGGCGGTGGTAGAGGAGCCGGGAACGGTGGTGCCGGAGGTGACGCAGGGAACGACGATGGTCTTGTCAACGGTCACGGTGGTGTACTCAGCAGGGTTGGTGGCAGCGGGCTTGGTGGCCGAGACGGTGATGGCGGTGGTGATGGTGGCAGGGACAGTGACGATGGCAGGGTTCTCAGGGATGTGAGCAGCGCAGATGCCCTGGAAGAACTGGGTAGCCTTGGAGATGATCTCGTCGCTGGCTCCGTAGGAGTAGATGCAAGAGAAGACGTTCTCGACGAACTTGGAGTCGGGGCAGAAGCAGTTGACATCAGAGTTGTCAGTGCAGCCGGAAGAGAACATCCAGGTGCTCAAGCACTGGGGAACGACATCGGGGCAGGGAAGAGTCTCAACAGGGCCGGCGGGAACGGTGACGGAGGCAACGGGCTTCTGGGAGGAGACACCCTGGGAAGGAACACCAGCGGGCTGGGTGGCAGCGGGCTTGGAGGGAACACCGGGGGTGTGGACAAAGGTCTCGGTGACGGGGCAGATGGTGGTAGAGACGGGGACGGTGACGGTGACAACGGCGTGGGACTTGGCGGGGCAGTTGGTGACCTCGGGAGCGCAGGAGGTGACGGTCTCGACGCGGGTGGTGTAGACGGTAGAGGTGGTGTCGTAGACAGTGGTCTTGGTCTCAGGGACAGCGGGGACGGTCGCGGGGACGGTCTCAGCGGGCTGGGTGCCGTTGACGGGAACGGTGGGAACGGAGGCGCTGGGGAGGGCAGCAGAGGTGGTCTCACCGCCGACGGGCTTGGTGACAGACTCAACGGGGACAGACTCGACAGGCTTGGTGGTCTCCTCAGTGGGCTTGGAGACGATGGGGGTCTCGGCAGGCTTGGTGACGGAAGGAACAACGGCAGTGGTCGAATCCGCGGGGATGGAGATGGAGGGGAGGGCAGCGGAGGTGGTCTCGCCCTTGCTGGGAACGGGAGCAGTCTCGGTCTCCTTGGAGGGGCCGGTGGTGGCAGGCTTGGTGGCCTCGGTGGTCTCCTCAACGGGCTTGGTGGGCTTGGAGACGGAGGGGACAACGGCGGTGGAGGTGGCCTCAGCCTCGGAGGTGGTCTTGACGGGCTTGTCGTGGGTCTTGGTGCTCAGGGTGGTGGCGATGGCGAAAGAGCTGGTCTTGGTCTTGGGAGGGACGGTGGTCTGGGGAGGGCTGCAGTCGAAGCTGATGGTGTGAATGCCAACACCGCAGGTGGTCTTGGGCTTGGAGGGCTGCTCAGGGTAGACAATGGTGACGTTCTTGGCACCACCGCACTGGGAGTTCTTGACAGTGGTTCCAGACTTGGAGCAAGCCGAGCGGTGCTTGCAGCTGGAGCCATCGGGCATGTCATAGTGGAACTCGAGGTCGCAGTCGAACTCGACGGAGACGTCAAAGTGGACAATGGAGAACTTGTCGGGGGAGCTGGTGCCGGAGCCACAGCCGAAGGAGGGAGAGGTCTCCTTCTTGCTTCCGCAAGAGCCCTCAATGACCTTGCCCTTGCCGAAGGTGCGGGGAGCGAGAAGATCGCGCTTGGAGAAATCGCTTCCGCAGGTCCAGCCCTTGAAGTCGAAACCGCCGTAGTTGCTGAACGATCCAGTGTTCAAGTCACCCCAGGAGAAACCATCCTTCTGCTTGTCGTCACACTTGTTGTCGGTGTTCTCGGGGCAGGTGAAGGAAGGGAACTTGTTCCAGCCCTGTAAAGCTTGTTAGTGATCACCGACTAGAGAAAAGTAGGCGAGATCTCATGATGAGATCTGGCTGTGGAGTTGTTGTTTGAGAACTTACGGTAGCAGTGACCTGGCTGACGCCGGCGGCAAGGGCCAGAAGAGCAACGCTGTTCTTCATTTTGAATGATGGACGAGGATTCTTTCTTGAGTGAGAGTGAGATACTTTGTTCTAGTGAAAGTAGAGGAAACAAAAAACTAAGTTGGTATTAAGTTGAGAGTAAAGAAGCGAATGACTTTACACTCAGAAAGCGAATGGACTGTTGTTTGATAGAACGAAAGTAGGAAAGAATGTTCGATGAGGATGAGAATCGAAACAGTAAACATGGGCGGGAAGAGGAAGAGTCTATATACAAGAACGACGACTCCTAACACTGGGGATGGTTGGGTGTGAGGTTCCTAGTCCTCACCCTCACCCTCACCCTCTCTCTCACTCACACACCTGAGGAGGCGACTTGCCTGGAGGGGGGTGGGAGACAGACAGACAGACAGACAGACAGACAGACAGACAGACAGAGTGACTACTGACTGAGTGAGCAGACTGAGAGAGAGGACCGAACGGGGATGAGGGACGGAGACGGGGTGGATCCAGGCAGGAGGTGCAAGTGCAAGGCCGTGCTGCACGGACTAGGTACAGCGGACCCGTGGCATGGCCATGGATGTGGACAGCACTTGCACTAGGCATGGGGGCCTGTGGACTGGCTGATGGATGGCCGTGGTGCGGTGGTGGGCGCAGATGTGGATATGGGATGGGTGGATGGAGGCTAAAGGAGGAGAGGTCACCGGAGGGCATGGCAGGCAAGGCAAAGCGAAGCCGGGTTTGATGCCGGCCTCTTGGAAGGCCATGCTATCCGCCAACAGGGGTTGGTTCTCCAACAAGACCGCTGGATGGTGCTTCGACTGAAGACTGGGCTGGGAGACGGGGGATTACAGGAGGGGGCCAGAAACAGCACTGCCTTCTTCCCATCCGGCACCTGGGCGGTTGAACGGTTCCTATTCGAGCGACTTGTTGCTTGGATCGGAGCCAGGAACAGACGGAGAAGGGTGCATTTGGGCACTGCAGCCCCTGGACAACCCCTTTGATCCTTGAGCATGAGGACGGGACTCACTGGAGCCCGATGGTTCTCTCTCTTTGTGTGTGTGTGTGTGTGTGTGTGTGTGTGTTCTCTCTCTCTATTCCAATGGTTGTTCGAACAGTGGTTTCCTTGCTCAGGTCCCGGAGGCCCTCCATAGACTACATGGAGCTTACGGCACATGGTTGACGAATTGGAAGTGATGGATGTTGAGATTGAGTGTGCTCAGCCTTCCGGAACAAAGGCAATGCTCATGCTCGCAGACCAGGCTGAGTTTCATGCTCATGCATAACCGTGTGATGGTGCTTAATTGGAGAGATCCGCAGTTGCTTTGGCGGTGCCATAGGGTTTAGTCAGATTAGGGGGAAGATGGGGATGTGTGTTTTGTGAACAATGACGATATGCTACGGCCGAGGACGAGATAGAGAAGTGTTCATGAATAGCAACACGGACGCCATGTGGAGATGGCGGTTGATGCAGGACCGAGACTAAAGAGCACCGCCTGTTATGCTCGAGATGAAGGTGTCGACGATCCGTCAAAGCCATGGGCGGACGGAAAAGACGGGAAGCGAATGCAAGACAAGCCAGACAGCATCGGTGGGCTGGGCTTGATGAGGGTGAGATGTTGAGTCGAGTCTGTGAGTTGCGGATGGAGATGAGATGAGGTCGGTGCGTACGCATTGGTGCCGCCGTCTGCAACTTTCGGATGGTTTGGAGGGAGCGAGGTGCAGCAGGTAGTCTGTCTGTCTTGTCTTAGACATGACGGTAGACCGAGTCCTGACTGACTGACTGGCTGCTTCGTGGTTCGTGGATAGTGGTGAAGGATGCAAACTGCAAAGTTGCCATCTGCCAGTTCTGCGCTTTGTTTTGCCGCCGCCGTGACGCTCGGGCGGTAAGGAAGTGAGTAAGTAAGGTAAGGTAATCAGGTACGGAGTACGTACCCTTGGTGACCTTCCCCCCTTGCCATCCAATGCTGTCCCGTTCAGGAACAGGAAAGAGCAGGGACAGGGGCTGCCTACCCAAAGAGACCCCGTCGCCGACGACGTGAGAAGGCCCAAGCTGCGAGCTGCCTCCTTCTCCAAGCCCCCTGCAGTCTGCACTCTGCAGACTGTCGACTGCAAGAAAGACAGATGCACCTTTGGAGTCTTCATTCTGTGGGAAGGTAGAGAGTCTGGAGTGCAGTTCTAGGCTGGCCGTTTGCGCTACTCTTCCCCAGAGGCTTGCTTGCTTTTTTCTCGCTGGGCTTGGTCTGAAATCTAGGCTTGACGCCACAGGGAATCTGAATCTCCTCCAGCAGAAGAGAGTACCTAGATACGCCTTTATTGGATCTTTTGAGGGGACAACGGGCGCCTACCCCGATCTAAGTGACCCCGTGGCTTGCCATCTGCGACTCGCTGTAACTGTAAATTATCCCGTATTGGGTATGGCTCATTGTTAGCCAGTCTATTTGGTAATCGCTCTGCAACTTCACACACTTTTTGGTTGTCAGTTGCGACTCTGCACACAGAACACTGCAACACCAAGGGTGCACCAATTCTTTCCCCCTCGGTGGGTGGCTTTTACTTTACTTTACTTTACCTTAGTCAGGGGCAGAAAGAAAGACCTCGGGTGCCCGCCCCGCTATCCATCCATCCATCCATCCAAAGACCCCACTACACAGTAAAGTACTTTACGTCTAGCCAATCGTGGATTATTACGGACTGGAGTCTCTGGGGTTGAACTAAGGCGAATCTGGGCGTCTCAAACGGACTCGCCGCCGCCTTTCGCCCTCCAATAAACGGCGTGGATGGGATGTCCCAGGATGCCTCGATACGCTGGCCTCCGCGCCTAACGTCAGCCCATCCAGCGATTTGGGGCTCTTTTGAAGATCAACACGGCGGCAAGCCAGGTATGGAGGCACTGGATGATGCACGTAATCATTACCCGTGTGTATTTTCGGCCTAGCAAAAGGTCACCAAAAGTTAATTCGAAAGGTTGATGCTGTTAACCGTGTTCCAGCCTGCATCCGCATCCGCATCCATCTCAGCCTCACTCTATCTCATTATGGACCGTCTCTGCAGACAGATGCCGACAGTTAGAGACGGGGGAGACTGCCAACATTCGTTATCAAATTTTCAATCAGCAAGATTAATTCTTGGTCCATCCTACGGTCCTACCCTAGCCCTCCAGATAGATGGAAGTCGACAATACGCGGACCACTCTGCGTACCCGTGTATAGACACCTGGGCCCATTGGTGTACCTCCCGTCGGTACTCTCACCTGAAGGACGGAAGCATTGGACGAAAGAAGCTCATGGCGGTGGAAAGGGGCCAGCCAATGACAGCTGCCAGATCATCTGAAGTCGCCCTTCCCAAAGAGACAACAGACAATTTGTTCGCACCTACGCATCCGTACCGGTATGCGTATCTTACCTGAACTCAAGCCTCAAGAAGTAAAGACACTTACGGCGGTACTTACTCGACGAATCGAATCAACTCAACTTCCTAGGTAGTTCCCTGCCGCCCATGACCTATCTTGTCCTGTCATGCTCCGAACAACGGCTCCTTTGAGAGCCAGAATGTTACCTTGGGCTGCTTTCTGCTTGTCAGTTGACAGTGACACTCATTGCTTTGCATCCCGACTCCTTGCCGCCTGTCTGTTCCCTTGAACTGTTCCTAGCCTCTCAAGTCTTCTGCATCCTCTCCATTGGTGACTTCTCCCACCAAGCGAGGGGCCCCTTGCCCAGTCCAAGTTGAAACGCTCAGCCACAGCGCCAGCTTCTCCGTTGCGCTAATGCAGGAACAGTACCTCGGAGCCAATCAATGACCAGCGGAAAGGAAACCTCTTGGGAAAGGGCAACCCACGACGTTACCTTGAATCCCTGCCATCCTCCCCTCCCCCCCTGCCTCTTGCCTTACCTTGCCTTGCCTTGCCAAAAGGAGGGGATTCTTCCTCTCCCCTGCTCCTCCCTCTAGCCCCTGCTCGCCCGGGGTCATCCACTCCACAACTTTTCACTTCCACTTCGTGCCCCTGGCGCCTTGTTCACGGCGTGGTCCTTCCGCCTCTCCTTTCCCCCTGGTTCACCACTTCAACATCCATTCACCTCGAGGCCCGACTCCATCCACCCCAACTCTGCAAGGAAAAAGCATCAATCCACATCCAGATGGTCATACACTTGCATCCAAAGTCCACCTCGATCGCAATCCTTCTCCATCTTGCTACCCTGGACCCCTTGCTCCCGAAGAAAAAAGTCTGTCAGCAAGGGCACGCCGGATTCCCGTGAGGCTATGCCCTTCAGAGAAGAGCAGCAACACCTGGGATCCTGGGTGTCCCAAATCCTCGAAGCACGCTTTACCCGATCATGACGCGACCTGTCGGCCCTGTTGCCCAAATCCATCGGCACTGATTCTCATCCTAGTCGACGATGCTCAGACCTTCTGGCCAGAAGCTCCACGATAGCTCTGAGTATTGTTCGCTTCCGTTTGATTCACCTCTCTCCCTCGCTTTTGCTCCCTGCGCTGCCATGCCGCCTACCCTCTTCCGAGAAAAATAGGCTCGCTTCAAATCGTTCGATCTAGGACCCAGTCTAGTTGCCACGCCTGTCAAGCGATATTATATCGTGTTGGGTATATTCAATTCCAACGTACAAAGTATTGCCAAGATATCGCGGCTCGGCCAACCGGTCCAGATGAACCAAAACGAACGGCCCGCAACTAGTTATCGGAAATGTTTACTCATCCCTCTAAACCTCTATTTGCTTCCGAAAATGGTCTGCTCGCCAGCTTCATTCTGGCTCAGCGTACGGATCTCTGTACTGGTTATCGCCGCGAGCCTCGTAGACCTGCGAAGGGCCCCTCCTCGCTGTGCGGCTGTCTAACCTCGGTTCAACTGCAAAATCACACGTCAATAGACGTCAACAATGCTTGGCCTTCGAACGCTCCAGAATAACAGGCCAAAGAGTCATCCATAGTGTCTTGGCCTGATTGCCATCTCAAGAGCTCGTTCCGAGGAAACGGTTTGTTTCACCAAGTCAGCCACCCGAAGCCAACCAATCCGAATGTGGGCTATCAGTCTACCTCTTTGTGGAAGCTGGACCCAATGATCAGGGCGACATAACGGCTTATTGCAACCTCAGCGACAACGTAACGCCAGCGGTGGTTTCGCTCTCGATTTACAGCCACAGCTTCTAGGCTGCTCGGCGGCTCCTCTCAAGTGTGTGGATCGCCAAACTGCAACCTTTTCTCGGTTTAGATTTCGTTTTAGATTTAAGCATCCTTTTCTCTCTTCGGTGGGTGGCCGAACCGCTGCAAGATGGCCGGACCCGTATCGGGCCTAACTAAGAGGCCATGCAGTCTGCAATCCTTCGAGAAGCGCTGGCCAGACCGCGCGGCACTATGTGATGGCTGCGGGATGCCAGGCGCCTTACCGAGACACACTGCTTTTCACCACAACCTGTCGCGTCTTTCGCAAGCAAACCTCTACCTGGGACAACTCGTCAACGGCTAAAGACGACGTCGCCAACTGTTGAGAGGCAGGCGGCTATGCCCAGATGCAATTACAAGCCCAGTTGTTTGGTCTACAGTGCAGTCCATCCAGATGCTTCTCCCGGCAGCGATGCTTCGGGTCATATTTCCCATCATTGACAAAAACGTCGACACATACGACTCTAGGTTGCTCTGGCGCCCAATCCATCATCTATTCGCAACCGACTTTACAGAAGAGTAACTGATTCTGCCAGCATGACGTCGGCCTTTTGCCCTATCGAATGCTCACCAGGCCAGAAAGAGCCGAGTCAGCCGGGGGGCTTTGCCTAAATAGGCACGCTCACCTGAATCTGAGAACACGAGCCATGCCAAAAGTCGCCGGCAATACAACCGTCTTTCCTCCGTTTTAGGTCCTCAAGATATCCTCCAATTTCCACTCGCGTATGGCTGAAACAACACTCTTTCTTGCTTTAGAGCTGTCAAATTTTCCAGCCATATCCGTATTCACAATCCGGATGACTGTTTATTTCTGACGGGTAGGCCCAAGACAAAATAGTGAGGCTCGAGCAGCCTGTCTTGAGCCGATACCGCCCGAGGACCGTGAGCCTGGGCCTGACGGTCTGACCTAACCTGACCGGGGGGGGGATTGGATGACATAACTGACCGCAGTGGTCCCCTAAACTCCGACCGCCCTCACAGACAACGGCGCTATGGGCATCAAGGACCCATCCTTTCCGTGGAAAGTGACTCCCGACAGGCGTTCCTGGATATTGCGACCAACTGTCTATCGTTGGAACGAGCGCTGGCTTTGCTTGGAGATCGGCCAGCACTGCCGTCATGAATCGTCCGAGACCTCCAAAACTCAATACCAAATCTCTAGTATTGAGTTTTCATCTTCCTCCCCAGGCCGGTATCCGAGAAGAGGATGAACACCGTGCCGTTCATCTCGTTGCCAACGCTGTCGTCGCTATCGAGATGAAATATTGAAAGTCCAATCAATTATCGACAACTGTATCCGTGGACCGGAGCTTTCGCGGCCTTCCCCAGAACACACACCATCTGCCCCGTCTTCGCCGTCGATCATTGATCCCGCAGATTGGTTCAATACCTGCCTGGACGAAAGAGGAAATCAGACCATCCAAAACGGGGGTTTGTGAGAGAGAACGCAATCACGGCTCGGTCCCGATCATGAGATCGCCTGGTTCCGTTGGCGTGACCTGGAGTCTTGTCTCTAGCCATATGGTTCACTGGGTTTCTTACCTCTTCTCATTTCCCAAGGCCCGCCTGAGCTTCTATTCTCAGCGACCTCTCTTGTCAAGGTTGCATTTTGTTTCCTCGGCACTTTGAGGATCTTCCAAACAAGACAATTGAACGCAAGGGCCAGCCGTCTTCGCTTTCGAGTATCGTTGCTCTTCCGATGCACCTCCGTTGCCGGGCTTGCCTTTGTTCGCACAAGGACCGGCGCCCCTTTCGCGGCGGACAGTCCACCCCAAAAATCCAGCAACAACCGCGACTCCGCGATGGATGGCCGGCTGTTCGCTTCCCTTGTTGCCCTGGCACCTACCGGAAGACAGGCCAGGTCCGTAACAGGGACCACCCCTTCCGGTTTGCTATGCTCCAGCGGGTGTCTTCCACGGTGCAACCCTGACGGTGATGGCCGGGGTCGTCGCTGAAATCCCAAAGAGGTACTCGATGGCCCGACCCCTGCAGCAGGGTTGTCAAATCCCCGAGAACCTCCTGTTCGTGCCAGCGCGGCTCACACTCAGTCACTGGTTCTCAGTTAGCAGCAGCAAGTTTTGGGCCTTTGTTCGTGCGAACCCCAAGTTTTGAAAGAATCGAGTGTTAAAATACCGATTGGATTCCTCCCATTAGACACTTGATCGGTTCTTCGGTGCCAAGCCATTCGATATTTCAACATCACCCTACGATGTAAACGGGAGGCAAGGTCAGCGTAACTCCCGCGAAGTATATCGTCTTGATCTTTCGCGAGTCAAGATCCTGCTCAATAGCCGCGTTTAACACCGTCCTCTTTGCCAGTGGCAGTCGTGGCAGTCGGGGGTATCCCATTCATCCCATTCAGCTGATGTTAAGCTCTTGACCACTTCATCCGAACTCTTGCAAAGGGGCAAAGAAAAAAATCTCCTAGGCCTCCGATCCCTAATTGTTTCGATGTCATACCCCGCCAAACATGCATAATGTACAATCCGAACTCAGCATCGCGTTCTTTATGCGAGCCTTGCCGTGACGTATAGGGTGGCTGTGAAGCTGGTTCGTCGAGAGAGAGAGAAATTCCCCGGCAGTTCCGCACAAACGCGATGCGGACGGTGAAATGTTGGTTGAATGACGGGTCTTTTCGTTGACTCCCCCTCTATCTGCCTGGTTGTCCCCTCCCTCCCGTTGTGGGGAGATATACGGATATCGAGATGGATATCATGGGTTTGGCAGAGAGACTGAGCGAATTGTGGTAGCGATGGAAGAGCCGGCCAGTGGGGGCGGGGATGGTTCGGTTTCATGACACGAGGCTCGATGGCGTTGGTCGCGGTATCCCTCCTCCTGCTGGCCAGCTCTCTCTCTCTGGCTCGCTCGCGGCTTCGCTTCGGCAGACAGGGGCATCAATCTAGTTTTTTTTCCTTCCTTTCTAGCCTCTAGGTTCTGTCTATAGTACTCTACGAATATGGACACACTACCCTCGCGGGGCTCGAGGAGGTGGCTGTGAAACGGAACGCTGTTTATTTTGCTCTTGCTAGTTTGGCCAAGTGTGATCGCCAACTCGACTATGGCGATCTGCCGTGATGAAGGCGGGTACGGATACCCCGTGCTGCCGGCTTTTCGAGATGCCCATCGCTGTCCCGTGTAGCAGACTCGACTCCTGGAGAAGGGGGAAAGGGCTGTGTTTGTGGTGGGTTGGATGGGAGTTGATGGCAAGATGGCATTCGGTATCATTCATGCTTGTAGGGCGAGTCTGTGATACGTCGGCGAGTTATCGGTCGAGGGGAGCTTGTTTCTCGGCTTTACTTTGACGTGCGGGAACCGTTGCATGAGCCTGAATGTCAGAATGTCAAGCTACGGAGGCCGCGGGGGAGAAGGACGGTTGTAGATTCGGTGAGTCGGGTCTCGCTGCGTTGCCGTTGCATTCATCACATGCCTCTACAACGTTCCCATCCAAATTTGAAGTCACCTTTTGTCTCATTTAGGATCTAATGCAGGTACCCGACCGTTTTCAGGGTACCTTTTGGGAACACCTTTTGGGGGGAGGCTGAAGTACGATTTCACGGCAAGATCGGGATCGTTGATGTGGGTGGACAGTGAAGCAGTGGTGGCCCTTGGTAGAAAATGTTTCAGAGGAATAAGCAACGAGAGGTTTTACGACCTCGTACGTTGAGAGAAAAAAAAAAAGTAAAACTTCTGCGGTCGGTTGTAGCCTGTGGGTATGCCTGTCTTTGATGCATTGACGTTGACATTTTGTGGAGAGGCGTTGTGGTTCGGTGTGTAAGACAATGGTCGTATAAGCGGTCGAGAGACTCGAAGAGGTGGGTTTGGAGAGGATACGAGGTGAGAGTTGCGTGGTGTTTTTTTCAGGTGTTTTTTTTTTTCGTCCCGGGTGATCAGTCTCTCGCGATGAAGTCTGCTTGTGGGATAAGATGTGTTTCGGGTGGTGAGAGACATTGCTTGAAGGGTTTGCCCTACCTAGTTGACGGAGAATAGGACGAATTGGTATGCACCTTTGGACGATTTGGGATCGTGTCGGCCGAGAATTAGGTGTTGGGTGTCGTGAAACCCCGTTTGAGAGAGAGGATTGGATCTGTTTGGTACGGACATGGCGTGTTGGGGAATACGGGCGAGTTATCGTATAGTTCCGGATGGTGGCTTTGCCAATCGAAAACTTGTCTCGCGTTGTTTGGCGTCAAGTGAAACATGGGTTTTCACGGTAGAGGCTTCAAGATACGAGGTAGTATGGCATGGATACTCACAGAATACTCGTGGACGAAAACGATGCAGGCTACTCTTAAGAGTGTTTCTTGATTGCATCTGACTCTTCGTGTGGGATATTGAGGTTCAAGGCCTATGGTGTGCCGTCGCCGTCATTCATGCCCGTAGATTGGAGTAAGAGCAAGGCCCTTCTGTGGAAACATTTACAGCTTAGAAGAAAATGCACACTTGTTTCCCTAAACGGCGAACCTGTCTAGGTTTGTTTCTGGATGTCGATGATGGCGGCGGTGGAAACGCCTCGGCTCGGTCGAGATCTTGATATCACTTGCCTCACATTGATTGATTGATGATTGTTTACCCTTAGGATATTTATAAATTCGTTTGGCTCTGGCTACGATTCTCAATGGCCGACGATGGCCGTGTTGCTTGGCTTACGGTCATGCTTGATACAATATGTTGACGGATGTTTCCGGGGCTAGTGGTGGTGATGTTGGTCGTCAAGAGTTGGGTTCCAAGCCGTGTTGTATCTGACTGACACGACAACATATCTTCTCAAAAAGAAATCGTGATTTATAGTAAGTTAAACAGTTGTAAGCTTGCGTATGATCACAAACGATAGATGTGTTCCATTTGGCAACGTAGTATGTTTAAAGATATTGAAGCTTACATTAATAATAAAAAACCCAAGGTTATAAAGAGAATGTAAATTCCATCTAGTCTTGCAGAGCTCCTGTCATAAACCAACGATGTTTGATCGTGCACCTCCAGAAGGTCTCATTCTCGGGCCCCGCCACGTATAGACAAAGACGCTGGATTGAAACCTGCCTGACGATCATTGACTTGCCCAACAGAGGACCAGGACACTCCTTTAAAGGACTGTAAAACCAAAGTCGCAGCAGACAGAGTGACCAAGCTCGAGATGAGAGAACTCCTAGACACCGTGAGCCCATCATCGGTTCAGGTGTCCCTAGATATCAATGTCTTGGCTGGCCATATTTTCATCTTCCAATATCATCATTCTGCTTCATGATCAACGAGACATGACGTGGAAACCTCTACACCGAAAGACTGAATAACACCCAGCTATATGCCGCCGCTTTCGAATCTCGGGCTGCCGTGAGACATACTAGCAAGATCATGATGTTCATTTCTCGGGGCAAAGTCAGGGTTTCTCTCTTCACAGGTACCGGCGCAAAATATGGAGATACACCATGAGAATGGACGTTGAAAGAATTACACCAACTCGAAGAGTTTGGTTCTCTCGAAACAAGATTACTGGTTTCCACAAATCGCCAGTCTTGATGTCAGTCTACTATCGAGAACACTGCAACCGAGAAACGTGTGGAATCACTACACTCCAATGGCCAGACGGAAACTTTCAATCGTATTTGTTCTACAACCATCATGTAATGTCAGAGAGAAACAATTGGATCAGATATGTCATTATTTTGTCAATTCAGGAGCCATCCCGACATGTACAAATCGCTCAGACTCTTCTATATGAGCTACAGATCGTTGAGAGCGCACTCAACGACCATCACGACTATGAATTATTCTGCATGCGCTTGAGGCGCTCTTCGGCTGCCCTAGCTCTCCGCTCTCGGTCGAGTTTCATTCGCATCTCCGGCGTGAGGCCCCTAGCTTCCTCCACCCTCTTCTCTTGTGCCGTCTTAGTAGCAGCTATAGCCGCCAGACCGCCAGACTTTGGCTTCCTGCCATCAACTTTGGGTCCTTCGACCCGTAACCTCTCTTCCTCGGCACGCCGTCTTGCCGTCTCCTGTTCATCCTTCTCCTTTCTATCTCTCTCGTCACGCTTCTCGGCATCCGTCTTGCTAAGAGGTGCTGGTATGCGTGCGGTCTCCCAATCCCACTTGTCCTCGCCAAGCTCTGATCTCGCGACCCGGAAAGCGTCTCTTGTTGACCTGTCTCCTGCGAGTTCAAACGCAGTCTTGCCGTCTTTGTTGGTGACCAGAGGAGATGCACCGCCGCGCGTAATGAGGCCGAGAACTAGAGGCGCAGCATTCTGATGAGCAGCCAAGTGGAGGGGTGTTGGTGAGTGGTGGTTCTGATCTGCCGGCTGAAATTGGAAGTCGGGAGACACATCATTTGTCTTGAGGTAGGATAGTAGAGCTGGAAGTTTCGAGCGCCGGATGAACGCCTGAATCTGCGATGTGTGTAATAATGCAGTCTCCTCTTCTTCTGTAAGCTTCGGCTTCGTGAGCTTCGGGGCGGCAGTCTTTGCAGGAGTAGGGGCGTCTGATTTCGGTTTAATCTCGTCCTCCGGGTTGATTTCCCTGACCTTGAGTCTTGTGAGCTCAATAAAAGATCTCATCAACTCGTTCTGTGTCGCCCTTCGTGTACTGAACGGGAACCCTCGTATCCTCGCATCGTTATGTTTCAAAATTTGTCCATCGTACGGTCCGAATAGTGTTCTTCGATTCGTTGCCCCCGTTGCTCGAATAAAGAGAAGCTCAGATGTATCAAGCAGTCCCTTCCACTCCTGGAGAAGATTGCGTACATCATCCACCAAAGCTTGTTCGTTGTACCGACGGATACTGGCACCGGCCGAGTGGGCATTTCCCTTGGAGTTGTCGTTGGCTGATTGCGAACCACCCTGCTTTCGTCTAGTCGTGTATCGATGGAATGTTTTGTGGGAAAGTACAGTAGCTTCGCGATTCATTGCGCCTGCGGAAGACTTGTTCTGTCGTGGCGGCAATGCTACGACCATGGCGGCGAAATGGCCACCGCCAATCATGCACAAGAAGAAGTGAGGACCTTTGTATGCCGCTGGTGGTGGTGCTGCACCATCTTTCGAGACTTTGGGTGCGGCTATTGGGTCCAACTGCTTCTTTCTAACGATTTCCACCAGCTTTGTCTCGTCGCGCAGCTCTTCAGGGCTGAGGATAGCCCTGTAGAGGCCAAAGTATGTGTTCGATGGGAGAACTGGTGAGCTGAACCAAATCAGAGGCGGATTGCCCTTGCCTCTGCGTCGTATGGTGTCTTCTTCTCCGTCATTATAATCTGCGGTTGGCGATGCGTACTTGTCGGTGAGCGTCGCCTGCTTCTTTAACAATGCCGTGAGTGTGGATTCCTTGCGACCCAGGTCGACCTCCTCATCCTCGGACTCTTCCGAGTCTGATCCCGATAGACTCTCGTCAAGGTCCCCGATCAACTTTTCAAACTCATTCTCGGATACCGGCTTTGCGCTGCGCAGCTTCTGCTTCAAGTTGTAGTGGTGCCAATCGGATTTCTGATGGCTCCGTTGATCGATGACGGTGGGGAAAGTGACTCCGCATAGTGAGCAAGCCTGTGACCCGACAAGATCGGAGGAGGCTGTGTCTTTCGAGGGAGGCGACGGAGGGGCTTGTTCGGGTATGGAGGCTTCGGGCTTTAGGGAGAGTGTTGTCAGGACTTCTTGGGGAAGATCATAGACTACGACTGGGTTAGTTGACGATGGCGGGGTAGCAGTCGCAGGGAATACGAACCGTAGAGAGGTCGCTTGAGAAGATCTGGTGCATTTCTTGCAGCCATTTTGAACTCAGAGAGAAGCCCTCGTGGCGATTTCAGATGTGAATTGTCGAATGACGGATTGATGGGATACTGTTGGTCCTCGTTTTGCGCCGTCGCAATGACTTAAAGCTCGGGATGGTGGGGCATCAATCAGCATTCAATTGATGACGAAGAGCTCGCTTTCGGAGATGACTCAGCCGGTGAACATGGTCAGACACAAGCCACAGAGGTTCAAGACGGGTGGCCGCCACAAAACCCCGCGATATGTGGCTTGACAGGTCCGGTGGGGTTTGAATAGAGGTTGGCAGCCACGTGATACAGCAGAGAAAGTAACGAATACCGCAGTAAGGTACATCTGGACAAGCTTGGCGGGGTTGAACAGGGGGGCATGGACGAAGCCAGCTGAAGTGACAGTATCCGTACCTAGGTTGGCGACCATCACGTCACCAAGCGTGGATTAGCTCCATGAGCCACCAGTGTGCCAACACTCCTTGGCTGAAGTGCTTGTTTGGATTTCTTGGCAAACCGCAGAAGCGCCATGGTGCTGCATTGTTAAGGACTGTCTTACCTGGGCTTACAGGCTTATCTTGTTTCTCCTCTGTGACCTTGTTGCACAATGAGGTCGAGTGTCGCTACTTGTACCCTCGTCATCGTCTGTCTGAGGCCTCTCTATATGGCGCAACGTGCAAGACGTGCTGGCAGAAACTTGGCCCGCGTCAGTGCACCCCTGGCCAGCTGATGATGTAACTCCACCGACCTGTGGGAAACTGCGAGCTGTATCGCGACTCCCAATCTTATGCCTCCTTGCCGCACCTCGACTAGCCTTTGCCAAGACCAGGTAGGACAGGCAAAATGATGGTGCCCGCCTGCTGGATGCAGCTAAGATAGGTGGTAAGGTACCACTCTGTTACCTTTGGTCTAAGCCACTATCGTCTCCCGATGGTCTCCCCTCTCCTCTCCTCCCCGCCCTGGTGACGGTTCCCTGCCTCTCTTCCTCGTGCGACCTTAGTTGAACTACAAGTAGCCAAGCTATCCCATTCACAATCCCAACCTGACCTGTCTTTATTTCTCCAACTTGAACCAAGCCTCCAAGATCGATCATCCTGATACACACTTCTGACCACTACTACATCTATCCCAACAAGTCAACACAACACATCTTTCATCATGGATTTCGTCAAGAACCTTGCTGGAGGCAACAACAATAACAACAACGCAGCCTCTTCCGCTGACCAACCCGAGAAGAAGGAGTCTGGCGGCTTCATGGACAAGCTCAACGGAATGGCTGGCGGTGGCCGGGAGAGCGAGAAGCAGGAAGACGGCCTTGACAAGGGTGCGTAACTATCCTCTGTAACACATGATCGCAAGACTAACACCACCCATAGCTGTCGACTTCGTCCAAGAAAAATTCCTCGGCCAAGGTCCTCAAGACAACGAGAGCGCCGCTGAGCAGGCCAAAGACGAGCAGATCAGCGATTTCATCCGCGGCCAGTACAAGAACACCACTGGCAAGGATATCCCCATCGAGGACAAGGACAAGAAGTACGGTCTGTAAATTATTGTATCCGTCAGTCAGGCATCTCATGGAAGATGAGAGCTGCGCTGCGCTTGAGTTCACGAATAAGGCGACCTGAAAACGGCGGTTAGACAGCCTGGACTTGAGGAGTGGCGGCACTCAGCACAACACACTTGGAAGAAGACCCTGGAATGGGACTTTGAGAGTTGTACCTACCTAGTAATACTACGAAATCACGACGTTAACGATTACAACATATGGGCTCTGTATTTCTACACAATTCCGTTTCTTTCGACCTTGATGCTTGAGATGCTACTTGAAGACAAAGCGAGACTTTCGACCAGCTTGCTGTCGGCCGGCCTCAAGTGACGTTGGAATGTATCAGTATACGAGGCGCAAGAGGTGCCTGCCTGCTGTGAAGCTTGTAAATTCGGAAAAGGATAATCACGGATACCTCGCCTACTCGGAACAAAGCTATCAAACAAGCACTTGAAGACATTGTCTAACTAAGGCGGGGGCTACAATGCTAGGTACCTATGGTCTTCGATATTACCCTTTGTAGTGGCTCTGCTGTTTCTCGTAGAACAATGGCACTGTCTAAGTGTCACAAAGCCGGCCTTCCACCATCAATGCTCTGAGATGGGGCACCGACGCTGCCTGACTACGAACATATGATGATTCTCATCTTGCAAGAGATGCCTTGGCAGCATTGCCGATACTGTATTTCTACGCGGCCTCTGACCCGCCACGTCCGATCTGACAGTGCCTTCAACGAAAACTAAGACGACGAAGTTCGCTACAAACCAACTTCAAGGCAGGTCCCTTCCGAAATTATCAGCATTTCAACAACATGTGCTTCACACAGAAGACTATCCATACAGTATGTGCCCATTCCGCAGTAGAGCTGATCGAGTGCAGAAAGTTTATCGGGAACAAGGACAAGACTTACCGCAATGCTTGCACCGTACCTCTCTGCCAGCACACCCAGGCCCTGGCCACCGTCATCGGCTCCTGCCAAAACTGTGAGGCGTTCTATAGAGACAGTGACGTTTCCTCCGTCAACGCTTCAGAACTCCTCGAAAACTACTGGAAGTTCAAGGCCGTAAAGAAATGGCATTGCCCCGTCGATCCCCTCATGATCCCTGCCTCGGCGCTTACAGAAACGAGCATGGAGCTACCATCATCATGGTACACCTTTGCGCGAAATGAAAGGGAACTCGGCAAAGACATGGTGATGGCTGCTTCCGTGCAGTCACTCGTCCATGCTCTTGGCGAGCCCATCACACACCCCTCTTGCGATCTGTGTCGAAGAAAACATCGTACAGATACCTGTCGGATGGCGGTCGGTGGACAGAGGGCGACTGTTAGTTGGGCCTCACGTCTCGCTAATTCCGGAGACATCTTCAAGACGTATGAATTCTCTCATCAGTTGAGCCATACCAGCAATGCGGAAGACGTGAACCGAGGTGATTATGGAAACGAGTCGGCCTTGTCTTCCGGAACGGCTCAGACACCACGGCCAGTCGCTTTTATCTCACCAGCGCTCCCTGCTCAGAGCTCCCCATCGCGTCGCCTGAACATCCACGAGCGCCGCGAGATTGAATTCCAGGAACGGCAAAAACTGTTTGCTGAGCTCGCAGCGAACCACGAGAAGGATATCCAAAGGCTCAGGGAACAAGCAGAGCTTGAGATAAGAGCAGAAGAGGAGTTCAGAAAAGAAATCGCAGCCTCTAGTGATACTACTGGTGTCACCGCTTCTTCTAGCTCGGTTATCTCGGATCATCTACCTCGTTCACCGTCTTCTTCGGCAGACATCGCGAGTGCCTTTCCCAGCTTTAGTGGTGTTCATTGCCCGTTGATTGACACTGATGAACACGGCGAGGATGACGCTTCGCTACACCCTCTTGACTATGACGAATCTGCTTATGAAGCTCTGACAGGCGGTACCAATGAAATTCGAGATGTACTGGAATTACGCCAGGCCACGATAGTGAAGCCGGAGTATGGCACCAACCTGCACTCATACCACGGCGAGATAGACGACATTGAAGAAGAGGACTCGAACGATCCGGCAAACTGTTTTTCAGCCAGCGACGTGAGATTGCCAGACATTCCCCCACTTTCTCCCTTTACAATTGCCGGCCTCAATGCACCAATCGAGGTAATAAAACGTTCTAAACCTCGCCCCAGCCCTATCATGCTGATGAAAGTAACTAAACTCTCACAGGAAAATCGGTCCTCTGAGAATGAGGCCCCGGGAACGGAGAATGGCAAGGGTAAGAACATCGCCGGCCCCAGTCATCCGGAATCGTTGAACTCAGCCCCACTCTCGGGGCCGGAGATCCGCCAGAGAGCGCCGCCGCGCCGGCCACGTGGACCCATGTATTGCGCAGAGCATGCTGGTGAAAGGGACCCCGAGTGTCACGGATGCCAGGCCGGTTGTTGGGTTGAGATTGGCTTGCCGCCGGGTGAGCATGTCGAGGAGACAGAGCCAGGGCTTATTTAGGGCAAAGGATGCCCGACTGGCTACTAGTAGGTAAGTACGCAGGTGAGTTGTCTAATGTAAGTGCCTACGCATGTAGCCGAGAATCTTTGAATGAAGCACTTGAGATGTTTCAATCCTCCTGTGAAATGACTTGATGTAAGACGAATCCTGCCATGTGCTTTTGATTGTGCTTCGGCTCATGCGGTATGAGGGACTGCGTGTGATGCTGGCGGATCGTATATGTATCCAAGCACACCAGAGGGGCAGCCCGATCTCGCTCAGCGACTCAAAATGCTTGTTGGGTAGGAAGCAACTCCATTCGTCTCGTAAATTGCAGAGCCAATGGCGTCGCCAACGTTTTATCACCAGTTGCTGCTGAGTCACAAGTTAGGGTTTACGACGTCAGAGCAGGAGCGGGGACTAAATCTAAAGCCCGAGGGAACTTACAAACTCATTTTCTTCCATCCAGACAACTTTACGAATCCCAGGGTCTTGCGAAAATATTGGGATCGTTAAGCTACATGCCACCGGGATAGATTACACCCGAAGGTTTGATGAAAATGGACGAACCTGGACAGGATCACCGAGATGAACTTCGGGATCGTTCATACAAGGGGACGTGTGCAACTCAACGGAGGAACAGGAATGCACCAGTTCCAGAAAGCACTAGCCAGCATCGCACTGCTTGTTTTACTTGCCGCGCAGCTAGACAGAAGTGCGATCGACAGACTCCTTGGTGAGCCCTCTCTACATGCCCAAACCCAAGCCCCTGAGCGAAGTAATCCATCACTAACGTCGCCTGCAGCTCACGATGCACTATTCAGGGGCACACTTGTCGCTACCCGCTGAAATCCAACCGAGGCAGGAAGGAAGGAAGCACAAAGTAAAAAAGACCTTTAGGTATCCATCCAAAGGTCTCTTGAAGAGGCTGACGGAAAGTCAGCAAGCCAGACACCGTTCAAAAGCTGTTGGACCGCATTAACGAAAGTCCTGTCCGGGACCAAGTCATCGCAGCCATCATTAACTCATCTCAAGCTCAGTCACGTCCTAACTTTTCAGCTCTAGAATCTTTCTCAAATTTAAGAGACAGTGTGCCAGCTCATTCGGATGCGTCAGAGGCAGAGGACACTGCTGTTGCTGCTCTTTTCGAGCAAAGTGAAGAGTCAGAATATGATGGGCCGCCGGACTCGACTCATTCCCCGTGTCCGTGTTCAAAGCTGAAAAAGGAGAGCTCCGTTGTGTCTCCCCTGCACATAATGGCAGCTGCTTTTACGACAAAAGATACGAATTTCGCAAACCAGAATGCCGAGACGGCCTTGCCACATCTGTCAATCGATGCAGTCGGGCGACGCGGCAACGCGAGCTCGATGAACAAACGACTGATAGAGTACTTCAGTAAGCCGACACCAGCTCGAACGTTTTGTTCTTATGATATGTTAGATATTGACTCATTGTGATCTAGCACCTCGTCTAATGAATGATACGGACTGGCAAGTCCTGGCGTCTCAGTCGATCAACAGCACACTGAAGTTGGAGACCACCGCTTGTGACCCTGTGACTGCTCGCCTGGCGGATCAAGATGATGTGTCATTGTACTTTCAGCTGTTCGTATTTAAGGACCCGTATTGATGATCTACTTACCGAAAAACCTTGCATCTAGGTTCTTCCAGACGCGCAACCCGCATCTAGGGCTCCTGGACCCAGATCTACATACCCCCAAATACGTCCGTCATGCATCCTTCACCCTGTTTTCCGTCGTTTGCGCTCTGGGATGCGCCATTTCGACACGTCCGCGGGATCGGATCTTGTACCCAACTCTACTCTCCCTGGCTGAAGCGAATCTGGCTTGGTCTATCGCGGTGCCAGTGAGGTCACTAGAGACGATCCAAGCAATCCTCGCAATGAAGTACTGGGCACCAATGTACCAGAGACAGGGAGACGATCCCCATTGGCTTCACATTAGTCATGTAAGATTACAAGAGAAAGAATTCAAGGAGATTATTATGCGCTAACTCTATAATTCTTTTTCCACAGGCTGTACAACTTGCAAAAGAACTCGGAATCAACAAGTCGACCACAATCGCTGAGCTTGTCAAAGCTTTGGCTCCCGACAATACTATCGAGATGAAAGAGCGGATCTCACGCAATCTTGAAAGGACCTGGCTATATGTGTTCATAGCCGACAAGAGCTTCGGTATCGTCATGGGCCGCTCCCCGATTGTGGCTTGGAAAGAGCTCCCGCCTTGTCCATGTCAGTGGTGGAGGAATTCGATGACAACACCTCTTGATCGTATGGTTAGCGGTATAATTGAGATTAGGGTTCAGCTGGTGAGTGAAGACCTCTTTTTATTGCCATCTCTCCTGTTTCTCTCGCTTTAAACCAGTGTCTGTGTCAACACATCAGATTACAACGCTGATAATTGAGATGAACAGCTCGAGTCCATAAAGCAGTTGGAGCGGGTGAAGAAGACTGCTGTGTCCATTTCGACTTGGCACGCTGCAAGCTACGATGTTCTCGATCGAACGTACAAGATCAGGTGCTATGAAAATGACGGGTCGTCTACACCGACGTTGCCTATCCTCGCTTTCTACATAAAACACAGTCTCATGATTCTCAACGCACAGGCTGCAAGGGAGTTAAAGAGACTCGGGAGAGCAACAGCCTCAATTATTGCCGCAGTTGATAGCAAGGCGTTTGAAACCGCACGTCAACTTCTAGATCTGGTTTTGCATGATCAGACGGTCATTGACATTGGGTTGGGATGGCACAACAACCAGTTTGTAATGGTTGCCCACGCCATGACGGAAATTGTCCAAGTAAGTGGCCTTCTAACATTAGACACATTTTTCGAGCACTGACTTGTACTTTTAGGCTTTGAGGCGAGGAAACTTATCTTCTGTTGATCACGGAGCGGCGGCGTCCCAGATGCGGGCCATCTCGATATGGCTTGAAGAGAAAGCGCAGGCGCTCCCAGCTACATCTATCGCCAGCCTCTACTCTGTTTTCTCTCGAATGCTGATCTCCGGACTAGATGGACAGACAGGCAACGATACACAAAGAAAGCAAGATCACACTTCTTACGAGATTCCAGACAGTTTCATGACCGACTGGTCACGGGCCGTTGACGGCGCCTCTCTGAACCCAGAGATTGGCTCGATATGGGGTTTCTAGTCAACGAAGACTCGTTTGTTGACCTCGAGAATGTAGACATCACCGACCACAACGATAATGCTGCTTTCCAGTTCCCATGAGTCTCTCATCTGGAAGAAGTTTGGAGAAGGTCAGCTCCGCCATCAACACCGAAGGCCTGGGCCGGTTGTGGATCCTGGCACCCACAAATTTCAGATCTCTAGAAACCGTAACAAATTCTCGACAATCTCGACGAGGGTGGCAGGGAGGATCAGCCATAATCACCAATATTATTGATGGCATTCAGGCAGTTGGTGGAATATTTTCAAATTCACATCTACTAACTGTCACATACGACCATACCCATTGGAAAACTCGGGATCCCGTCCGCTCTCCCATAGATAAGCCAATGAGGGCCGGATTAGTAGTTGGGTCGGTGACGACCAGCGAATACCTGGTGTTGTATGTTTTTGCGCTTTTTGTTTTGGTGAAGCTATCGCGGCTTTGTTATTATAATAGTCGCACCATGGTATAGGATTTAGGGATTTAATAACCTTTATTTATATTTCAAACTTAAGTTGTTAAATAAACTAAAATAAATCTTCTAAGCCGTAAGTTTTATAATTCAATATGACTATAACTATTTTTAAAGAGTATAAAAAGGTCTCAGAAGGTTTTATTAATAGGAGGTTAACTATTATTATTATTATTCCTGCTACTACTATTATTACTTTCTTTATTATTACCACTAAGGTACTTCCGCTTCTATCCTTATCGTACTTAGTTCGATATCCTTATTGTATTCATGGCCGAATAATCCAGGCACAGACACAAACACTGGTTGAAAATGATTGGTAATATAATCACCTATTATATCCAGCCATCTTGTCGGCGACATCACGGTCAACCTCGAGCTTTTCGCCGACGCTATGGATGGTAGGGAGAAGAGTATCCGCAAGGTGCGCGAACTCAAGAACATCATGACGAGAGACCCTGATGAAAAGGTTTGGTCATGAATGAATCTGGGATCTAACATGAACGCGAGCCAGGCTGATACAGCGGCAGCCTCAGACACGGGCTACCCTGAGTGTGACGAAGAAGATCAACATTAATGGTCTCGACATGAGAAAACTCAAACAGGATTGACAGCTCAATGGCTCACCTTACATGGCCACTCGCACGCAGCGTGTCCAGATCGGAAGTCTCTTATTCAACCCACACAAGCACTATCAAAAAAATCTGGCCTTGTTCCTGATATTCCACATGTCTGGTCATGACTGGATCACCTTCCATTTCCGAATAATCGTATGCGCCCACACCTCAAGATTCATCTTCCTACCTCCATCTCTTCATCGCCAAAATAACCAAAATCTCGGTCCATCACACCATGTCTTCAGCACTTCTCGACGACGAAAAGCAATGGGATTCAAAATGGGATAACCTGCCCAGAGAAATAAGACTTCTTATCTTACAAGAAGAGATGGAAGATGGTTGCCCACTAGCCCCCTTGGCCACGGTGTCTCGAGAATGGCAAACAGATATGGAGCGACACCACTTTGCTCGAATCAGACTCACTCCGTCACACCTCACCACCCATTTTCGTACCATAAGTCAAAGAAACCGAATTCTCGTCGGCTACATCTGGTTTCTGCTTGGGACTAGACGAGTACGACTGCACCACGTGCGCGCTCCTTCGCCCGGAAGAATGGTTTCAGATGAGTTTGAAGAGGCATCTACGATCAGCGGCAGAGACAAGTGTCCCATCACCGCGTCATTCCAGGACCTTTTCTCGATTCTCCGCAACTGGGAACCTCACGGCGATTTGAAACACGACATTAGTCTCTACTCGCCCAGCGACTCGAAACATTGGTTTCTATATCTGACCTTTTTGCCCGATACTCCTTCGGACATACCAGATAATCATATTGTCGACAAGGCAATGGCACATCGAGACTATCACGACCCTGAACATGGCTGATTACACGGCTCTCGACATCTCACCTCCATGGGGCCTCAGGAAACTGTTCCATCTGATTATGGAGCAGGGGCCGTTGACAGTGATCAAGAAGAGCTCGAATGGCGGGACAAACTCCCACCAGTCCCAGCCGTGACCAGTCTACTTCTCCGACAACAGAGCCGCCGGAGATGGGAACCAGAGTCGCTGACACACATGTTTGCCCAGCTTCCCACACTTCAGGAAGTCCAATACGAACCGTGGAGGGAATGGGATAATCCGACGCAGAAGTCAACAGGCAGAGGTAAGCTATTACTGCGCGACTCCCCCTGGTGGACCTTCAAAGCTGTTCCTCGCTTTGATATGCGAACTTCAGTGAGAATGTGTTGATAAAGAAGAAATGAGAGAAGGTACAGGCTTGATTCCTTCTATGGGTGAGTGGGCAGAAGTGCCCTACCAAATAGGTCTCTAAGAACAAAGGTAAGGATACTGAACAAGGCAGATACATCTGGCCTAAGGCAGATGTGTCCAGCCCCTTCCAGGCTGATCCCAACAAAGCAACAGAAGGTCTGGGAATCCAACTGATAATTATTGATTTCCCCGTCCTTTAGGTTACCAAATTCTTTTGGACTCTATCCGACGTTCCAACAATAGCCTCAAACGACTTGTCGTCTTGGAGAACTTCAACCAACAATACCCAGCTAATATGCAAAGACGCGAAGTCCCCTCGGGGGAGCAGATGTCGGTACACACGCCCTTCGCAAGCCTATGCGAGATATTGGCCAGATGATTGCGCTCACCAGCCTCAGCCTCGAACAACTCTCAGAGTCCTACATCACAGACGCCAGCCACTTCTTCGAGATCCGTCTCGACTGGGCGTGGTCCAACCTTAGATCGCTTGCTCTCCCTGCAAAAATACTCACGCCTCATGAAGACTCAACCGAGATTGGAGCCATACTTCTGGCAGCAGCGGCAGCAGCTAAGAAGATGCCCCAACTAGAAACCATGGAGGTTTGAAACCGACGAAAGGGCCTGGCAGCGCTGTTCAGGTACCAAGCTCACCGTACCAAGCGGGAAGCTGACCTTTCTTGGAGAGGCACGTGGAAGTTGGCCATGGACTCATCCTTACTGCAGGCCTGGGAAGCTGTGATGCATCAGTATGATATTTTGAGACTTGAGGTTACCGAGGATCGGCTGGATGAAGCTGGTATCGAGTCTCATGGGGATGCGATCCAGCACTTGAAATTTTCAAGCTGGGTCATTCGGCCAGTCTCGATGCAGCAGACTCAGATAGAACAGAAAGCCTTGGAAAGCCTAGCCATAGTTGAGCAGGCAAAAGAAACTCTGAACCGTTGAATAACAGTGAATAATGGGAGGCAGCGAAAGTTAATATTGAACCTAGCCTTCATCTCCCCAATTTGAATAAAATGGCTTACGCCGTGCAACATGTAGACTGCGTCCTTTAGCTTTTGGAAGAGAATGAAGAATGATACTATGGCATTGATGTCCTTCCAGCCCATACTGCCCTATACATCCCCCCCGTTAATACTGCCAATGCCAGGGACAACCGCCATCCTCGCCGTCATCCTGTCCTCACCAAGTCATCTTACCAAAGTCATCAGATGTAGTCTCTCCATCGAGCGCGCCTATGGCAAGTGGCCATCCAACCACAGGAGATCGGATTGGTAATGATAGATCGCTTGGAAGAAGTACGTGTTCGACTTATCCCATCTCCTCAGATGACATTGAGAGCAGCGACCCCTGCGTAAACACTCATCTGCATTACTTTCCATTCGTCCATAGATCGTTCTATGGGACCAGGAGCTTCTCTGGGCATGTCCAATACTTCGATACTAGCGAGATTGCCCGAGAACTGATTGAGCCGCATTGCTCGCAAGGATCACAGGAACTTCCCAACTTGTCTCTGCTCAACCTCATCCAATCATCAAGCCGACTAACTACTCACGTTTGTCACAACTCGACTCTGTCTCTGCGAACTAGAAGATATGAGAGAAGACATGATATTTCATTCCAAATTGCTATCTAAATTGACGACAATATCCGGCTTCATGCTTCACAGACTCACTCCAACGAATTTGCACAACCTCGATAGATACTCGACTTTCGCAGCCGCCAAGGCTGGGGATCTACCCCAGATCAGCGATAATCATGTGATACAGGTATCCGTACCACAATGCTCAATTTCGATCTACAGTTGTGCTGTAAAGATTCGGATTAGGGTTTGGGTAACCACACATGTGATGCGACTTCAGCTTTTGGCGAAAACGCATCATGATCTACATGAGATCCCGATTCACGTTCACGGCCCATGGACTCCGACTTGTCACCGCCTCGAAACCTTGCGGGATCGACTTCTGAACAATTCGATCAAAGCTGGAGGGGGAGTCTCCGCCTCCAGAAGTGGACCGCCCCCAGACTGTTGAACTTCTTGACGTCATGCCCCGTTGCTGATTCTTGACATATCGTGGATTCTTGGGATGTTTCGCAAGTAATGCTAGGCAAGGTTTACGTGGCAACATTCACCAGAACCGAAACTCATCAATTGATGAAAGGGTCACATTCTGAAAATCAACATGCGAGCCGCGCGGTGTGAGAGCTGCCAAAAGGGCTCGAGCCAAGCCCGACAAGTCAGATCTGTGGGCGGGAACGAGCCTTGTAGGCGAGTAGATCGTCGTTGCCATGCTCCTGTTCCACTTGTGCGAGGAGACACTAAACCCGACCACCGACTAGAACTAGGCAGATACCCTCTGGGTAAAAGAGGTGCAGAATCACTTGTTGATCTGTTTTGATGCTTGCTTTTTGCCACCGGGCAATCCGCATCTACAGTTTTCGTGGTCTGCGATTGATCGAGTGAGGGAATGCCCGAGCCTGGAAAGAGATCAGCAAAGCACGGGCGATCGTTACCCCTGAGGCTCCATAACATTGATTCGTTGTCGTTCTGTTCCTCTTTTGAGGAGAAGAGAGGGGGGATCATCTTGGAGTCTCCGGACTGCCCAAAACACATGACTCCCTCTGGCCCACAACACGAGCAGCATTAACTTGGGCCCCTTTCCAGGCTGCAGTATCTGTAAATCGTGACCCCATTCAGAGGATGTGAATTTCAGCGAGTGAAAGAGAACAAGATAACAACACCGTATACGACAGATTCTTGACGCCGCGCGTATGTCCGCTTAGATGGGCTTAGAGCCTAGATCACGTCGTGTCGATGAAAGGTCGAATGTTACGCGGCAAATCGGCACATTGCAACCCTTCAAGGCTGTAAATAGAGTTGTTGAGGGTACTGAACGGCCGATAGTCTTTCGGAGGAAAGCGCGATTCCTCGCATACGATCTCAGCTGGTCCCTTGGCCTTGGCGGAATTGTTCCTCGGGAGCTGAATGACAGTTTCCTAGTGTTTCATCGACCTGCTTTGGGAAGAAGGCGTCTTTCTCGGAAATGAAGCTCTCATGCCCGTGTGTCTGTCAACCAGCAAGGTTGCGTCAATGCGGCCCAAGAAACAAGACGGGCGGCCTCTGCCCTGGCGGGAACCTCAACGCGATGGCAGAGGCCGTCGAAACCTAGAGACGTCGCGGAAGCTGTGCGGAACCCGTAGCGCGGCGCTGTAGGCATGAGCGTTCGAGATGCGCCCTTGAGAAGAGTCTGCGGGGAATGGCCCTTGCCGCAGATCTCGGAGACCAAGGCGATCAAGTGGGCTGTGTGTCGCGATGGAGTCGTCGAGATTGACCTCGCCACGTTGTCAGGTCGCGATGGCGTCGACTGGTCCCGACGCGTTGATGAAACCTCTGCAGACAACGGGCCCTAAACCTGCGCGTTCCTGAAATAGGGCATCTGTTCGCGTCTTAGCTTGAGGGAAACTCGGTTTCTGGGACCATGATGGGATGGCAGAGGCCATAGACCGTGGACCGTGAGTCTAGAGCATAGACAGTCCGTCTGAGCTCCATTGCGCTCGGTGACCGGGACTCAATGAATAGCTCAGCCTCGGAAAAGGAAACCCGCACCATCTAGACGAAAAACAGAAATTCCTCCGCTGCGAGCCGAAGACGAGAACTTGGATGTACGGATTGATAGGAGCGCGTAGCAGGAGGCGTCTTCCGTCAAGCCATTGCCCAAGCCATTATCTTTTCTTTGCCACAGTCGAAATGGGGTAAACCATTGCTTAGACAGTTATCAAATGACCGGCGGCCGATATGGCGTCCTTCAACGAGCAAAAGGCGTTGTGTCTGTCACGCCTGTGTGCTGTGGGTGCGGGTGGTCGTCGTTGTCGTTGGATACAAGTATAATTAGCGTGTGCCCAACAGATGTTCTCGAGGAGCCCATCAGAGGCGTCAAGTGATCTTTCAAGCCTAAAGGACAGGCAAAGGCCACAGTTGGTCAATGTGCGGGAAGAGGTCAGGTTTGAAAGGCGCTGGCGGGTTGTGTGACTCGTAGAGTTCATGAGGCGTTGCGAGGTGTCCGAATCGAGCGAAGCCGAGCCGGGTTCGGGCGTGTTGCTTGCATGCCGGTGTGCCCATCCCCGTTCGGAGTTGGCGGCCACGCCCTCGGGATTAGCTGCAGGGCCAATTTCCTCAAACGGGCATACACGGGCCGCACAGTGAGCAGAGTGGCGTCGGTCTTGCTCGTAGCCTCGTGTTTGAGCAGCCCGTCCCGTTGTTGAAACATACGCACTAACATTGACTCTAGACTAAGCCATTTCAAGGCCTGCGTTTTCCCAAAGAAGTTGCCAAAGGAGCCAAGCCTGTGGGTTGGAGAATTGACTTTAATGGAGTTGCCGCTGCGGGAGCTGGTACTGCGTATGCTAGATGCAAACCAAAGACGAAACGTGCTGGTTGGTGCTAATGTGGCATTCCACCGATCTTTTTCTCTGGGAATGAGAAGATATTCGGCCGACTTGATGACAGAAGACGAGTGTGTTAGTTTGAGAGAAACAGACGTTTTGTGGTGGGGAGAGAACCGCGTCGTGGTAGTACGCAGGTAGTTCAATCGTATGTGGGTGAGTGCGTCCGAGACCGCTAGGAAGTGACGGGAGTCATCGACAGTGACGGAGCAGAAAAACGCACGAGGATAGCACGGAGGATGGGGCAACTTGAGAGACGCTCGATCAGCTTCTCGTCGGGCTCGGAACGGCATAGTAAATGAAAACGAATGGATACTGTCACGGCGATGTGTTGTATGTTGCTGGGCGCTATAACAGTCAATTAGATGCACTGGAAAGAGGAACGAACCACGGAAGCCGGGGTCATACAGAGGTATTTCGGGCATCTGGCGCCATTACGTAGTAAGCAAGCAAGCAAGCAGACTGCTAGATGCGTCGGTTGTGGGTTCCATCAGATCCATCGACTGGCGCAGACAATCAAGGTCAGGCGTTGCAGAAGCCGGCTCCGACGCAGCAGTCAAGGTCTCGGCAAGGGACGATCGTCAAAAGATCATTTGATGTGCTGACGGCGGTTGGACGGCTCTCAGAGGGACGAGCTTGTCGAGGCACCAAGAGCTGCGGCTAAACCGTTTGTGAGCGCCGCCAGCCCACAGGCTCATCAAACATGGGATCTCTGATTGAGTGCTCTCGGACCCTCAATGTCTGCGCGTCGGCCCCCTCCCCTTTTTTTTATCAATTTGTGCACCGCCGAGCCCGCCGTGGTCAGAACTTGGCCCCTCGCTATTCGGATCCCCTAGGCTCGTCTTGGATTGTTGGTGGCCTCGAGCCTTGGGCCGTGCCCTCGTTTGTTAGGTATTTGCATGCGTATTTTCTCGGTTTAACTTTCAAGGGGGAAGGGGGGTGTTTGTCTTTGGCGCCAATCGGCATGGTGAGATGTAGCGATTTGGAGACTTTTGTGCGCAGACAAAAGCTGTCCCCAAGGTGGTTGGGTTCCTCGAGGCAGCGTGCTATACAAGACGCGCCGGGCCTTGCGGGAACTGAGCCAGTCTCGCCGAAGGGCCATTGCTGGCGGCTCCAGTATGTCGAAGGAGGCGGCCCGTCGGATAGAGCCCGAATAGGGGTTGGTGGAGTGTCCCTACTCCCACGTTCACAGCGAGTAATCAGTCAACGACCCGGTGATAGGGTTCACATCCAGCAAGGCGCGAGAAAAAGGGTGGACGACGATGGCGTCTGTGGGGGATTTTCATAGCGACCCGCAATATCAGCAGTATGAAGCGACCACGGACGATGATGGCAAGCTGTCTTCGTACTCGAAAGGTAGTGCACAGAGTGTCCGTACTTTGCAGGGTATCCATCCATCCGTACTGTGTAAAGTTGTAAACAAGCTTGTGTGGCTTATTCGGACCCCTAACTTGCTGAGAGCCCGAGACGCCTTGCTTTCGTAATGGGCCGATTTGGAGAGTTTGATATTTCTTCCTCGAGCGCTGGAACTGGCGCGTTTGTCCCGTCGGAGAAGAGCAGACATTTCAATATTGCCCACTCGGCAGCGGGACCCTGATGCTCGACCCCGTTCGTAAGGACCCCCCCCCCATGCTCTTTCGCAAGGGAGTGCTGGGATGACAATGAATCGGCCTGGTTGGTTCGTCAGGCGAATGGCTTCATAGAGGTATCCGTACCGTGGACGGAGCTTTGCCGGCCATTGGAAGTTGGCACCGTTTTGCGTTGTGCACCTCTGCGGGTTTGACACGAGGTAGTATGATGTATCCGTATGCTAGGGCAAAATTCGGATGAAATCAGCCCAGTCATCTGGTTTTCATGCATCGTCCGATGAATAGCATGTCCATGGCGAGTTTGGCAAGAAGAAAACGAACAAACGTCCCAAAGGGGAAATGCATTTGAAACATGCCGGGATCAATGGTGAGGAGTGAAGACGAGAAGCTGAAAGGACGAGGGGGTTCGAGATGTGCTGCAGGAGGTTGAGCGGTTCGTCTGAAGAGGCGAGGTCAACCGGGGTCTTGTACGCAGTAGTGCTCCCATGTGGATGGAAATATTATCAGGGGAAGCAGCGGAGAGACGTGGAGGCGAATCGCACCTGCATCCAGACGCGTAAGGTACGAAGTGAGGTACATATTCCACAGGTTTCATACGGAGTCCAGATAGGTACGGTACCTCGCGAAGTATCCCTACTCCGTACCTGCCCTGGACGTCTGTGGCTGGACATGGATTGGATGGCAACGGCACAGGCGCAGCAGTGAAGGGCAGAGGCAGGCATAACGGGGCGGCGCTTCGGATCCGACTAGCTGGGCGAGCGCCCGCCCACAACTTACAAGACCCGGTACGGATACAGTAAAGTAAGAACAAGCAAGGGACCTTCCATTCACCTTCCGCCGACAGCCCACACCTTGCCGTCTTTGCTCTTGCTTCTCCCATCCATGACCTACCACGCCTACCTCACCTGAAGGTAGGCAAGGTGAGAATAAGGTCCATCGACATATACCCGTTGCCGAGCCTCGCGATGTCGACAGCTAACCGCAGTCTGCCCGGACCACATCTTACCTGAACATACTTTGTACTATGTGTTCATAGTCATCCTCGCCTTGCGAGTCACTAAGGTACATATCCTACCTGACCTTACTCAATGGGTACGAACACCTTGGGCGAGTAATGAGGAGCCCCTCGGCCTGCCCGTGGTACTGCTGGTTCACGATATGTACTATCCGAATTCCCTTGCCAATCTTAAACGCTGTCAGCAGCGAACCAAAAAGCGACATCAGATAGCGCAAACGTTGTTGGTCGAGCCTCGTCCTTGGTCAAGCCCCCAATATGACCCATCAGGGCCATACGGGGCCGCGGGCGTGAAATGTCCCAATGTTTGCACCATGGTGTTGCCACTGGCTGTCTGTGCATCGCGTCACTCGATATCTTCCCAAGGCCCAAGGGGGTACGGAGTTGCGAACTATGGAGCGCGGACTGCGGACCCTGATCATTCATGTGAGACTCGAGTCATCTGCCACTATGGCGACAGGACTCAATACGTGCGTACGCAGGACACACGATGTGCCTGCATATCCTATCCACTTTGCATGGCATCGTCCCAACATAGCACTCTGGAAGAATACAATTTGGCAACTGCAGTACGTGAAAAGGGGAGAGCCCAATACAGTTGAGACATAACAGCGACGGTGGAGAGAAAGACTATCAGAGGCAGCCTCGACCCTCAGAGTAGCAAGCAGGCTGCAGCACTCATAGTCTGGTGTCCAGAAAATAGTGGAAGAGAGGAACCGACAAAAAGGGCACAGAGATCCATGGATCCATACAGAGGGGTCCGCAACGGGGCCTCCTGCCCTTAGGCGGCTTTCCGAGGACCAACTGCAAGGTACAAGCGCGGGCGGATCGCGCAACGAACACAGCGAACACCCACAGCAGACTTGAGCGATTCCATTGCAAGTTTGGTTGCCGTGAGATGGCAGGACATGACACAAGAGGGCGGCGCTGTGTGGGGCACCAGCGCTTGCGATAGAGAACCAGAGTCTGAAAGTCTGAAAGTCTCAATGTGTCCATCTGTGTGGACGTGCACGACCTAAAGAGGAAAAGGCTTTCTCGGAGCCCGGCTGATAGCATTGATAGCTCGATGTCAAAGTCGACGCTCGTTGCCGTCATCACGAGCTTGCTGTACGTATAAAGTGATTGTATGCGTAGCCCGAGACGTGTGGTTGGTGTCAGATATGTTGATGCTAATTCGAGAGCTGTTGGCTTCGTGGGCGTGTTGGGGGGAGATTGCGCGCGCCATCCAACTAAGAGTTGAGCAGGGCTTGCTTGGTCGACTGGGTGGCTGTTTCCTCGCATTCGGCCCTCGTCTTCTTCGTGTCTTCTATTCTCGATTGTGTATTCCACATCACGTAGGCCGTGCCCAGCCCAGGTTTCCGGATCTAGTTGGATGCTCCAAGTAGAGTAGTGCGTTGAGGGTATACGTAAGGTATGGCTGACGGGAGTTGAAGGTCCAAAAAAAAGACGAGACGAGCCGATGAGAAGAGCCGGTTCCTGGCAACGAATCGAATGGTACCGTCCCGTCCGCGTCCACTTCCCATCCAACGTCGACAATCACATTCACATTTCACACCCAGTGCCCACTACTCCGTGCCTTAGTCTCTTTTAGACCAAGACCAAGGTCCTCCCCGCGCCCGCGTCTCTGCCAACTTTCAAGCGCGACGTGATAATGTGAGACGCGCCGCTAGCTCCGATCGGGAGCTGATGTGCCGCTGGGAGATTCAAGTAAGAAGCAAGATGAGGCAGACTTTGGCGAAGCTGCTGTGAGCTAGCAACGGCGACGCAGGTACCTCATCAGAAAGGGACGTTGAGATGGTAATGTAGCAGAAGAGGGTTGGCGCAACTTGCAAGGCGTGGTGCGACGAGAGACATTACCCTCTGTTGAGGCAAAAGATAGTCGGCCAATGCGTATCGTATTGGTTCTTGTGTCCCGTATCAGCAAGAGTCGGTGGCCACTGGCCAAAAGAAAAGAAAAAAAAAAACATGTATCCTTCGCGAGGTACGGATACATTGGCGACTCTGTGCTCTGTACTCCGTATGCGCAATCCGTACCTTAGCTTGAACAGGTCTCAAATGGACGATGGGCTGACGTATTCGTGGTTGCACACAGTAGTGTTGAAACGTCCCTGAGGGAAGCTGTCGCCGTGGATGGCCCCACAGCAGAGGTTTTTGCAACTCGCATGTGAGGGCGTGAATTTCTGATGTACGGAGTACTATGTATTCGCATGTATTCGAAGTTTTGTGTCATGTCTTGCTCTTTGGAGTTTGGAGGCTTTTGGCTCTTTGGGTCGATAGTCATGGTGAACAGCACTCCGTCCAATCAAACTTGCCATCCAATCAGACCCAAGTTTGTGGCTAATTGTTTCCCCTCATCCTTCCCATCCTTATCCCGTCATGTTATTAAAGCTGGCTCAAATCGGCAATGGGTCCCTGCCACTGATCCCTGTCGCTTCCTGTGACTCCCCTTGCACATCATCTCATGGTCTCCGAAGCTCACTGGGTGATCCCTGCCATGCATTTGGGCGGGACTGCGGGTGCCTGAGCAATGGGCGATGGCAGAGAGAAGGGTCACAGGCGTCTTCTGCTGCACTGCACACAGTAAGTGCCAGGCCGTGGTGAGGCGACGCTGAGCGAAAAGAAGCTCTTTCGAGCATGGCTGCTTGGCTGCTTGGCCCCAAGACCCCGAACAAATACACCCCTTCTTCGATGGGGGAGGAAGTACAGAGTAGAGGCCCCTATTCATCGAGAACGGACGTAGGAATCTGGGACCAGGAACAACCTCTAGGCACGCAGCCCGCCATCCTATACATTCCCATGCCTTCGAGCACACTGACTACATAGGCAGGCAGGCAGACACCTGGCACTTCAGTACAGGTATTGATACAGCACTATGAAGTGTGCTGCAGTAGCTGCTGCTGCCAGCACCTCCGCGGCCCATGAGGTTACCTGCTTCTCTCTCTGCTCTTGTTTCGAAACGCTGGGCCGCCCCGTGGCGTATCGGTGAGCAGTCCTGAATTTGTTTCAGGTGATAATTTGGCCAATCATAGCGAGGCAACCGTCAACGTCCGAGTAGGCTCTCATGAAGTCTCTTGATTTGGCCAGTTTATTCGCGGCTGTCTGTGAGGCATCCCATCCACCAGACCAGACACTCGCAGTCTCGCATATTCGTACACACACACAGTCGTTCCTCTGGCCCCCGCGCTGCTGGGCCTGATGCTGCGCCATTATCGTTCAGCTGTGCAGCATCGGCACTGGTGCAGCGGTGCTGAGTAGTGTCGATGAAGAAGCCAGGGTCGACACGGCGGGTGGAGGAGAAGTATTGGAAGAAAGTGGACTAAAAGAGAAGGGTCAGAAAAGGTACCTCAGACAACAGACAACATCCGTATCCGTCGGCCAGAAAGAAGAAAGAAAAAGGAGTAGGGGAGGGGCTGGTAATTTGCCGTTGGGAAGAAGCCCGTTACCCAACGATGCAGCGTGCATTGCGCCACCATGGACAACCTAAATTCACTGCGGATGAGATGGAAGAAAGTCATCGGCCGACGTAAACGTGGGAAAGCAAAGGAAAATGGCAGTAGAATTGTGACCCTAGACTCTATTGGCCTCTGGCGCGGAGTGCACGATGCCTCTATCATGTCCCTTTGGCATTAGCCTCGATGGAAAAGCGGGGAGAAGGGGGGTGTCGAGACATCGAGACGTGTATCCGTATGGAGTATGAGGTAAGTAGGTAAGGTAGGTAGTGTAGAATGTAGAGTACCTATCTCGCCTAAGCTACGCAGTCTGGCTTCTTTCTTGCCTTATGTAAGTCAACTTCCTGAACTAACCAAGTCGATGAGGGAAGTGCATTCGATACTGCTGAGGTACCGACACCGCAAATTCAAAACGCGGTTCCGAGGGAGTTGCAACTTTTGCTGCTTGCCATTATTCCCCCTTGCTCTTCCAACCCTTGCCTTCCATACGGTTGCTCGTTGCTTCTTCTTCCATTGCATCTCTCGCTTGTCTCTCGCTTGCTTCCTAGCGCGTGCCTCTAGCTAGGTCGGAGGCTGGAGCAGTTTGACGGGATATTTGCGCGTACGGAGTAAGGCAACGTGAAAGGTACGGACGTCGGAAGGCCATACGTGCCTTGCCCGTTTATTGCTAGCGGGCAGCGGAATTAGACCTGGATCCGTTGCTTGCCTTCATTGATTGCTTCCCTTTGAGGTCCAGCAACAAGAGTGCCCCTGGGCAGTCACAATCTGTTGCAAGTTCTTGTCAAATCGAGAAGCTGAAAAGCGTTAACCCCACGCAGTCACGACTCACGTTTGTGACTTGAATTGTCATCATGTGATGAGTTCAAACTTGAAAGCGATTGACGGGAATCTTGGGACCGAACCTTCCTCAAGTTGATTGACATGCTAAACTAAGGTAAGGTACCTACCTACTGTACTTTTACTCAGGTACGGAGTACGTAGGTAAGGTAGTGTAAGGTACGTCAAGAGACCTTACCTAAGCACGTGCTAAGGTGACTTGGACCCAAGGTTCCAAGGTGAGATTGGCTCGAGCTTTGACGTGCCGACTTGATTAATTTTTTATGATCATCTTATTCCCCCATTTCTCCATACCCCCGTTCCTTTCTCTCACCTTGTCAGTCATGATCCCAGTCGCGTCTCTTGGGCCCAGGTAGATCCCTCGGCTCACTCTCCCATTGTCCATTGTTTCTCTTTTTCGTCGCCTTTTCTTTCGCTCCCGTTCCCGTCCCTATTCCTTGCATCTCATTCCATCTGGCGGCCACGGCCCAACTCTTCGTAGGTCCCGTCCCATTGCATCGCATCATCACTTGCATCCCCTGCTCAGCTCCCTCCGCCCGTTCACATCTTTTCTCCTTCTTTTTTTTTCTCTCTTGGTTTTAGTGCTGTTTTCCTGCACTCTTCGCCCCCATAAACATACTTGTAGCATCCAATTGCCCAACTGCCTCCTACGATACGGATGCTGTTGCACGGATGTGCTTGAATTCTGTCCTTTGTACTGCGAAGAGGATGAGATGAATTTAGTCCCCTGAACCCAGCGAGGCTGAACTGTCTCTCCAACCCTCCGGGCAATTCTTGGTTTCTGGTTTTCGTCCCTACTATTCCCGTCTGGTCTCTTGATTGATCCTCTTTGGACAAACAGACGTTCGTCCAGTGATAAGCCAACAACCTACCGCTTTTTTTCATCCACACCCCTGTCACTCCCCTCCACCCCAAGGCAAGATAAAAAGTTTTTAAGTAGCCTGAGAATGGGCTAAACCGAGCGTTTCCAGATGTAGTGAGAGAATTTGTCGTCCCAATGGCCGCATCAAACGCGCTATACTCGCTGTCTATTTCATGATGGTGGTGTAGAGTATGAGCCGAGCGCGCCGTTGGTGGACAAGATGTCGGTCTGCAGTCGGCAAACGATGACGCGCTGAGAGGTTCGTTTCATGGCGGGATCGACCCTGCTCCATGCTCAAGCCCTCTTACAGTTCAGTTGCGAACTTGCGATATGTATCCGTAGTTCGTACCCCCCCTAGTTCTTCCCCTTGTTTCTACGCCCCCTCTACTTTCAAGACCTGCACAGACGGAGCATCACAGCACTTTACCTGCTTCAACGCCTTACGGGCCTTGCGTTCCAAAGCCAGCCCGTCGTCCAGAAGGAGTGAAACATGCCCGTTGGAGCTGCCAGCGGGCACAGCCAGCGGGTATTGTGCTCTACGAACGGACTGGTCAGGCCGGAACATACTTCTCATACGGGGGCGGCGTCTCTGTACCATTTTTCATTACGGAGTATCTCGGAGTACCCTCTGCATAGCAAGGGCCCCCGAATGAAGATGCGAACGAGGGACGCGCACCGGGGCCAGGAAGCCAACAGGGGATAGGAAAATCTCTGTTCTTTTCTCTGCGTCTTCTACGTACAAAGTATTGCTTGCTGTCATCATCTCTGTGCCGCATGGGCTTTCTGGGGCTCAAACATCGGACGGGATTGACAAGTGCCATTGGGGGCACCCAATTCCAAGCAGCACTGCAACAGTGACTTCAAAGTTCAGACTGCCTTTCCATCATGTAGTGTGTCTGTCTGCCTGCATATGCAGAGAGCGGCTTCGCACTTCACAGACATTGGAAGCGCACACGCAAAACGCACGCACACAACCCGGCTCGAAAACATGGCACGTAGCCCACTCCACCTTACTTAGCGAATCTTTCTCTCTCTTCGCATTTGTCTTCCTCTTGCTATCTCCTGTCTTACCGATACCCTCATCTTTGGTGTTTTGCAGCCGTATACGGCCAATGGGACTACCCAATCCCCAACCCGGCTAGCTACCATCGAACAAGATAAGGTAGATGGATGAGCCAGATCCCGTTCCAATCGCCAACTCGGACGGGTCCTGGAACATTACATAAGGTACACTCAGCTTGGGGGATGTATTCGTAAGGTGAGGCGAGGTATCCTCAGCAGGAAGCAGGGGAGGGTGTAGTGAGTAGTGAGTGACTGTACAGATCGAACAGGGCAGCAAGAGAAGAACAAGAAGCGCACAAGAATCAATACGCAACGTACGAGCAAGGATTATGGGATCCGACTGCTGTACGTATGTACGTACTCCGTACCTTAGGTACCTTACTCTGTAAACAAAGTACGGGCAGTGCCTTCCTCACCTACACTCCTACCTTACTCAAACTCCCACGACCCTAGCTTGCACCTGGCGTTTAAATTCTTCCAATTCGTTTCCCTCCCTCTGTTTCCATCTCATCGCTCCTCCCTCCCCCTTCCCGCTTTTCCTCGCGCCTCGTTCCTAGCAGCAACCTCGTTGCTCACTCTCCGCACGCCTCACACTTCTCCAAACCCACGCCTCCTCCTTCTTCTTCTTGTCCGTTTTCTTCTCCTCCAAGGTACCCGACCCCTTAGCTCTTCCCTCTCGCTCCATCTCTCCGCGCTAGGTCCCTGACTAACTCGCCCAAGCTTCCGTGCTGGGCTTTGGCTCTGATACTTGCTCTTGCTCCTGCTCTTGCTCCTCTCTGGCGCTGGCTCTGTGTGCCAGTGTGGACTCTCTGGGATCCTAAAGCACACGCCTCCCCTCCTTCCTGGCTCCTCCGCCTCCTCTCGCTTCCCACCAAAGCGTCCGAACTCCAACACCAACTTCTTTTCCCGTCCGGAATCTGATCTTAACCTCGCACCTCCCGCACCTACCTCTCATCTCACCTCAATTCACCTTTCCGACCTCATTACACGCCAACCACAACACACTTTAATCCACACCCACACTCGTTTCCTATTGTTATATCTCCGAGAGACACCTCACCAACTTTGGACCAACCTTTTTCTCTCGACCTTGATTTTTTTTATTATCATTTTGCTTCTCACATCATTAACCCAGGCTCGCCCTGCACCTCATCTGATTAGCTTCCGCCTCTGGCTCTTACCTCTACGCCATTCAACAATTTACTACGCAGCAACTTCTCTACCGCAACCTACCATAGCAGCTGCAACTACCGACGTCGATACAAACCCCTTCGTATACGTTCGTCCTTGCCTTCGCGACGAATCCTTTCAAAAAAAGGCTTGCTCCGTCGAACTTCAGCACTCAACGCCCGACCCGAGAACGCCGGCGAAGCTCCCAGTCCGACCAAATCGAGCGAGGGTGGAGAGCGGATAGCCGTCGAGATGGATCACCCCATGCAGGATGCCGCAGCCGATGTGCTGGCGGATGCTAGGCGAACTCTAGAAGCTCTGAAGAGCTCTGGTGTTTCCCGTGAAGCATTGTTGCAGATGTGGGAGGCTGGCGACAAGGCGGCACAGCAACAGCAGCAGCAGCTTCAGCTTCAGCTTCAGCACCAACAACAACAGCAGCACCAACAACAACAACAACAACAACAACAACAACATGCACCACAGGATGTCGCAATGGAGGATGCTTCTACACGAGGTTTGTTTCACTGCCCCCAAACAATCTGGTCCCTATGGGAAACAGGACACCCCTGCTAACTTCCCTCTTGTTCGTTCAGCGATATGCCATGGCCAAATAGGTCATAGACCACGCATCTCCGTATCATCAACAAGCTCGGGCTCTTCTGGCCATGCGAGTATTTGGTCCATGGGCTCCGCTGCCTCCAACGCCACTGTCGCGACACATTACTCTCAAGCTTCGCAGACCCCTTCCACTCAGCAATGCGCGCCTCAAGCAGCTCCTGGAGGCGTCCCCCAGGTTGCAAGCGCTCAGACAGGATGGGGTCCAGGGCGCTTCAACTTTTACTGGTGTACCTCATGCGAAACGAGATTTAAGCGCAAGTACGACTGGAAGCGTCACGAGGAGGAGTTCCATGAGCGTTGGAAGAAGTACCCTTGCCCCGAGCCTGGCTGCAACAGGAGCTTCTGGGGAGCCAACACCTTCAACCAGCACCACAAGGCTTCGCACGGCTGCAAGTCTTGCCCGCACTCTGAAAAGGTTGTCAAGTACTTGAAGAGGAGAAAGTACTGGGCCTGTGGCTTCTGCTCAGCCCTGCACCCTTCGAGGGAACGTCACGTCGAGCACGTCGCCAGACACTTCGAATCAGGAAAGACAAAGTCGGATTGGATGCACTCAAGAGTTATCTACGGTCTCCTGCATCAGCCTCTGATCCACGAGGCTTGGAAAGATGTACTCATGTCCAAGGCCAATGAGTTCCAGGGGCGTCAGCCGAACTTCAGCTGGAATCCTACACAGACTGGTCGAGCGCAGGGTTTCATGGAGAATGAGAGCCCAGGCCAGCTTCAAGATCTGCTCGAATTCTTCTCTGGGTCCAGCTCCGAGGCCGAGTCTATCGTCTTGATTGCCTACAAGCTGGCGGATCTCGTTTACCTTCCCGTTCCGGCTTCGCCGCCAATGCAGTATTCTCAATGCTACGCACCTCCTGCTGCTCTTCCTCAACAGTACCCCCCTCAGCCTCTCCTCCCTCCTCCATCGATACCCTCCCAGACTCTACCAACTCAGTCCCCTCAACCTCCAGTATTAGCATCACAGGATTCATCACCCTCACCGTACATGGAACAGATGAGGGCTCAGTCAATGATGCCGCAGCCTTTATTCCACGCCCAACAGCCGCGCGCGCACACAGAACCTCTTCGCCGTGCATCGTTGGACAGGGAGCTTCCGCCGCCACCACAAGAAAACCAACCGATGAACTTCCAATTTATGCCTGAAAACATGGTCACGTTTGAAGACTGGGAGAGTTTCTCCAGCACAGTCGTAGACGAAAATGCACCACAACCCACGCCAATGACAACAGATTGGCCGCTGGTGCCTGTACAATATTACAATGCCCCTGTAGGGCCATGAACACTTTCAATTTTCTTCCGAAACAGTTAAAAGTCATTTTCCTTTGTAACATGTCACATGTATTGCAGCTAGCGATGCCCGCTGGCGAAACAATATAGTATATAATGGTAATCACCTTGTGGGGGACCAAACTCGAACAACTTCGAATCAACATTTCCTTAGGCCACGGATTCGGGCGAAAACGGAACGGACCAGGTATTGGATGGGAACACGAATTGGCAAAGGGATGGCCAAAAAGAGGAGGAAGGCGTCGCTCACGAAAGAGGTGTTCCATTACGGCTGATGGCGAATGTCAAAATGCGATGGATAGAATCAAATCAAGCTCATTGCATCGCAACCCTGGCTGGCATCCACCTCCCTCCATTCTTGTGCCATCCACCTCAGTGACTGATTAGAAGTAGCGCGCTGCGCTAAGAGACAAATAGCGCCGGGCATATTCGTACTGGCAACAAATATGAGTTAGGTCTTCGACCTGCGACTAGCCATTCACTAATGCTGGTTGAGGCGAACTGCAAAGTGATCACCTCGCAGCAACAGTATCCGGGGCGGGTTCTCGCTCGTTGCGTATTATACCTCGACATCAGATCATGCAGAACCTTTGCTCCGCACTTGGCATGGATGATGGCTAGTTGACTTCGGTAAGGAGCAAACACTCTTTTCGCCATCGCTTTTCGCTGTCATATGGGAGTCGGTCCTATCAACTCTAGCCCGGTGGGAAGCTGCAGCGCACGTCAAACTATTTGGAACCCGTACGACCTGACAGAAGTCGTTTGTCGTTGACACAGAATGCCGGGTCAACTTGTCCGGTTACAAAAACCAAGCGACCCATGGCGCCTCTCCGGGAAGCGGCATGAGGTTGGAAATTAGTGTGTGAGCGCCTATGTCCACGGATGGATTACTTCGTGGTTGCTACTTAAAGGGCCCAGTTTGGACGAGTGTCATTCCTGGACGGCAGTCTTGACATTGACAGATTCTTTACTCGACTTTGGCGGTTTACCAGCCCTCCAAGACTATCGCTCATTCTAATGGGCTATTCCCAAGCTTTCTCCAGGCAAGCAATGCTTGCCAATCCGTAGCAACCTTGACAACAACATTTGCGATCCGTGAGCGCACTCCGGAAAACACCTTGAGGTAAGTCATCCAGAGGACCGGGCTCCGTCATTTGTTCGCTTCTTTTCATAGAGATAATGAGAACGTAAGGGAGGGGGAGTAAAGGGTGTGCGATGGGGTTTAGAGAGGCTCTCGTTTTAGGGGGAAACCTGCTGAACGGGGTCGCAGCTTTTGTAAAGCTCAAGAGTGCTTTGGCATCATGGCCAAGGTCCCCAAACTCTCGGCGACAAGGCCAACGGCAGCGACTGTAGTCAACAAACGGGCCGAAGCACGCTCAGCCGCAGCCGCAGACGCATCCGCGGTCTCGGGCACGGGCCCGGCCCGCAATGGGTACTCCCTTCGGCGCTGGCTGGGCCAGGGCGACGCCGACGATCCTTGGACGCCGCGTGGGGTCTTTGAGACGGTTGGTGGTGGAGGTGGAAGTGGTGATGGCGGTGGCGAAGTCGTTGGCGTTGCCGTGGCCGTTGCCACCGCCGCCCCTGAGAACCATCCGGGAACGTGTGATAGAGGTGAGTCGTTCTCAACGGTTGTGTTCTCCATTGGTTAGTTTATTTCGGCAATCTGAGACCTTGGGGGAAGCCACTGCACATTAAGGTGGTCTGGATCGCGCTAATACGTACGGGTGTGCAGTAGGTAAGGTATAGTATATAATGATGGTGCAAGACCTGTCAATTGAGGATTAGCTTGGCCAGTGAGATCGAGCCTTACCATAGGTATTTGACGAATCAATCAGAATTTGTGCGAATCGCGAGTTGCCTGATAGTGGCTCTTATATTTCACTTGAGGATGTTTGGTGCATTTTATATTCGTGGCTCATTTTTCTAGCATACGTCTTGTCCAAGGCTAACAACATACCACTAATGTAATGTAAGTCGTCAGTATCCTCTTCAACCTTGCATATCATGCGGTCTTCTAATAAGGCTATGTGTTTGAACTCGGTAATGAGGGGGTACAACAATATCTTGGTGCTTCATTATTGTAGGCGTGCCTTTTCTACCACATTCCTACGTCACCCCCAAACCTCCGTCAAGGGACGGAGTCAGAACGGAACGCCTTCTAACCCCGAAGAAGAAGCCCCAATACCCGCGCCTAGAACCAAGAAGGAAAAAAAACAAAAAACACAGACATCTCTCCATCAATCATATCCAATCGCCTTGGGCCGCCTCACAAAGTCCATTTTGGCCGAAGCAGCAATGATGGGAGCCGGCGTCCCCGACACGTGAGGATCCCACCCCATAACATCGTATGGCCACCCAGGCTCCCACTTCTCCACGCTCTCGAGGTACGCAATCTGCGCCTCTGAGAGCTGGATCGTGAGCGCGTCGATATTGTCCAGCATCTGCTCGACCTTGCGGCCCCCGACGACGGGGAACACGTACGGTACTTTTGCCATGACGTAAGCCAGCGCCACGGCCGTGATGGACGTTACGCCCACCTCCTCCGCCACCTCGGCCAGCACCTTGCTCACCCGCATCTCCGTCTCCGTCTGGTCCGCCAGGTGCCGGAACGCCGCCTGCCCATCGCCGCTCCGCCGCCGCGCCTCGATCATGTCCCGCGTCTTGAACTTGCCCATGCCCGCCGCGCCGTAGGGCGCGATGGCCATGCCGAACTGCCGCGCCATAGGAATGATGTCCCGCTCCATGTCGCGCATGATGACGCTGTAGTAGCCCTGATAGATGGAAAAAGGCGTCTTGCCATGCGCGCGCGCGTACGTGTTGGCCGCGCTGACGACCCAGGCCGGGCAGTTTGCTATGCCGAGGTAGTGAACTTTGCCCTGCTGGACGAGGTTGTGCAGCGCGTCCATGACCTCCTCGACGGAAGCCGTGTAGTCCCACCACTGGACGTAAAAGACGTCGATCCAATCGGTGCGTAGCTTGGCCAGCGAGTCGCGGAGGGACATGTGCATCGAGGCGCGCGAGTTCCCGCCCGCGTTCGGGCAGCGGCCTTTGCCGAGCGCGTGCATGCGGTAGTCGGCCGAGAACTTTGTCGCGACGACGCAGCGGTCCCGGACGCCGCGGACCTCCATCCACTCGCCGAGCCAGGACTCGGACTGCTCGTGCTGGTAGCCGTTGGAGCAGTCAAAGACGTTGCCGCCGGCGTCGAGGTAGGCGTCTAGCAGGCTGAAGGCGGCATTCTTCTCGACGGGGCCCATGGCGTCTGACCAGGCCGTCCCCAGGGACATGGTGCCCATCTGAAGGGGGGAGACGCGGATCGCGGCGTTGGGGGAGAGGATGCGGTAGCGGGCGAGTGGTGTTGGCGGGTCCGGTGCCGGGAAGAAGAGCGTACGGGCGCTTTCGGTAGCCATGTTGGCGAGGTTCCGGGACGCGTGTGCTTCTTGTTGAGGTAGGATGTGGCGCCGACGCCTGTGGTATTTGTGAATGGGATCAGATGGTGAGAGTGAAGAGTGTTGAGATGCCTGAACACAATGTACTATCAGTGAACCAATTCACACCTTCCTACACCGAGGTACATACAAATTTAGCATCCCAGTGTTTGCGGTCATTGAGGTTTTATACACCTTCTCACCTTCAGGGCAGATATGTAGGATATCTGACGGGATTGTTGGCGTCGCCGTTTCCTGACGGGCGTCGTCCGGGGGGCAACTGCCTTTAGTCAAGAACAGCATAGTAAGACTTTTGGGCACTACCCTCTGATTCTAATTTGCGGAAGCTTTTGGAAAGGCTACGGAGGTCTCTAAATTAGTCACGGAGAACTCATGGCATATCGTCATCTAAACACTACCAAGACACGTGTAGTCGCAGGTGGAATATATAACGTCAGCGACCGGAGGATCCTAACTCTCAAGTGCCCGAAGAGTGTCAAGAGAGTTTGATAAAGACGAGTTAAATATACCACATAATTCCAGCTGCTCAGACAATTGGCCGACTGTCATGCATGCCAGCCAGTCTGGCGGCTTCTTCAACTCTGTGCAGAACAAGGTCAGGACCAACGAGAAGGGCTTAAGCTGAAGCCGATTGGATTTGTAACATACGTTCAAAAATATCCAAGTTCCAAATGGTATCGTTATAGTGCCAGCTGCGGCGAACGCGCCCCACAGTAAAGCCGTATTAGGAGTACTGCGCGCCTTAGTGATCGGTAGAAGTCATACCGTCAACCACATAACCCTTAAAATCACGCGCAGGAACTCGTCTGTCGAACAGAATATCCAACTCTTCGTACGTGCGGCCCATTGTCTCGGGAACGCGGAACCAGGCCCAGATGAAGCACAGCCCAGCCAGCCCTCCGAAGAAGAAGCCAAGCTTCCCCTGCATGTTGGCCTCGTCTGGGTTAATCATGTATGGGATCGCCACGGTCATAATGATCCCCAAGACACCCTGGGCAGCTGTGGCGAGCGCGATGGTCTTGGATCGCACTCTGGTGGCCGAGGCTTCTGATATGAGGACGAAGCATACGGGACCAACGGACAGGTCGTAGGCGAAGTTCCAAATGAGCATGAGTGATGACTCTGCCCAGGCCACGCCAGAAGGACGCCCGGGAACGCAGTCAAGGATGCCGATGAGGAGCTGAAGGAACACCAGGGCGGCGAGGCCGGTAATGTAAATGGTTCGTCTGCCGTAGTGAATCAAGAAGTACCAGGAGATAACAGTGCCCAGGAATCCAACGGCTAAGGAAGTTAGTCAAGGCTCATGATCTTGAGGTGGATATAAAGGGTAAGCTGTTTACCAAGGAAGCCAATGGCCATATCGAATGCCTTGTCAGTAGGCAGGCCAGCCTGCTGGAAGAAGTACGTCCCGTAGTTGATGAGATAGATACCGCTGAGGACTTGAGTGCAATAAACACCAACAGATATTTCCGTCCTCCTTAAGTTGGCACCCTTCAAGCAATCTGAATACGTGCTTCCGGCTTCCAGCTCTTGCTCAAGTTTGTCGGTTTCCACGATGAAGGCCAACGAAGCGTCTATATTGACCTGTTTGGAAGCCAGACGACCTAAACTCTTCCTTGCATCGTCCATTTTACCCCTCCTTACCAGCCACCAAGGACTTTCTGGGACGAAGAGCAGACCGGGGAGAATGAAAAGGATCCAAAACCATTGGAGCGCAAAGGGCAAAGAATAGGCCCAATGAGTATCAAGCTTTGAAGTTCCCGCTGTGACGCCGTTGGCAAGGAGCTGACCCATGACGAAGCAGAGATTCACGTAGGACGTCAAGTGGCCACGGATAGCAGTGGGGCAAACTTCGGAGGCGTATGCCGGAGCGATGACAACATACATGCCCAAGACGAGACCACCGAGAAGCTCGCCTACTAGGAGGACGGGCAATGAGCGTGCGAAGAATTGGATGAAGACGATGCCCGCAGTGAGGACCACGCACACGGCAAAGGTCAATTTTCGGCCGTACCAGTCCATGGGGTATGCAGCAAAGAGGGCGCCAACAACTTGACCGACGGGATTGCCCATGGAAAGTCCGGTCTGCCAAGCAGCAGCTGAACACATGTTAATAAGTTAGGTGCACCAGCACAGGAAGTCAAGTGCAAGACATACTAATGATATACTGTAGCACGTCAGCATAGGGTTCGCGTCTAAGAGGAGGCAACAACTTACGGAACCTTCATATTCATAGCCAAAATCTCTCTGAAACTCAGGTGTAGCGTAGAGGTTCCCGAGTAATTGCGGATCGAACGCCAACATAATGACCCCGACCGACACGAAAGCAGACCACCCAATAGCAGCAGGGTAAAGCTTGACGGCCTGAGAGAATGTCAAGTTGTGCTCGAGGCGAATGGCCTCGGCCAGGGCAGCGTCGTCGGCGCCGGGCTTCGCGTCTGGCGCCACGGCAATGGTCTCGACATCTTTGGACGTCATCGCGGAACTATTGCTATAGGATGAAGTATCGACTCCCCGTAAAAGAGGTTGGATCTCGTCTTGTGGTGCAGCAGCCGTTGCGGACGAAGGTGAGTGTGGGGGAGACATGGTGATCTTATTTCCCCCCTCAATGGTAGCAGCCGTAATGCAGATGACCCGGCCGGGCTTCGCGTCTCATTGAGCGGGCACCACGGTATCGGGACCCCTCATCCCCGGCAAAGACCGGTGTGAGCCCCGAATGGCCAGTCTCTATCGACTAATGGATTCGAATCCAGGGCAGGGAGTGGTCAGCAGGTCTATAGAGATATGAGAATCTCCGGCTCAACAGGGGAAGGGGGGAGGGAGAGGTGGTTGGGTGGTATTCAGACTAGGTATGGTGTGTTGAAGATTGACAGAAGCTACAAGGCCCAAAACGAGAGCCAACCTGGGGTAAAGCGCCTGGGCGCACATGCCGCCTTCCGGGCTTATCAGGGAGGTGGGGAGGTGGTCAGCATACGCTAGGCCGCTGTGGGATGTTGGAGATAGCGGTCCAACCGTTATTGCAGTAAACCCCCTGCGTAAGCTTTGAGGTTGGCGGGGAAGTCCTTGAGACGTGATGCCGAGACCTCATCCCGAGCTTGATTTGACCACTGGCCTATCTCCTGTTCACCATCTCACTGGTGGGGACTTGGTCCAACTATGATGAGATAGGTCGGAGGTTATGAAGTAGACTTGAGGATAAAGAGTCCTTCTAGCATGATATCGCGGACGTCGAAGTGATTCTGTTTCTCTTTCCAACGCCGGGTATCTAAACTACTCTGCCGTTGATGAAAGGCCCATGCCAAATTTCAACTTGGCCTTCGATATGCAAGCGGTCTGCTATGACCGTACCTTGCTCTTCTATGAGCCCCTCGAGGCCCGGGCCTTGTCTTATCACAAGAACCACTCCACTTCTCTTCCCTCAAACAGCTTGCCTTTTGCATCTAAATTCCGTATGTCTGAGATGAAATCCAGTCCGTCTGAGCTTCCTGATCTGAAATCAGTGACAAGATCGTGACCCTTCGATCGATATCGGCCTTAGCGATCAGACATTATTGAAAATGAGGCCGCGGGCTCATGGTGGCGAGCTTACAGCTACATTATGGCGGCGGTAAGCTATCGGACCTAGAATTGCAGGAGTTGAGAGGGATCACATGGTACATTATTGAGCTCCGTGGGGCATTCGTAGATGGGTATTGATATTAGGCCTTGAAAGTCTCAAGGTCTTTGAAAACGCTACGACTCTAAGACGGGTCACCGCCAGACTCCAAATTGCACGTCGATATGATTTCCAAACTCCGTTGCTGCATCTCCCTCTTTCTCTCTCTCTCTGACTCACATCTTCAGGACGTGATTTGCCCTATAGTAATAGTCTCAACTGCCAACCAAGAATTAAAGTGTATGGTCCTACTTTTCTTCGGTGACACCGATCTCGTATCCAATCAGAACCTCCGTGCTTGTACCTTCCCATCCGCGCGTTCCAGCAGTTGAGATCATGAAGCGGCATGTTCGATCGATGTAGAGTGACGAAATGACACCAGCTCTAGGCGGACCAGGAATAATCAGGAAGGGGACGGTGGAATGCTTGAAAGCCCGGGTGTCCTTGAGATCGTACAGACGGAGAATATCATGAGAAGCACTGTGCTTATGTTAGCTTCACAATCCTATTTGCGTGCCGGCGTTTGTTAGCTTACCAGACGAGATGGCGGCCATTCGGCATCGCTCGAACCGCACTTACGGCTCCACTTCCGGCCGGGAACTTGAGGGTCCTCTCCGGCGCCCAGCCGCTTCTGGCCTTGTGGATATTGTACTCCTCTACTGTTCCGTTTCGCCTGCCGGCATAGATCCAGTTGCCGTCCGGACTCCAGCAGGCACCCATACACCAAGGTGGCACGCCTCGCTGACTGCCTATCCTGGCGACGGGGTCTTGAACACGTCGATCCCAGAGTCTAATGTTGCCATCAATGGCTGCTGAGAAGAAGACCGTGTCCGCTGATTGAGTTGGGTCCATGGCCGGTGGAGGAGGATCCGAGGCGAAAATCATGGAGGGTGACCCGTGGTTTGTATCATCTGCCTGCATATCAGGTAGAGGAGGGATTTCTGGAAAGTCGGGAACAGGCAGCTCCGCCGTAGCATCGCCTGCGCCGTCTAGCGCCGGGGGAACATCTGTCGCAGTCGCTTCTAGAGCCGGTGCTGGAGGTTGGTTTCTTGAGGCTTCAGGACTGCTGCTTCCTGGTGCCTGGACCGCCGGCGCCGGGGTGGCATCGGCGTTAAAGGCATTTGTCATATCGATATCAGCAGAGTGATCCATACCGCCGTCCTGCCCAGAGCCATCATGAAGAGTGGGCATTCCCATATCTCCCATCGCCCTTGAGAATTCATCATCGTCATCGCCACCATAGTTGCCTGCCACGTTGTCGCCAAAGAGCGAGCCTGTATCGCTACCACCAAAGAGCGACTCATGTGCGGGTGATGCTTGTCCCTCAGCGCCCTCGCCAGCCAACGCAGGAGGCGGAGCTTCAATGCCGTTGGTATCGTCTAGGGTGCCGTTTTGAGCGGGTTTACTGTTATTCGAGGTAAAGGTCGGATCAGGTTTGATTTCTTCCTCCATTGCCTCGGCTGGAATCGGTGCACCATTTACCGGGCGAAGCTCGATAGCAGAAGTTTGACCTCCGCTGCCGTCATAAGAGCGTTTGACAGCGCCAGTGTTGAGATCCCAGTCGAAGATGTTCTTGTCCCAGCTGCCGCTTAGGACGCTCTTCTCGTCTTGTGCCAGTGTCAACACGCTCACGGCATTAGTGTGCTGTTGCAGGCATGTTATGCGCTTTCCTTCGTCATGCCTCACACTTTGGAGATTGATGCCGCCAGATTCGAGACCCGAAAGAAGCCATAGCGCCTGCGAGTGAACAGCCAACGAATAGACGGGCGATAGGATGTGTTCCTCGTTCCCCCTTGGGTTCGGCGGTCCTGGCTCCTCATTCTCCCAGTATGACATCAAAATGCCCGCCTTGACGACACTATCGACAAAGGGGTGCCTTTGCGCCACTGTGAGGAGTTGTTTGCCGTTTATGGTACCAGGCCCGTCGTACTTTCGGATATAGCCGTCGGAGCCTCCTGTCATCCAGAACCTAAGATCGGGCGTGATGGCGACTGCGTTTACACTCGTGGCCTGCGGCGCAGCCATCGTAGGAACAATATCGTACAGCCGGGCATTGACGGCTTCGGGTCGGACGCTTGGGAATAGACTTGAGGACAGCAGTGGAGATCCGCTCTTTATCCCTGGCGAAGCCCCCGCGCCGGCCGAACCGGCTCTAGAAGGCACTCTTGCATCTCTTGCAGCTGCGTCGTCGCCCTTCTCTTGCGCATCATCACCCGTTTCTTCGCGGTCGTTATCTTCCTGGTCGTCTTCGTTATCTTCCTCCTCATTCTCCATATCCCCTTCTGCATCGTCTACGTCCTCCATGACCTCGTCCTGGTCGTTCTGATCGTTTTGGTCATTGTCGGAGCTCGCGTTTGAGTCTGGTTTGCCGGGCAGGTCAGCGGGTTTCTAGAAACTACAGGGCTCCGAGACATACCTCTATCATCGTCATCCATTTTGAAGCTTCGGTGTATAGGAATGCGAACAATGCACAGTTATTAGGTCGCAAGCAGAACGCAGGAGGGTCGCGCGATCGGAAAGTCCGCGGCGTCGGCAGGGCAGCGCGAGGGTCGGAGAAGCGGTTGGGTTCGTTTGCGATTGAATATGTATATTGAGATTTCGTAGTGTGAAAATTACCGTTCTATGCCAAGTATTAAAAGAGGTTATTTTAACCAAGTTGGCGGCAATGGGTTGTAGAAGATGAGTGATTGGTGGACGTTACTGATGTTCGTTACGCATGGAATTGTCGCGAAAGCTGCGGTCGCGACGACGTGCTGGGTTGGAGCACCTCAGAAGCTCAGCTTGGTGGGGCCGCCCTGGTGCTGTATGCCCAGTTCACCCTGCGGCGGGGAGACGACAAGGTTACCAAGCCCAGTCGCGCTAGCATCCCCTGGACCAGTACCGGCGTATCCCTTACGAAAGAGCTCCGGAGCGGAAGCAGCAGCCGGTTGATTCGGCCGGGCAGACCGTGACGGCAGAACTTCGGGGCCGCCCGGCTGAGGATCCGCCGGATTATGTTATCGGTCTCCCACCAATCTCCCAACGACACTCCTTCTTGAACCTCCCTTTCAATGTTTCTCTGAGATGAGTCGCAAACTCTGCCAGAAGATTCCAGCCTCGATAAGTGCCCGAGCATGATGAGGTCGTTTCCAGTCCACTGTGTTCATTAACACGACCAAGCTGCATCAAAGCAACGGACAATGATTTTTTTGTTTCTTTCCATAACCATTCATTTCCCTCCTCGCTCCAGCAAAAATGTCGCGACCAGTTTCCAAAAATGGAGCCCGGCCCATACCTCCTCCAGCTGTTGCTTTCAACATGGACTTGTGCCTCGCTACGTTTTCAGCAAACTCGTTGCAGCCTCCATGTTGGGGCCCTTCCTAACATGTTATGGGTATATATCTTGTTCAGCAAGAGTATTATATGTTTGCTACTCTGGATTTCGCATCGTTTGTGCCTTCGCTTGGTGGTTTTGCAAAATAATGATGTAGGAAGCCGTCGATGCATCAGCCTCTTGCCAAGCCTGCGTTGTCCTGCAAACGCTTGAGATAATGTAGTTTACCGCCCTCAACAAGCTAGCTAGTCAAAAGTCTTTTCCTTGCAATCTTTACGTTACCTTTTCCCTGAAATAGTCGCACGTAATAACTAACTCAACTTCGTGGCGGATTGTTATGCTAATGTTTGGTGAGTCACCCTCTTCATGTTAACATGGATACATGGGGTTCAAGTTAGATATCAGGTCTGGCTCCCGAATATGGTACGTGTTTAAGAGTCTTCATTGAAACTTGTATGTATTCCTCATGTAACAGCAAGTGTTGCACCTTGTCTGGAGCTCAGGAGAACTTTCTTTCCTCAATCTCGCAACCAAGCGACTCCTTTTCTCACCCTATAGTCTCAGCATTCTGACCTGCCCTCCGACCCTGTACTTAATCATGTCCGGGAAACATCCTCCTGACCGCGAGACCGCGAACACGTCATCTCATACCCACCTACATGCCGAGATGAGTTGGCGTGACACACCCGAACTGCCCCGGGCTAAGGAGATTATGAAAGAATCCTGCACCCTCCCAAAGAACTCCGGCCTCAACGCTGTCTACCCAACGAAAAGCGCGTATCTCCGGGCCCAGTACGACCTCTTACGCTTCGAGGGCACTGAACCCCTCCGTAGAGCCGTTCAAGAATACAAGTCTGCTCCCGAGATGACAGAGAGTACCGAGACGTGCATATATACCGATGTAAGTAATCTAGAAGCGTTCGCAACCAGTACGGGATAGGATCTAAGAGAAGATGACGAAAGGTCTTTGTCCGCGGAGTCAACATCATACGCCTCGGGGTCATGGTCCGCATCACCTTCTCTGCGGTCCGCGCACGGCAACTCATCAACTGGCCCGCATCTCAGCGTGTGGTTCCAGGCACAATAGTTGCCCTGTCTCCCGCTTCGGACCACTTCGGAACACAGTGTATCGTGGCAGTGGTGACGGGTCGTTACGATGAATTCGCCGGCAATTCGACGGCGCCTCCTCCTTTGGATCTTGAATTTACCGATCCCAGTATCACTGCCGGCTTCATGGAGCCGGATCAAGAGTACGTCATGGTCGAAGCTCGCTCAAACTACTTTGAAGCCGTTCGACATGTTTTGGAGGGTCTCAAGCAGACGGCAGAAGACGAGTAAGACATGTTCCTCAAAAAACCATAGAAGTAGCATTGAGCTGATGTGTTTCGCAGTTCGCCATTTGACAAGTACTTCATCGGCCAGCTGAATACGGTCGGCATGCCTAGTTCTCTGCCACCATCGTCCACCACATTGGACATCTCAGCACTCCACGACGGTCTTCAACGCCCAGTGCCCATACACATCCCCGTCCAGGGCGACATACCCAATCACATCCAGTCGAAGACAAGACTAGATCAATCCCAGCTACAAGCCCTCCAACGCATGATAACGAAGGAGCTCGCCATAGTTCAAGGCCCCCCCGGAACAGGCAAGACGCACACGTCCATGGCCGCGCTCAAGGTCCTGCTCAGCACACAACGTCCCAACGTGCCCATCATTGTCACCGCCCAAAAAAACGACACGGTCGACGAGCTCCTCGTCAGATGCCACCAGCTCGGCGTGGACTTTGTACGCCTCGGCGGCCAGGCTAAGGACCAGGTCATTGTCAGCCGGACGCTCTTCAACCTCCGCATGCGATCCCGCGGCAAGGCTTGGAGCAAGAGCGCGCTCGAGAAACGCCTCGTCTCCCTCAGGTCGCAGGCGAAGCTTCTCCTCCAGCGCTGTTTCCCTCCCGCTCATCAGCATCTGATTCTACCAGAGCACTTCCACGAGGTAGGTTTGATCAGCGCGGAGCAGCATGCCTCCGTCGTGAAGTGCTGGGACGGCGACGTCAGATCCATCGCCGGAGAGGAATTCCAACACCCGCTCCGATCGTGGCTCGGTGACCAGTTGCTCGCCAAGATACCTCATAGGAGCGTTCACGTTCCTCTCAGCGACGGCATCGACGATGATGAAGCAGCGTCAGGGCCCGGGATCAGCGAGAAGGGTTCAGCCGACAACAAGAAAGAGCAGTTGTCGGGCAAGCCCATTTTTATTGCGCGCCGGAATAGCATCAAATGCTCGAAAGGCGTTGCTCTCAACCACAAGCTGGCGCAAGAGCTGCTCGCGAAAAATGGAAACATCTGGTCGATTGCGCCCAAGTATCGCGGCATGGTATACCACTACCTCGAACGTCGATACATCACATCAACCAAGCTAGCCCTCTCCTCAATCTTCAAACAGCTCGACAACGTCGTCAAGAAGCTCAAGGTGGCCCGCTGGCAAGAAGACATCACCGCAGTCCGCGAGTCAAAGGCCTGCATCATAGGCTGCACGACAACAGGCCTCACAAAGTACCGCAGGCTCATCGCCGCACTCCGGCCGCGCGTCATGATGGTCGAAGAAGCCGCCGAGACCCGCGAAGCAAACATCGCCGCCGCGCTATTCCCCTCCCTGGAGCAAATCATCCTCGTCGGTGACCCCATGCAGCTGGCGCCCCATGCCGACTGCCTGGAGCTCAGCAAACCCCCATTTCACCTCAATTTATCTCTGTTCCAGAGGCTCGTGGAGCGCGGCCTGGATCATTCCACTCCCAGGTGCAGAGACGTATGGCGCCCGACATTCGCAAGCTGCTGAGCGCCTGGTATCCTCTCCTGGTAGACCACCCTTCGACATTGGACCGGGAAGCGGTCCCGGGCATGGGCTTGAAGAGCGTGCTATGGTTCAACCATCAACGGCCCGAGTCATCTGACTGGTACTGCAGCAAAGTCAATACTTTCGAGGCCGACATGATTGTCGGGCTATACAACCACCTGGCGTCCAACGGCACAAGCCCGTCAGAAATCACCATCCTGACCTTCTACAGCGGACAAAAGGCCTGCATCGAAAGCAGCTTCCGCCAAACTACCGGCGCCGGCCGCCTCGTGCCTGAGGTCCAGACAGTGGACGGGTACCAGGGCAGGGAGAACCGCGTCATCCTCATCTCCATCACCCGAAGCCCGGAAGACCGTACAAAGCCGGACTCGGGCTTCCTCAACGACCTGAGACGCGCCATCGTCGCCCTCAGCCGTCCTCGACACTTGCTGGTCATCCTCGGCGACATGCAGAATCTGCTGGCATCGTCAGCTCGGCCCATCTGGAGCGAGGTCCTGGACAGGATGGAGGCTCCGCCCGCGGACTACATACCCGTCTTTTGCAAAGCGCACGAGAGTGAGATTCGCGTGCGGCAGCCTGGTGACTGGGCAAGACTTGTGGGCAAAGGAGGCTGCAGTATGCGCTGCGGGCGACCAACAGGTGCACGAGGAGCAACATGCGGCCAAAAGTGCCACGGGTACGTTGGTCCCAAGCCTTTTGACGAAGAATGCTAACCGGATCTGGTACCTAGAGGCTCTTGCGAGCTCGCGGTCAGTGCCACGCTCACCGATGGCAACGCGCGGACTATTTCTGAGCTTTCCATCGCAACGAGCATCTCGAGTCCATTGGCGCAGGAAGATCTCATAGACCTGAGTGACATTTAAGGTGGTGGGCTGAGAGGACGCCTCGGGGCAAGAAATGGAAATCCAGGAGAACACCCACAGGATTCAAATTGCACATGGCGTACGATGCTGGCTGAAAACCGATCCTTGCAAGAGCAAGGCAAAGTCACGAGGGCAGATCATAGATCCAGGCAGTAGCTAGCTTAGCCTGGAGTATGGAGAGAGCATAACATAACAGATTCCAATACCTTAACCTAAGCTGAGGCTTCTCGACGTATACGGAACTGCGTCAAAGTTAGAGACGAGTCAAGTGTGGCCGAGTAAATTATCCAGAATTAGACGTCACCAGCGAGGTCAACGCGGAGCCATCTCCATGGACATGGCACACAACCAATCCGTCTTCAACCCCGAGACCGTGCTCGCCATCGAAACAATGGGTGGGCGTCAAAAATCGCCAGGAGGCAACCGACATCATGGCGCAGCGTTTTGCGGCCCGAGTTACCGTTCATTAACAAAAGACTGTGTAAAGAGAGAGGCCAGACCCTCGAACGTTTAAGGTGTTGTTTCCAGCAACCTAATGTTTCCCATCCGTCTTATCGATAGCTTATCGTGGATTGCGAGAGGAATGGAAGCGACCTTCAATCCTCTTGCCTCAGGCCATGAGGCCCCCTTCCTTCGACACCAGTACCACGGTAATAAGTTGAAAGAGACGGACGCACTTACATCTACCTAACTGCACACCCCCCTCCTCATTTGAACAGACCTGTCCAACAAGCACGAGGCAACTGGGATGGTAGGGGCCACACCCGCTGCGGGCTACGGCAGCAATCCTAGGCCGCCCCCCGGAAGGCGGAAGCGAAAATTTTCTTGCATTGGCACGAAGCGGGAATGGAGGCAGTGACGGCCAGGGGATTATCACTCTCTTTTTCTTTAGACGGCTTTGCCAATTTGCCAAACGCTTCGAGTCAAAATTGGGTCGACTCGACTCGAGGTGAGGTCAGGGAATGGGATCTGCACGTTTCTCACTGCACAACATGTATATCTAGCTTTTCCTCGTGGCATCGTGGTCTCGAGCTTTCGTGAGAACAAGATTCGGCACATACCTCGTTTCTCACCGTTTCTGTCAGGAATTTGGTCCCAGATGGAGTTTAAGCCAGGTGCCATAGTCATTGATCTTCCTCAACCCGAGCGTAATCAATTGCGCCGTTTGAGTGGTCAATGCCATTACTCATCCCATCATTCTCGTCCCGTAACAGCGACAAGAGGAGACGAGTGAGTATGCTCGTGGAACATCTACAATCTTGCAGACCAATCAATATCCCAGGCGGATTTGAATGCTCATCACCGGGAGATTTGGGTGGTGTTCATCTTTCGATAGAAGATGCGAGTGAGTCGGGACGAACCTGGGCCGGCCACGTCGTCTACTAGACAAGAAGACTGCAGTCAACCGCCATAAAGCATTCTCAACAACAATATTGGCGAGGCGACAAAGCTCGATAGGCCGAATTGCCTTCAACAGACATTCGACCGGGGGAGGAAATGCGAAGATGAGTGAATGGTCCCTAGTGCTGCCAAATGAACAAGATGAGCGATGCTGCGGGGATGTGATGTGCCTCAGGCAATTGAGGCAGAGATATACGAACCTGTCGACCGCCCTCGGCACTCCTGGGGGCCGGCCAAGCTTCCCTTCCGCCCAACCGCCGTGTCGCCCTAGCATGACGGTGCAGCAACTGACACCTGCGCTGGCTCGATCCGAACGTTCAATCCCCCCACCCCCGCGTCGATCAACAGAACCCCGTACCTAGTCTTGACACGCCCCTCCAAAGAGGGAAGGGAAAACGGGGAAGAAAACAACTTTGGTACATGTCCATCTCATAGGGCTGAGCTAGGATCCTCAATAATCTGTTACCAGCACCATCACAACTTCACAGGCTGCGATAGTCGCAGGATTGGTATTATTGAATTTTTTTCTTGGTCACAAAATATCTTGTATAAGTTTGCTATACTCAGTTCGCTAGAGATTACCCGACAACCCTGGTGAGTGGTCATTGACGGTTATCACACAGTGAGATACTTGACAAAATATCATGTCCTGATTGAACCTGAGACCGTGCATTCCTCCTACTAGAGAAATAGCTGCCATACCGCCACCATGTTCCACCCGACAATAACGCAGCCATAGCCAATCTTCAGGCTATCTCAGCGACTTAGCCATGTGCTGATACAACAGCCGCAAACGTAATCTGCCCTGACCCGAAACCAATTGACCTTGAACCAAAACTGATGGAAAGGGGGTATGATGACCAAATGACCCAAATGCAAAACCAGAGAAAGGAAAGTGTGATGGAGTGGGGTGACAAGACTGGGGTGATCAGATTTCTGTCGCACTCCGGGTATCATGGTAGTTATCCCTAATGCTCTGATGTAGTAAATGGCTGTGTCCGTGATGTGATGCCGCGTGTGTGATGAAACAGACCCGAAATATCAAGACCTAATGAAACCTGGATTCCGCTCTCGCTGGACAAAAGAAAAGCGAAGGACCATGTCCCACGATACTGGAAGTAGGAAATCCGGATTCAGAAACCAATCCTAACCTAAATCGCTGTATGCAAAGAAATGCTCCCAAAAGGAAAAAGAACGAGGGGATAACTTGAGCTCTTCGTATGTGTCGTATGTCGTAAGTCTATTCAAGTCATCGCAAGAGTGGCGTCGTGGAAATAGTTCCGAAACGTGACGTTGGTAAGTATAGGTATACCAGGGTCAAACACCATGCATCATGCCAGATGACGCATGGTTCTGAAGAGCAAGGTGCTTGGAGCAATGTTCAGAGAAACTTGGCCGTCCACTTGAGGTCGAGCCAACCGACTTTGTCGAAAGCTGTCCAAAGCTTGGAAGCTTTGTTGACATCAATCTTACAGGCCTGCTGAGCGTCCGTCTTTCGGAACTCCTTGCTAACCTTTGCACACTCGACCCGACGGACGAAAATGCGTCGCTTGGATGTGAGATAGGTGGCGCAGTCAAGTCGAAGGTTTGCAGCAAGGCTGACCTCGTCGGGGTGAAGTAAGTGAACGTTGGCGTCGTCGCTGAGGTCGATGGGGGCGCCTTTCCAGTCTACCTTCAAACAGTTGGGTTTGTCTGGCAGCGAAGAAGTCGGAGGACAGTAGTCGGGAAGAGAAGCAAAGTCGCGGTCCTCTCTGTTCGGTGCCACGATACGACGAGCAGGGTCCGGAGTCGAACTGACGCGGCGAGCATGGCGAGTCGGGGGGCTGTTGCGGATGGGCCGAGGAGCCTGAGCCTTGACAACACGTTCAGGCTTGGAGTTTGAGGATAACGAAATCCTAGGCTTGCTGACTGCTGGTTTGGCGGCCTTGACGGGTGCGGACTTGGCTGGGGCGATAGTCTGATATCGCACAACGCTGTTCCAACGGGCGTGGTTCAGCTTCCGGTCGGCTCTAACCTGATCCCTCTCCTTCTCGTACCAAGACTTCCTCTTGTTCGCAAATAGTCTCATGACCTGCGACTTGAGTTGCAGAGCTAATTCATAGTCTTCTCTGAGAGGAGGCGAACCCTCGCGGAATAGGCCAGGAGGTCGCGTAACGATGTGCTCGTCGACAATGCGTCTGTGTTCGATGGATTCGGTGCTGGGAAATAGAGGTGGCTGTGTCGGACTTGAAGCTGCATCTTCGCGAGGGTATAAGATCGGATCTTTTGCAGGTGTTCCAGGAATGTTTATGTTGCTGGACTCTGTGATGTAAGGCGAGACTGGAGGCGACATGGGCATGTGGGGCTTGGATGATTCATTGGCTTGAGAAGCACCCGATGCAGTCTGTACCGTATTTTGCTGACCTTGGCTGAAGCTGTCATATGGAACCGGCTCTGGAGGAGACATCAGATTGCTAATGTCGAAAGTCCTCTTCGGCTCTCGAGCCATCGTTGTCGCTTGATGCGGCGTCATGTGGTAGTTGGGCTCCATTGCTTGTGAGATTGAGGTCGATGAAGATGATTGCATCCTAGAGAACTTGAAAGGGGTTTGGGGAGTGTGATTTGATTCAAAGGTTCTTGTAGGTTGCGGAGCGGCGGTATGGTTGGGTTTGTCAGCCATCTTATATGTTGTTGTTGGTGGCGAGGCGGAGTATGGAGATATCGGAGTTGGGGTATTTCGGGTGTAAGGGAAGCCGATGGACAGCGGAGGAACAATTGCGTGTTCAGGGCTGAAGACGGGACTGAAAAAGCAATTTTTTTTTTGCTTTAAGCGTCTGACTGCTTTTGAAAGAGATTTAATTGACCAGCACTTGGTTGATTGTGTTGGGAGGAGCGAGAGCCGTCAGTGGGGGATTTGTGACCCAATTGATGATGACGTTCGCTGCGGGAAGCTTGTTTGAGTGTCGCTTTACTGCGGTCGGGTGCTGACGCAGCCGTGCTGAGGATGGTGGACAGTGGGCGTAATGCAATCGACCAGTTACTTGTGCGCTCGATGACAAGCACAAGCCTCCATTGACTTGAATTGAATCAAGAGTAGACAGAAGTGGGTGTCAATGTCAAACGAGAAGCGAGAGGGCACCGAATGGATAAATACTGTTATTCGGGGCAGGGCGGGGCGAGGCGACGAATTGATATCTGTGGAGGGGCGGGTTGGTGACGGTCGTATGTACCAGCTGAGAGATTTCGAGTACGGTAGTGGCAATGAGTACGGAACAGAGGAACCGCACAGTTTTGAGACCTTGATATGTCGATGTTTGACAGGGTAAACGGAGAGAACTGGAGGAAAAGAAGAAGAGAGAAAGGAGCGCAAAGCGTGGCTCGGAGGGCGGCACGAAGAATAATAAGGACTGGACTAAGGCGAAGCCTGGCGCAAAGTGGATGATGGATGACTGAAGGAGGAGAGAGCGAGCAGGTCAGGTTGGGCAGGAGGATGAGGACAGGATGGATGAGGAGGAGTAGAAGGAGGAGTAGGGTGAGGGGAGTAGACTGGGTTAGGTAGGGTGAAGAAGATGGAGACGGAGGGCGTGCAGGGTGTCACAGTCCACAGTGGGTGTGAGTACCGACGAATACGGTACCAGGCAGGACCTTCGGGAAGATAGAAGACGGGATACGGTCGGGGGAACTTTCAAGGCACGAACGCTGGCTGGAGTCCTGGGCCGGACATGGAACATTCAGGTAAGAGGACGGGTCACAACTGAACAGCACAGGACGGGATTGTTGGAACAGACAAGGCCGAAACAGAAGAACAGAGGGAGGTCCTGATGACCCTGCCATGTATACCTACCATAAGGTACCGTACCTACAATGCTTAGTTGCCCGTACCTTAGATATCGTAAGGTTCGTTAGGTACTATAGGTAGGTAGACCAGAGAGCTGGAGTGACAAGAGACGGGATAGAGAGAAAGCAAGAGCTAAGCCCGGGGGGTAAGGTAGGAAGGACGAGAATGCGAAAGTGGAAAGTGGAAAGTGGTTCCCTTTCCCTTCCCTCTTCCTGCTTTACACTATGTACAGTCCACAGTCCACAGTACCTTAGGTGGGTGTTTGGGGCCTTTAGATTGTTCTGGCTGAGGTGGGAAAGAGGAAGAGTCACCCATCGAGGTGATAATCGCACACCCCTTGTGTCTGGCCCACCTAACTCACTTCCTCTTTCCCTGCACCCGCTCCTTGTCTGAATCATCTGTGTAACCCCACACCCCCAATCCAGCTCAATTGCACGCCCTCTATTTGCGTGACGGATGTGTTGCCTTGCGGGCTTACCCAGTAAGACCGAGCCACACCTCACCACTCAATTGCCTGGCAATGCCCCCTGATGTGATTTGCTCAAGGCAGAAGTCGATGAAGCCCCTAGAAGTGAGCATGAGATGTTGATGTTGTCGGAATTGTTGTTTTGGTTGTTGTTGTTGTTGTCGTGGTGGTGGTGGTGGTGGTGGTTGACGTCGCTGTCGCTGTACCTGGTCTCTCTCTTGTCGCAGAGGACCTTGCTTCTGCTCCTAGCTTCTTCATGCGCTACCAAGCCTAAGGGAATTTATACAGGCGGAGGGCGTGTACTTAATTGCCCCGATGACATTCCACGCTTTACCTGCAGAGTCTACACAGTACGGTTACCTGGGCTTAGAAAGCACAAAGAAATCTGAAGAGAGAAGGAAGGGGGTTTGTGTCACAGTGGCTTTGGGCATTAAACACTTGAGCATCCCAGCACCCCATGTACCTCTGGGGATGAGGTACATGCTTCCACAGTCGATACCTCCCCGCTCTCTTCTGCTCACCTCATCCTCTGCCTTTATTTCTCTAAGCGCCTGGTTTCCAAGTACGCACTTGGGCTGCTGGGTATCTTCCCTCGATCCAATAGATTCTCAGGTTCCGCAATCACAAAGGCTGCGTAAAGCCAGGTCGCCCAAGGCATTCGACTCAAGATACCTTAGGTAATCTTCAGCCATTGAAGGTGAGGTACCTAAAGTAGTTAACGTAGTGGGTAGGCAGCCAGCCTCTGCCCTACCGTCGTGCCCCTCCCCCGCTGCCCCTCCATGCAAATGTTTGGTAGGAGCTGTCCATGGAAAACCAGCGACAAAACCAACCGAACGATGAAGCGCTTGCTTTCATTCTTCGACAGACTTCAACCAACACGACGCAATTCGCTGCAATCGCAAGAGGGGGAATGGATTGAAATAGACCTACTTGGTTTGACAACGCCAATGCCGGCGGGACGAACGGGCGGTAGAACCATTGACTTTGACAATGCCTCTCAATTGAGTCTCGCAGGGATCAACTAGGTAGGTGGTCTTTGCTCCCTCTCTTTCTTTCTTTCTTTCTCTCTCACTCTCTCTCGCTCTAGGTACTCTGTGCCTCACCGTGGGGTAGATTAGGTACGGAAGTACTTGGTGATGACGGTGTGCCTCGGGGCGACGAGCGACGGAACCGCCTCCGTTCCCTCTCTCTCTCTCTCTCTCTCTCTCTCTCTCTCTCTCTCTCTCTCTCTCCTCACCTGATGCCACCACAAACACCGCTTCTCGCATTATGTCAATGGCCCCGTCATGGCGTTTGGTATGTTAGAAACCAACCCTCTTTTACTTCCGTGCCGTGCGTGCCCTCTTCTCCGCCCAGGAAACAACGAACGAACGGTCAAGTCTCTAGGGGACGGGCACGACCACGGGCTCGACGGGCTCGAAAACGAACCTACGAACGGTGCATCTGACGGCACGTAGCAGAGGTGTGTGTCAAGCGAGGTGGGCGGGTGACAGCCTGTCTCTGATTCTGGGTCTTGAATCCGAGTCACTTGCTCGCCGCCAGACGCCCAATCAGCCTCAGCTTTTTGCTTCCAACGGGCTCCGGGCCACGCCCCCAAAAGTCCTCACATAGGCTCACTCACTCACTTGGAGACTAGGTAGAGTTGAATCCCCATCCGGCCCGGCCCAATTAACTCCGCTCTGGCTGCCGCAGTGCGCATGTATCTCTGCTGCCGTACCTGATCGATACCCAAGACAGGGGCCATGCAATGAAGAACAGCCCGAGCCAGGCGGTTACTCCATTTCACATGAACGGTCTGCTGCTGTGTACATGGAATTCAGAACACGGTTCATGCCTCACTCTTTACCCACTGCTGCTAGGCAGACCGACAAAGTATCGGCAGCATAGATCGGAGGCATGCCGTATTGCTTGGACGTGGAAAGGTACCTAGAACAGGCTGGCAAGAATAGAAACAGGCTGGCAGGCAGTCGATATTGGCGTTGCCATTGACGATAGTTGAAGGAGGGGCGGGCTGCCTTATTCTCGTTGAGAAGATGGGATGGCACGGGAAACGTACCAAAGTACCACCAACCAAGCAGGAGTGTGGTTAAGGTTTCGGCGGTAGTGGTCAGTCTCGAGGCAATTCTGCCAGCGCCCGTCTCATCACCTTGTTCATTACGTGGTTATTATGTGTGAGCCGAGCTAACCTCGACTACTGCTCATAGACTGACCAGTCTAGGTGATGAATTGAGTTGGGGTATGGGTCTCTCTTCCGACACTCGTCCGAACTGATGCTGTGCGTGCGTTGCTTGGAACCGAGACCAGCAACAGGTCCATCTCAGCAAAGAGGCGTGAGTGTGATTGCGACAATTATGGGCAATTGGCATGGCTTTTTGGGGTCTGGCCATGCAACCTTGCCAAGGCCTAGCAAATCCGATGAGGGGCAGAATCCAGAAAGACCCAAACAAACGCACAAAGCGATAGAGTAATACAGCAAGTACAGCGCAGGGGGAGGCCTGGCACGAATCTTGACGCAAGGTGCCTTACTTGACCACGGCGCATTGGATTGGTTTATGGTGGTGCACATTGGCCTCAGAACCGTGGAGCCAGAAAAATGTACACCACGTCAGGTATTATCGTGGCAGAGGTGGAGAGAGGCTACCTCAGTTGCTGCTGGTGAAGTTTTGCTTGGAAAGCATTGTCGCATTTGATGCGCCGCCACACGTTGTGACTCCAGATTGGCCTGGCACGTTTAGACGGACTGTATATGACATGGAATTGACAGGCATGGGACGCAAGGCATTGTGCAGAAAAGAAGGGCAATCTTACGCTATGTGATGCAGCAGCCGTGTTGTTAGCCGCAGGTAAGGCAAGGCAAGGGGGCCATTTGTCGGCGATTTCAGTTCGACTATGTCAACAAGTCGGGCAGAATCAGGGACGAAGAGGCAGTCAATGGATGGATCAGGATCATGGAGCCGCAAAAGCCACCTCATGGAAAGGCGGGCACAGCGCGGACAGCAGAGACGGCAGTCTGGGCTGGCTGCTGGCTGTGGGCCACTGGCCCCTTGTCCCCCTGGATGCTGGATGCTGGATGCTGGATGGGGATCCCATCGATTCGGTCAATACACACCTTGACACCCAAGTTTTCCCTTTTGGCTGGTGCCGCTGATGCCAGTCGCTGCAGCAAGCGTGGCAATCGGCAACGGGATGGCACAAGAAGGAGAGGCGAACGGGGCGTCCATGTTGGGCAGATGCAATTGACCAATGGGTGGGCCCATTGACCGCTCAATTGCGCATCCAGAGGCTCCATTCTCATGCCTGGAGAATGTCAATCTTGCACATTGGTCTAGCTCTGCAGACTTGAACACTAGACGACGGGTCCAAGTCAAGTCAACATGCTAAAACACACAAATGCAGCTCGCAAAACCGTGTGACGGAATGAGTGAGTGGCACTTGAAGATCCAGCAGTGAGAGAGAGGCAGACAGACGATGAGGTGCGGAAAGTGCGGTGAGGGCGCGTAAGCCTCACAGCTAAAAAAGTAAGAAGCGACAAGAAGGCCAACTGACAAGGCAATGGGCGGCCTCCCATGTGCCGTTGACATTGAGTTGGCCTCAGTTGCCCGTTTGATAACCGTAAGTCTCCCATTGTTTGAAGCGCAGGGCCGAAGGAACACCAATGAGAACAAAACAACAAGACCTGGACAACGTTGCCTGTCTAATTCGATTGAACAACAACCCTCGGTACGTAGGTACTTAGGTTCCATACAGGCAGAGGTGCACAGCTGTCTGTACAGTATGTACAAAGTGAACAACCAAAAGTAAGTAGAGGCGGGGGTATCGGTTGTGGCGATGAGATGGACTTCGGGCGGGATGGCGCGGCCAGCAGCCAGAGTGACTCTTCCATGTGCGCAGAGTTACGAAATGCAGGAGTCACCAGTTGGGTAGTGTGAGTCACAGGGAAAAAGCGACTCTAAATTGATGGATCATGGAGACTTCCATCCATTGGACTCTAGAGTGCGTGAGTGCTTCTCGTTGGTCTTGCCGCGCCTCAAGTCGAAACACTTGACCCCTGCGGCTCCTTTCGGTCTAGCGTGATCGTCGTTTATCGATAAGACGTCACGCCAAAGGTGGGGGGGCCTTGCTGCACCTGCAGACTGCGGCCTTCGCCTACCTACCTACCTTACCTACGAATAGGTGGTACCTCTGGATGGGGACCATCAATTTTTGCACAACTTCAAAGAGTAAAGTACCGCTTGGGGGTTGGGTACTTCTTGTCCACCGTTTGTAGCCCCCCCAAATTCCACGTTGTCGTTGGAAAGTGCTATTTTGACCTTTTGTACACTTACAATCCAGGGAACGTAACCAGCTTCCAGGCACCGTCCCTTCCGCCCTAAGGTATGACTTTTCCCTAAGGTAGGTGCCTAGGTACCTAATCAATAACGTAAGGCACGATGAGGCAAGCATTGAGTGATGCTCGAACGTCCATCGCCTTCCACGTCCTTCGATGGATTCACGAGGAATAAACGATCCGAGCAATGGAAAGCAGCAACGACCTGGGCCGAACGACGCGAGCCCGCATCTCTGGATGCCCCTCGCCAGTCGACAAGGCCCTGGTCTTTCTATTGCTAAACCCCCGTCTTTCGTGGTCTGAACAGTAACTGCGTCCGGCCCATCCCGAAGAAGGACCTTGCATGGCAACGCATCCAGTCCCCAAGCCAAACAAACATCTCTCTCGGCAATGGGCCCAGCTCAGCGCTTCCAACGCCACCTTCCCCCTACTACACACCTCTTCATAATCTGCATCTCTACAAGCCTTGATCCAGCCCATGCCCGAAAGCAGAAGAGAACAGGAGAAATATACCGGGTTGATTTGATCGTTTTTTTAAAGAGATAGCGAGCGGGGCAATGCCCACTTCGCAATGGCAGAGCACACCCGGAGTTCACGTCATAAGTATCGCAAACACCCACTACCCTTGTAGGAGAAGAAGTTTCGGAGCCATCCCCGTGGAATGGAAAGTTGCAAGTGCAGACTTCTGGAAGCCCGAACGCTGCAAAGGGGCAAGGTCTAAATCCTCCGACGCCCCGAGCTTCCCGGAAGAACAAGCAGTGGCGTTGCCATGGAATGGGTTGAGAGTTCAGCAATGACTGTGTGGCAGCATTGATTGAGATACGGCAACTAGACGTAGAGGCAAGAACACATTTGTCAGTGACATCTCCTTCACTGCCGCCCAGAACGCTCCGACGTCCTGGTACAAAATACGACGTAATGTCTCGCACTTGCGGCCCCCAAGCAAAACCAGAAGAGGCCGGCAGGCGAGTCTGAAGATGGAAAAAATCGGGACACCGAAGGTTAGGATCAATCGGTAAATAATGTGCAACCAAGTCGCTGTCGAGGCGAGTTCTTGAGATGAGCCTTGACATATCATTCGTCACAAGGACATTGGATGATACCTCAAGTTTCTCTTTACGCTTGCAGCAACGGCTTTAATCGATAAGTTGCTGAAGAGATGGCGGGAAAACAGAAGCACTTTTCGCCAATGACCACTACTCTCTTGGTAGCAATCGAACGCGCAATCCACGTTGGTTGCCTGCTCCGACTCCGAGGCGCGGTTCTCGCGGATAGCAAAGGCGACGAGACATTTCGAGTTTGACTAGCCGGGCCGCTTTGAAATCTTGAGAAAGCCCAGATCATCGCCCCAGATGCCCCCCCAGAACAGAGGTTGCCCCAAAGGACCCCAAGGGCCCCAACGGGCCAAAGGCGCACTGTGTCCAGCGGTCTAACTCAGGCGAGATGGTCTGCATACCTTACTCTGTTAGAGCATCAACGGAAACTTATCGATAGCGGGAACGGGCGCTATCAGTAGCAGCCGCCGTGCAGCAGCACATCACCAGGCCCTCGGGTGGTCGGTGGAGGTTGGGTTCATCCTCGTTGTCAGCTGGCGTCCACGACCTCAACGTCTGCTCGCTATGGTTGTCTATCAACCTGAGATGGTGTCAATGATATGCTCGACGACCACACCCTTTTCGACTGAGACTATGGCCACATGACTACCCCCCAAGCCCCCTCCTTGCCACCAACCGACCGACTACGTCTGCGTGGTCTCGTGGGATGGACGAGACGCGCCGCTTGGGGGGCTTGCGGGCAGGCATGAGACCGCAGCAACGGCGTTCTCTGGCGCGGGTTCCGTCTTCTGAACCTCGACCTCCGCATCCTCGCTCGTAGCCCGTCGGCGCATTGTCGTCATGTCGTTCGTTCCCCTTCGTGGGTTTGATGGCTTCACCACTGTTGTAGCGAGATGATCACGAGGCCCGAATCTCAAGTGAGACCACCATCCCACACCGTGTCCTACTGCGGACATCTTATCTCACGATAATGACTGGCGATGGCTATTGGGATAGGACTTCGCCGTAGTGTGCCCGTTGATGGATCAGGCTTCGCTCACTCTCACCCCCCCCCTGTTTCCCAATTGGACCCCATCAGATGCCAAAAAATGGGTGCTCGGAATTGGCCACTTCTACTGGCCTCACGCATACCTACCGGACTTACCCACGAACCTTGGCAATTCTTCGCGGCACTAAATTGCGACATCAGCAATCCACTTTCCAACACCCTCCTGGCGTCTCTCAATGAGTCGAGCGACATCGCAAGGCAAGGGATGACGGACGTCTTCTGGCCCAATTCTCCCGAGAAGAGGGGAGCGAAAGGAGGGGTAAAACAAAGATGGCGGTCAACGGGCTCGAATTATTGGCCCAACCTGTAACTCGTTCTCATCTTCACATCGGCCGCGGGCAGTGATTTATCGACGGGACGCGCGATACGCATCGCCATGATCATATACCTCTCCATGATTGGTTCAACATTGTTGGCCCAGCGTCACTTCCAGTCCCTTTTTTTCTTTCTTCTTTCCTTTTCTTCTTCCTTGCCTTGCCTTAGCCTGCCATTGACTGCTGGATCTAGATCTTGTCACAAGACAGCCGAGTGCGGTTGGTCAATGCCACGGACAATCCCTCACTCACCATCCGCCGCCACAAGGAGGGGAATAAGGGTGAGGCGGCGGTATCGATATCTAGCCTTCTTATCACCCCTCCTTCTTCCAAGATAGCCGCCTTATCTTATCCCCTCCCAACTGCATTCCTCTCACTCCTCCCACCCCCTCAGCACTCTTACATGTGAAGGCACGTGGGGCACTGAGTGCGCACGCTACTACCTATCGGCATACAAACGGCCTGCCTGATCTAGCAAGCAGGGACATAGACCCAGTGGGTCAGCGGGGGCCTAATGGGGCCTGGATTCCTCAGCGAAAGAGCAAGACAATTCTCGACATTTGTGCACATTGGTGGTGGAATCTGCTTCATCGTTGCCCTACTCTGTACACAAGTAGAGTCAGAGAACCGTCGTGAATGAGACTGGAAGTTGGCAGTCAATTGGCCACTGGATTCATTCCCCAGTTTATGCTGGATTTCTCTTTCAACAACATCATGTATCTCACGAAGCTTGTCAGGTGAAAAACGGCCAAGTCCAAACTTGAGACAGGATGTCTCGGCTGTACGAGAAATGGACCAGATTTCATCAACCACTGTACGAAGTACAGTTCGTCACATGGCGCGTCAAAGGTGTCAGCCCCCCACGCGTGTTGAAAAGGGAGGGGGAGGGTTTGTTAAATCACTTCGACTACCTTGACTGCCACAGTCTGTGTTAATTGAGGCAACTACTTGAAACGCTTGCTAGGGAAGTGTGCTTGAAAGTCCTATCCTAATTATGGCACGATGTTGCCAATGAGACCTCATGATTCCTTTACTTTGTAGACCTCTCTACGCATTTGTAGGCATCATCGGGTACCTGAGGAATCGACGTCCTCGGTTTTCAAAGTCATGTTAATGAATATGGTCAGTCCAGCCGCTGATAGTCCTGCAATTGAGATTTGATTCATCAGGTATCACTTCAAAGCATTCACTGGCTACATTGCATTTAGTCCATGGCAGTATCTTGGTAGATTCGGCCTCCAGCAGCAAGGCAATTTTGAAATCGCTTGGTTCATGATATTTGTTTCTTTAACTACATGTTGAACAAAATCATGTATGAATGTCCTCTACGTGTGCTGCTAATATCAATACTTGCATGAGCCATGAACCATGCATAAATAATGTTCGCAAGCCTGGTCCCATTATACCTCCAGGTTGTCAAGCTCTTGACAATGACTTCGGTGGCCTATCTTGTATTCCGGTCTAGTATAAATTCTATAGAGGAGCGGAATGAGCACTGTAACGTAGCAACGTGATCAACTCGTGACAATGCCTAAAAGTGATGGTCGGCATGAACGCGTTCTAGAAAAGACGGATCGGTTGATACATTCCAGCTGGTCTGGCCTCAAATTTCGCTTCTTTCACAACTTCTGTCCCTTGAACTTCAATATTGTGTCGACGATGCTGAGATAGGCTCCATGCCGGAAATCTTGCCGTTCGCAACTCATATGTCCATGGATACCTGACAGCAAGACCCTCGTTTTCACAACCGCGGAACCAAATCAACAGCTCAGTCGAACGAAATGGCCAGGTATTCCAGGCTGACAGAGTCCAACACAAGAGATCCTCACTATCGGGTGCTTCGTCGATGCAGCGATTCATTAGGCCTGACCGCTTAGCCTGAGGGGTTTTCTCCACATCTACTGACGCCCATGCCAGGCATGCATAGAGTCTCTCATCATTGCCAAACTTCTCGGGGCAGTAGATAATATCGAGGAACTCTGGGCATCGTGGTCGCCATCCAAGTCGTCGTCTAAGTTGGGTTCAAACCCTAACGCCTATTCGACATTGCCGCTGACTGGCGTAGGAACTTTTGGGCTTACGTTTAGCTTCTCTATGAGGATAACGCAAGCAAGAGCTGGAAAAAGGACGATGAGACATGCCATGGCCTCGTTTTCGTCTTCCAGGCACCAGCTTGTCTTCTGCACCTCGCTGATGCCTATCTGCCTGACAGAGCAGTTGTTGCCTACCGCCAGTGTCACAAGCTCTTTGACCCTACGAGACTACTCTTGCGTGCTTTTGTGCTTGTGTGAACAGGTTAGCTACCAGGGCAAGGCCGTTATTCAACGGTGGGAAGGTCCCATCGACTGATCAAGCGAGTCTGTGGAAGCCTTCTTCGTGAATTGACGTGGCCTGCCTTAGTTGCGTACGTTTGCCGGCTGCGGAGATACAATCGTCGAATAATGTCCTGTCCAAGTCGCAGCTGCCTAAGCTAGCCAAGAGTTGAAACCTCTCGTCTAACCTCAGGCGGGATGGTGCTGGCTCTGGTCCCCCGTCGACGTCGTTCATGAGAAATCGTACACAACGAGGCTCTCCTTCCCGTCCCTGGCTTCCTTCAGCACGATGACCATTTCGTCATCAAAGCCCACCCAGTTACGTCGGTCATCCCAGCGATCTGGCGTCGCTTCAGGCGAGGGCACAGCGATATCTATGGGAACAGAGCCTGAGGTTGATTTTGGCCTGATCTCGATACTTTTGCCATTGACGCGTCCCTCGAGTTCCCAGACCCGTATTTCTTCGCCTCGAGAGCTGACGCTCACGGCTTTACCTCGTGTCGTGATTTCAGCGTCACTGATGCCTGACGTATGGCCCCAGAGGCGAATACCTGAAGAAAGGTCGAGCTTTGTGGCATTTGATGTACAAATATGTAGAATCATAGTATTATCTGGCAACGCAGCTAAAAGATACGGATGGCTGTAGCACAGTGTCGTCGGGCCTTCGGGCGCTTGTGTTTGAGATGGAAGTCGCGGGCTCGCAGTCGAGGAGGCCAATGAACGTGTAGGCGCAGCCTTCACAGGCTTGGTGAAAGCGAGTCGTGTTGAGACGATTTCTGAAGATGGCTGGCCTGCGCCTTGTGGCCGTATCTGTAGATCCTGTATACCAATGGACCATCCTTCCAAACTGGAAAACGTATATGCAATCGACGCAATCACATGCGAAGCCACCTGACGAATAGACAGAGCCAACGGGGCTCTGGACGTGTGTGACTTGAGTGAAGTCAAAAGAACAGGAGCAGGGAGTGGGGTGATTCCTTGCGATGTGTTCTGAGTGTTGTCACACATTGAAAATGGAAACGCTGCCACGGGGCCTTCTAACTCTGAAAGGGTCGCAGTTTCCGCAGAAGCATCAGTCCCCCTTTCTTCTAGAGTGACAGTGTCTCGTTGGTTGCTGAACGCCACTGGCTTCTCGCCAGAGGATGCTCGTTCAAAATCGTACAGAGATATCAGAACTGATTCTGTTGCCGTGAGAATGAATGGATGATGATAGACAATCTCCACCAGTCGGCCGTTGCTGGACTTTTCGTGCTTGTATCTTTTCTGAAACCTGCCTTCTTCGATATAAAGCTCCCAAACGCCGAAGCTCCCGTCCAGAAACCCGACTGCGACGTCGAGCCTCTTATTCTCAAACTTCCGGGAATCGATCGCTAAGCAAGTAGGGGATGATCCGTAGTTGCCATCCTTGAAGCTGATTTGGGCGATAGGCTCTCTCGTCTTGAGGTCCCAGGCTCGCATGCCAGAAACGCAGTCGGCAGTGACCGCGATACCCTCAATCACTTTGACTAGAGTCTTCCCTGCGCCCACAGAGTCGAGCAAAGATTCCCCAACCTTCACCTCTTGAACCAAGGCATTACCGCTAGCCCAATTGTGCCGTAGTTTGTACTGGCGCTTCCAATCAACAGAATCTCCCAGAGCATCTCTACGACCCCAGCCACCGTCGGCCCAGACGGTTCGGCGTGTGGAAAACTGTATTCGACTGCTGTCTCGTGCAGAGCCATCGCGAAAACCGGGTATCTTCAAAGCGCGCGGCAGGACGAAGCGATGGTAGTAAAGCGTGCGCCAGAGCTGAGAGTCGGCAGAAAGGCGGTAGAAACGGCGGGAAACGGGTGAGATACCGAGAAGATTAGAAGTCGATAGGAAGGACAGTATGCGGATTAGAAGCTCGTCCGAAAGAGAGGACAGCAAGTCGTTGGCGGCGAACATAGCCTTGTCTTGGGGCCTCGATTTCGAATCCGAATCGTAGGGGTGGGTTTCGGTGAAGCGCGCATGCTTTGTAGGTCTGGGGCGCTCGTCGCTGCTGCCGGGCGCATTGCGCCGCTTCCCATGCATTTTCGAAATCAAGCAAAGCGCTTGCCGAAGCCTGCCTTACATGCCTTGTTCAAAACGTCCTCAGGTCAGAACTGATATGAACGGTAGGTGCATCTTCGATTGTGATCAATATGCTCGGTGACGGTGAGGTCCCCATCGAGCATGAGGACGAAGTGCTAAGGCGGCATTATTAATGGTCACTGATCACAGCCACCAAGCAAGCCCAAAAGATGCGGTCACTGCCCGATAAGAGATAAGATAAAGCTCGAACCGAGGGCCTGTGCGCGCCTGGGGCGAGAGGTCTGGCGCTCACCCACGATATCTTGACCTCGATCCTAAAGTATCTCGATCGGTTGAAGAGGTCCTTCGCGTTCCAAAAGCAAAACATCTGGCGTACTTTGACAACATTGACTTTTCAAGTGTACTCTTGCAACATGAAGACATTTCATCGAGAATTTTTCAACTCCCTATTGCTTACATCAAGGGCTGCGCATCCTTTATCCGTGGCCTGAAATATCTACTCTATACCTATAAGTTAGGTTCTACTTAGATTCTTAAAGCCAATATGACACCCATTGAGGCGCATTTATGACTGAGTATTTGGGCTGACATGGTGATGGTCTTTGAAAGATTCTGTTTCAGCAAAGGCACTACGAAGATGGCATCAAAAATTGATGCTCTCAAGCCTGTACATGTGCCTAATCGCGGTACTGTGATGCTGGGGGACAGTCCCTCAATCACGGAGCTAGGTCTCTAATCCATCCATGACTTGGCTCGTCGACACTGTTGGCATGGAACTTACATCGTGAATGCCGAGATCGAATATCGGCCTAGGTCTACGACTGTGAACATGAGGAACCATACAAAGGGCCTTGGTAGTGCCCATGGCTGTAGCAGCGCTCGGATTCAGGAACGGCATGACAAGGTACTACGAGCTGTCAATCATCCATCAGTCAAGTATCTCAGGGAGCTGCGAATCCCGAAGGAAAGACTCAGAAGATTGCGACGAGGCGATCCGGCACAGAGGAATAAATCCACGAAGGATTCTTCCACGCTAGCTTCATGTAAGTCTGTCAAATTTGGCAAGTATACAGAATCGGGTATTAATTCTACTGCATAGAGTACACCTACTTAGTTTGTTTCAGGCAAGATAAGATGTTAGTTGGGTCTGGGTTGCTAGCTCTTTCTGCAGGCGGTCTCCGCCTGATGCTTCTGCTGGGGATGGGGAATCGGATCGGAGACGGGCAACCGCGTTCTCGCCGCATCTCTGGTCGATTATCCCGTGCTTGTTGCCAGCACTCTGGCATCCGTACAATGAGCCCACGTACCTCAGGTTTACCTTACATCGATTCAAGCACAGAAAATTCCAATTCGGGCCTAGCCGCGAAGATTTGTGAGTTCAACGCCGGCGTTGCGCACGGCCTGACTGCAGTGCACAACGCACGACGTCCAGATACCTGGGTTGCGCGGATAGAGTTCCGAGACAGCGATGGGGCTGCGTACGGATAGTGTAGCGAACCTCTCTGGCTTTATGACCGGCCAGTTGATTGATTCGAATCGCACTGCAAGTGAGCGTCGCCGAAATTGACGGGAGAGCGAACAGCTCGGACAGAGTGGGGTGTTCTCGGCTTCAATTGGATTCTGCTGGACGGACTGGAGATGATCGATGGGATCTAACAAAGATCGGCTGATGAAGATTTTCGGTAAGCTAAGGTACCTGGCTGGCGTGCCGACGCTTGAAGCACCGGCGAAAGCTGAGGAGATGGGGAGAGCACGGAACAGTTGCGGGGAGAGAAACTTCGGACTGCATCTCAAGGTAATGCAGGTTGTTTAGGCTTCCTGATGGAGACAGCTTGACAGGATACCTTATTCACCACTGTATGCATAGAAAGGTGGTGACTGAGTGATGGCATCCGCGGGTGCCCGAGACGTAGTAAGGTACATGCCGCAGGCCCGCAGGCCCGCAGCCCATCATTGAAGTGGGCAGGTGTCGGTAAAGCTGCCGACAGGCCCTTGCCATCATTCACCGTGGACTAATTAATACCTTGACACCTAGAGAATTCGTCCTGGTACCGCAGCATGCTTGTATGTACACAGCACCTTGACCTGATATCGAGGCTATAAGCTAATCTAATACATTGCTGCAATGCCATACCGTACGTTTCTTACCATTGACAAAAGGCAGTAGAATACCTCAGCCCTTATAAGGTAGAGTGCCCAAGTGCTCAGGGAGAGTCGCATGTGCGGAGAGCGAGTCAAGCATCGAAACTAATGCATTCGACCCTTGTCTCTAGGATGTCTTCTCGCTTCACTAAAAGGGAAGACTTACCTATACCTATTCTACCGTCTACAGGCAATGAGAGAAGGCGGGTGTCCTTCATGTACCGCTTCACGTATGGTAGCACGTCCTGGACCGTATCTCATTGGTCGCCTAGGTCCGCCTGGTCAGCATTGCGTTACCTACCTAGCTTACCCAGTAGATACTTACTTGGAGGAGAGAGGGGTCGCTAGCGAACCTTGCGCGTTCTCAACTATCTTCCGTACAGAACACCAATGCTCACCTTGCACTAAGAGACCTCAAACCTCAGCCTCACATTCATCCAAATCTCAACCGCGGCCCGCCAGCCTAGGCCGTCAGTTCTGTCTCCTACCAAAGCTCAACCGTTCCAGATTCATCGTAATCGAGCTGCACTGGCACAGCCACGTTGTATAAGCCAAGGATTGACAAAATAAGCTCATTCATCGGTTCCAATACCTACCTTACACACTACCATTGTCATTGCCGCATTTCGATTCATAGTTTACTCTCCTCCCGTCTCCTCCCACCCACAAACACACCTTCTCAATCATTCACTCGCTCGCTGGCTCTTTGTAAGCCCATCCTCACGGACCGCCCCTAGACGAATCCTCGTTCCCCAGCATCCATGACCCAGACCTAGACCACTACCATACTGTCGGTTCCATTCACTCCACATCCCTCTCAACTGATTATCTCTTGCTTGCCAACCACCCGTACTGCAACTTATTCGCTCTCGGTCCGTAGTAAGTAGCGAAAAGGCAACTGCATCTTCAACGCAACGAGCGTCCCCGTTGTCTCCTCTGGCCGCATACGTCCTCGGTTTCCGAGACCATTCAACCACTGCCCTGCAGCGGCGCCCTCCTTACGGGCCCTGCCTTGGCCAATAGTTCAGAGCAGACCTTGGCACACACTGGCACATACCGCCGCAAAGCACGGCTTAGGCACGCTGCAGTGTTGGGTTTGCGTTGTTCTTCATGAACATGGATTCTGATGCCCGGTCCGCGGGCCCCGATGACCAGGGCCTCCGTCGAGCTGTATGTCACCTACGTCCATATTCAGATTGTTTTGCTTCACACGATCCATCAGGCCCTCTTCTCACCAGTAAAACCTCGTCCACTAGAACCAAGTACTGACTCTCAATCTTTCGTTGTCTAGTGTGATCAATGTCGCACCCGTAAAGTTGGTGTCCCCAATCCGCTCGTGTCTGTTTCTTCACCAGCCCTCGATCGAAACTGTACACTCCAAGCAGGGCATTCTTCCTGCCCGCTGTTGCCCCTCCTCCCCCCTCCTGCCTTGCGCCAAGGAGGTATAGCCCACGCATTAAATTGAGATTCCGGGTTTGCTGACAGGACACATATTTTGGCTTTGCACTACAGATCCGGTGTGATAAGAGTTCACCATGTTCCAACTGCCGTATAACTCAACGCTCCTGCAGCTCAAACGGTGTTGGTCAGAAGCCAAAAGAGCAGAGACATCGCGTGCTCATTTCTCTTCAATAGTACGCCATCTACCTTACCTTTATTTGCCCTCTTCCCTGAGTACTACACCTCGCTTCCCATCATCACTACCGGATAAGTTCACCGTCTTGTGTTCACCCAAACGATTCCCTAATACCTGATACCACGGGGCTTGCGAAATCTGACGGTGCACAACGCCAATATTGACATTCCTATTACCAGTGAGAAAAAGATTGACCTCATCGAGGAACGACTCTCGAATATCGAGGAGCTCCTGCGGAGCCTCAGCAACAACCCTCCTGGCGTGGGTGGTCATTCATGGGATGCCACTAGGGCCAGACATACGACGCCCTCAGCCTCGACTATCGGGGATGCTTCTGTCCTATCCCACGACGGTGCTGACTCGGATTCAGCTTTCGAGGGCGACCTCTCTTTGACTGCCCACACCATGTTCGCCAGCGACTTTATCGAAGACGCCGTGCAGAGGACCTCGCTCCAGGACGTGGCCCCCAACATGCAAGCTGCGCTCTCTTCCCTCAGGCAGATCGTCGCTATGCAGAGCAAGGCCTCTTCTAATCGAGACTTTCGGTTCCGTACGCATCAGCCGCTTCCTCCAGGAGGTTTGCCTGAATTGCCCATGCCGCCGATGAACGCCGTCGTTGCCTTGCTCAAGCATATGAAAGGTCCTCTCATTCCTAATTTTCAGAGTTCAACAGACTAACATGAGAGTAGTTTCTCCCCCCAGCATCTTCTCACTCGCATGCTCCTTCCTCGATGTTGATGACCTGGCTGAGCTCTGCCGGAGAGTCTACTTCTGCACCGACAACTTTGCCGATACCACCTTCATCATAGTGAATGGCGCGCTCTTCTACTTGTTCATGGAACAAGCATACCTAGCATCGGATGCGACTGCGCGCGAAGAGTTTGAGAGGTACCAACATATGTGTCAAAACAATCTGGAAATGGCTCTAGCTTCCTTGCCTTTGATGCTCCCTGCAAAGATTGAGAGCATAGAAGCCTTGCTCCTGGCGGTTCGTGAAAAGTCTTGCTGTGCTTGTTTGTAGACAATACAGCTGACAGCGACTGCAGGCCGTTTATGCTGTGGATGTATCTAAAGCGTCGCTCGCGTGGCTTTTCACATCCACTGCTGCAAGCTTGTGTCAGACGCTTGGCTACCATCGCGTATCGCAAGTGAGGAGCGAGAGCGCCGGGCCTAGAGACATCAAGACCCTCTTGTTCTGGCATGTGTACATGCTCGACAAAACTTTGTCCCTGAGAACGGGGAGGGCATCGGTCATCCAGGATTGGGACGTGACCTTGCCGCGGCGGGTCGACAACACCATGGTTGCGGATCCATGGGGTCTCATAATAACAACGTGGATCAAGCAGGCTGAGATTCAACACCGCGTTTATGAACAATTGTTCGACTCTATTATCTCAACGATACAAAATATCAAGCTAACGTGCGTGGCAGATACAGTCCGCTTGCTCTGGGCCAGTCGCAAGAAGAGCGCATCGAGACCGTGCGTCGCCTGGAAAATGAACAAAAGACAATCATGGCCGCTGCGTCGCACGTGCGGGAGCAGGCTCTCTTCGGCCTCAAGGCCCTCAACGCATCCTCCATCTTGGATATACACCTGCGAGGCGACGAACTGACATTTCAGTCCACGTTGACTCTCATCTACAGGGCATTGCCAGCGCCCGAAGGTTCGCCAACGCGGTTTTCTCAGGAATGTATAGACACGGCACGATTTGCCATGCAGCTGCACCTTGAATGCATGCAAAGAATTGCAGAGGAAGGGCGGCATCTTAAAGCAGTCTATATTCACTGGTCAGTCGAAGCAATAGACTGATTATGATACATGCTGACTCGTCCGTAGGGCAATTCTCCTTACTCCTTTCACGCCCTTCTTCGTCCTTTTTTGTCACGTCATTGACACTTCCAGCGCTGACGATCTCAAGAAGCTGAATGAGTTCGTTGCTTCACTTCGACCCGCATGCGCCATGTCGGAGCCGGTAGAGAAGCTTCACCAGCTCTGTTCAATGCTCTGTAATGTGGCAACGCTTTACGTGGAGAGCAAGTCCCAGCAATCAAATGAACGTGGCCCCATCAACGACGAATTTGATGTCTATCTGAGCGCGTTAGGATTCCCGCCAACGGAATATCCTGCTCAGGGCATGGATACAAGCGACATGTCGCAGCCTACCCTTCAAACTGCTCAACTGGGCAACTGGTTCTCAGGTAGCCAGTACATGATGGGATTGCTTGAAGAAGACCTATCCCAGTTCAATTAGATTGGCTGCGGAGGAACGGCAGGGAGTGAGCCATCGCGTTCTCGCCGGACTGGGTCGAGTTTACCGATCGTGATCTCGCTGACACGATCCTGTATCCGAGAGTGACTCGAGGATGCGAGGCTAGGCAATAGCTAGCAATGCGAGGGCTAAGGGGTAGTTTCAGGCTTCGCCACATGTCATTGTGAGCCCATATAGAATGGAAATATCGTCGAAACGCCTCATGGCCTTAATCTGCTCCTGCGCCCATTCAGGCTACAGCTTGCTCCATTGCGCATGATGCGTGTCGTACATTTGGTTTGGGCTTTCACTCGGTGGGGTATCGCGGGTCGTAATGTTCGTAGCCTTCGTCGTCGGTATCGCTCTCAATCAGGGCATCCCGTTCGCGTGCGCTCGCAAGTCTGTCTGCTTCTAGGGCTTGGCCGACTTTTGATCTAGGGGCATCTGGCGCGTTTGGGACATCGACAGGTGCGAACGCCGACTTGAAACCTGACTTCTTGAAGCCGCTCTTCTTGAATCCTCCACCTCCCGTAGACTGCTGCGGCTGCTCGTTGCTGGCGAGCTTGATGCTGACGAGGCCATCCGCCTTGGCTTCAGCCTTCCGGGCTCGGGCGCCGGCGTTCGGATCGCGAACCATAGCCTTCATGTCTTTGAGGCGTTGTTTATGACTGTGGTCATAGCTACTGAGGTGCGCCTCATAGTCATTCATGCGAGAGTATCCCTTCGAACAGAGGCTGCAATAGAAAGATTGCAGGGCTTCGCGGGCGGCAGCGGTCTGCGCCGGGGGCAGTGTTTGGTGTCTCTGGGCAAGCGCACGGAGAATCAGGGTTTTGTTGAAGCAGAGAGAAGAACTAGAATTGCTCTTACCGGAGGCATGTTTGTAGAGTTAAGATAGCGAAGAGCTACCGGTCAGGCGCCACGAGGTTCTATGATGACTGATGGGTGTGTGGAAAGGCTACCATCGCACCTTTAGGAGTCCTGGCTGAGATGTTATCAAGCTCGCAGGTTCCGCTCTATATGGAAGTCCCAGCAAATTGGACCACAATGTTATGCGGGGGAGCCGCAGCAGGCCCTGAACATCACAGATACCTCCTCCGTATCCGTACACCACACATGGACGCGCTGCCGTGAAAGACTTTGTCTACATCTGGACGCCAAACGCGTTTTAATTTTGAAAATATACCATTCTCTTGGGGGGGGGGGGGTTATAGGTTTTTTCACCTGAATAATGTGGCCAGGCTATGGATGCAAGGTAGTAAGGTTTGAATCAGTGAAGGTGAGGCAAGGTCAAGCCGGGTAAGGTACCTTGCCGTAGCTTGTAGCGTGAAGGTCTTGCGGCTCTCCGGATTGACGCCAGGCCCACTAAACCTGCAGGCTCATACGCGGGAACTGACAAGTGCTGCCGCCCTTGCAACGCCAACCTATGACGTTCCGAGGATTGATCAGCTGCCTGGTCTGACAATTGGAGGCTGGCCGACATTTCTAACTTCACCTTCCAAACCTCAAATCAGTACAGCTCGGATTCGAATTACACTTATTCTGCTCCCGAGACCGGTCTCGGTCGTGCTGGCGCTTGCGTAGCCATGGAGTCCAGATCTCTTCACTCGAAACCGTCGGAAGAGACTCTCATATCGCTCCTTCAACTAGACCCGTCCCCAATCGAGACGCCACCGGCGGACGTTGATAAAGATCTTCCTCCTCTGCCTGAAGATGCCCTAGAGAATAGCACTGGCTCTCTCAGATCAACATCTTCTGCGCCTGGATTAAGCGGCAGCGGCCACAGCGCTATCTTCTACCGTAGGTTGCCGAATGCGAACGCAGAGACAGAACCTGTCACCTTCAATTGCAAGTTAGGTTGGCTAATGCGTACAAACTTTCTAGTAACACGGATCCAGAAGTTCTCTTCCTACCTAGTACCAGTCTTCACCTCACTTCACGTTGTCAACACCTCGATAATACCACTGTTTGCGCGATCAGTCCCAGCTTCCGAGGCATACCTGCTACTTTCGAGGGAAATATACCAAACATCTCTGACGGAGCCACTTCTTGTAGCGTTGCCCATCGTTGCACACATTGCCTCTGGATTCGCTCTCCGCCTTGTTCGCAGATCTCAGAATCTGAAGCGTTATGGAGGCAACACACCTGGCATGTACGCCTTGTACCGAGCTCAGACCGGCAAAACATCACGAACCTTGACCTACAATAGCGTCAACTCCGCTAGCAGGATATGGCCGTCCGTCAGCTACATATCTATCTCCGGCTATGTCTTCACGGTTCTTCTTGCTGCTCACGCGGGCATCAATCGGATCCTTCCCCTTCAAGTTGACGGCGACAGCTCGAACATTGGCTTGGGCTTCGTTTCGCATGGGTTTGCCCGGCATCCCATCATCTCGTGGATTGCATACACCGGTCTTCTCGCAATAGGCTGCGGACATATGGTTTGGGGCGCAGCAAAATGGCTGGGCCTGGCGCCAACGGCTATGGGATGGAGTGGTAGTGGGCACAATGTGATGGACAAAAAGGTACGACGGCGGAAAAGGAGAGCTTGGTGGGCGCTTCACGGCGCCGTTGTAGCTGCGGCCGGCATCTGGGCTGCCGGCGGACTGGGAATTGTGGCGAGAGGTGGTCCGACAGACGGCTGGATTGGCAAGATTTATGATGATATTTACAGCAAGATTCCACTTTTGTAACTTAGATCAGTAGACAATATACAGAACGCACGATACCCAGCCAACCGCAATATCCACAAATAGAACTGCCAACTAACTAACATAGACTGTTGGCCGCCGTGACATTTGTCTATTCAGAGTGATGCGAAAGTCGAAATTGTCATACGGCCAATAGCGTTTGGCACTTCGTAGGCAAATAAGGTTGCGACAAAAATATGAGAGGAACGGATTTCTTCTACCTGACTGACTAGCGCTATTACACGCCTGTGTACAAATATCGTGACCACGTCTTGTCAACTATCAACGACACCGAGAAAAATCCTTCCCAGAACTGGCTTCCTCAACACCTCCCTTCACACTGAGTGTGATTCTTATGCATACAGCACCATGGTGGGTTAAAAAGCAAAGCCTTGGCTTCGGAAGAGAGAATCAGTCGATACGGGACGGTTTGTATCAACGAGTCAATTCTGGTGAGATCTAATTCTTTCCTCCGTTGTTGCCGCCGTTGTTATTGCCACCGCCATTGTTGGTACCAGGGATGAAACCACCTGTGAGCTGTGGGCAAGACTTCTGTGCAGCCTGCGCAGCCTTGATCAAGTCGTTCTGGTCTTTGCAGGCGCCGCTGACGCAGTTGACAAGTGAGTTAACATTGGCCTTTTGGCAGTAACAGTCTTTGATCTGATCTTGAGCGCAGCCGCTCTTCTGGATGTCGTCATTGACACACTGCTTCGCACAATCGGGCACGTCAAGGCTGTCTGCAATGGCCATGCCGGCGGCGGCAGCGAGGATGGCGATGAATGAGGTCTTCATTTTGGATTATGTTGGGTGTTTTGAGAGACTATCGGGTGTGGTTTAGTCTGATATGATGTGTGTAGAGATTATCGAAAAGGATTATTGTGTTGTAGCTGTGATGTGTGAGTGGTAATGATCCCATATCATCTCGAGCGCGGTTGTTGTGGACGCTTATATATGTAAATCAGACAAGTATCGCAACAGGAGTCTTTAGTAATTGTTTCTCTTCTCATCCTTCTCGTCCTAGCCCCTGACGTATGTTCTCGTTCCATCATCGCTGTCATCGGCGATGGAACTTGGCATTGCCTTGTTCGTCACATCAAGTTGATTGGACATCGGGAGAAGATGACCGCGCAATGTGATCAACTAGGTTTTCGACGCTCCGCCGAGCAGGAGCACAGGAACGCAGGAGCGTGGAAGCGTGTTCCTAAAACCTAAATCACGAACTTGTTTGGGACCGAGAGTACACTGCAATGACTAGATCCCAACCTCTATACGCTTTGCTCCATTTTTCTCGCTGACATAGCCCAGCAATGTTATTGATCAGCACTCTAGGGATCTTCTGGGTCTGACAGTCAGCGTCGAATTACATCAATTGGTCTTTTTTTTTGTCTTTTTTTTGGGGGTTCATCCTCGCGCTGATGCTAGAGAATCTATCACTGCCTAGCTTGCATGAAAGAATTCAAGCCATGGGACGAGCCGTTCGGCTGAGGCAAAGGCCTGCGTTTGGATCCCTTCGAACCGCATAGAGGGCTGTGTGGTTACGTATGACGGCGTGGCCGGCAACTTCAAGACGCAGAGCCGCGTCAAAGCCACGCGCAAAGATGACTGAGCACCCAACGGCTGTGCTTCTATCTGAGCATTCTTTGGTGGCTTCGCCGGGCCTGTCAAGTAAGCGACCTTCGAGACGTTTTCTCAAGTCAGCGTCACTGAAACGGATGTCACATTATGGGCTCTGAGCGCTTCCCCTCGGGATCGTTAAGTTGTATAGGTATCCACCCTTGTGTGCTGACCATCAGTCTCTTGCTGCCCATTTTGGGGTATTAAGTTGTCGTGGCGGTCCGGATGTACTCAGCAGAAATTAGTCTCTCGAAACTACATAGCCCTCACGTGCTGCAACCACGCCCTTCCTGATGATGTTTCGTTGGGAGCCTTGAACATCGCACGGCAAAACTGCGAAGCCTGGAGTCCGTGTTAAATGTCCATTACACGCATATGTTGGGCTGTGTAGTTCCATTCCCCGGATCTCAGCTCAATGTCTGGGATCACTGAGTGGTTTACCGAGCTTCGACATGTTGTACCACCGCCGGGTCCGAGTTTGTCGGTCGGGAAAAGTTTAACAGGGTTGTGTAATATTTCCTATTCCACCCCCATCGCTATCTCATTGGGCCTGTTGCTCCCTTCGAGCACTGATTCTGGATGAATTGTCATGACTGTGAGTATCTATAAACCGGGAGATAGTATTTGGTCTAGCCCCTGACATTGTTCGCTGTGTTACAGCTAATAGGCTCATCTTATCCCTGGCCCAAAATGGAGCTGGTCCTGGAGTACATCTACGTTTTTGTTCAATGGCTCTAGCCGTCATTTTGGTCATGTCAGTAATTCACTGGAAGCATATTCAACACCCACTGACCTTGACGGAAGCCAGTGAAACGGATCTAGAAATGGCACGTAGGTGGTGAAATCATAATCTACCGTCTACCTTGTCGAGATCTCCATCGTGATTAAGACCATCATAATCAGAAAAAAAGTCCCCTCTACCCGATTAATTCCGCCAAATATGTAAGTTGAAAGCCCATGAAAGCTATGATAAGAAAGACAGGCACAAGTAAAACGTGATATCTGAAGCAGGAGATATGAACAAACCTATGTCGAAGCATTGGCCGGGAAAACATCGCCATGAGATGGCAGCATGTGACCATGGATTGGCGTCATATTAACAGTTGCTATTTCTTCGTGGCTCTTACTGTTAGCCAAGAAATAGGACGGGGCCGCTGGCCAGCAATGCTTCGCTCCATCACGTTTGAGCCCGTAAAATAGCTCAATGTTCTACAGTTATTCAATGAAAACAGTGACGAGTTTAATTTCGGAGAATTCGCTGTCATTGCCACTATAAGGGTATCTCGCAAACTACAAACACCAACACATGAGGAAGCCCCTATAACCATCCGTCCCTTGGCGATGATGAACCTCGACTCCCACAATCCCACTCGGACGACAGACTTAGTGACCATGTTCGGGTCTTGTTCGGCTTGTCTAGTCGAAAACTCTTCTTATCCACGCACTGAACCTGAGCAAGGTCCCGGTCCGCCATAGCTGTCTTTATCTCCTGTCTTTGTGAAGACGATGTCTGGACGGCCCTTGGGGCAGGACTCACTGTCACTCGGGCCGTTGAAGCCGTGGATGATGGAACACGACGGCGTCGATGAGTTCTCTGGTATGTACAGCCACCCATTGCAGCCGTCAGGAGTTCCAAGGTGGCAGATTGTGCAGCAGTCGCGAGCGCTTTTGGCCGGGTGTAAGTTGAACACCCAGCCGCCGCCACCCTCGTCAATACCGATCCAGTTGACTTCTCGGATGAATTTGGACTCGAAACACTCAGGAATCTATGATAAATGGTCAGATACCGAAAAACACACAAACCGTCATACATTATGGTACGACTGGCGAGTAAGGCCTGCTGCTTACCGGCTCCAGAGTTGAGGATGGGGCTGGGAGCGAGGTCAGAGAGGTAGCCGTGGGAGAAGGTGAAGATGATGTGGCAGTTGAAGTCGCAAGGTTCTCAGCGTTGCCTGGACCAGACGTGTGATTATTGATTGACAGTGTGACTGTGAGAGGAACCACGATGGCGAGTATAAGAAGGCCTATGCATATACCGATCACCGCCCTCCAGTTCCAAAGACGTGAGCCTTTTTCGGCACCAATAGTCGAGGTGGCATCCTCAACCATATGGACTGAGTGAAGTGTTTCGTTCTCCCTGATACCGTCATTGCCGTCATTGCCGATCCCGAGATTTGTCATTGGAATCCCCACGGCCTCAGGGGCAGAGTAGACCATTACCTGCGGCAGCGGATTATTGGTTTCTTCAATCCACTTGATTGTCGCCATGGTGGCTTTTCGGAGGCGGAATGCGACTGCGGAAGAGGGAAAGAGCGATGCGAAGGCAGGTGTGACTGCTGAGGAAGGTGAGTCTGGCGAGAACTGAAGATGGGTGCAGGGAAAGCCAAATATGAAAGAAATTTCAGTCCGTATGGTCTGTCCAGTGTCGTCGCGAGAGACCTCTGAAAAAAAAAGAGTGGTGTATGGTTGTTTGCCTGACGATGGAAGCACGGAAGGCGTGGCGTGGTAAATGAGAAATTTGTCCCGTGTGACTTTTACTGCGAGATGAATTTTGCGCCCAAGACGACGAATACACAGCTGGGAATAAATGCCAGGCCGTTCAGAAACGTCGGTGGACAGCGGATGAGAGATAGGTACCGGATCATAAATTCTTGTTCTTCTAGAATAACAAGAAGGCCCCCTGAAGATCGGTGGCACCGCAGACGTAGTCTGCCGGTCAACGCACGACTAGCCGTCTTCTTATTACCACTATTATTATTATAACTATCAAACAACGCTTTACAGAGCCTGGAATGGATGTACAAAAAGGAAACAGCAGTAATGATAATAGCAGCAGGAGCGGGAGCAATAGCAATAGCCAATAGCAGCAGCAGTAGTAGCAGTAGTAGCAGAAGTAGTAATATGAATAGGAACAATGAGATTAGTTATGAAGCGACAAAATATTGTGTTACTCAATTGTCTACTATACCGCTGCCGTCTTCAAGGCTAATTCCAGACTGACGCCTCGTTATTCGTCTTTCCCAGCTCAAACATCATGGATGGCGGGGCTTCCGGGAGTTCTGGGATGCTGTGGCCTCGCAGCAACAAAGAAGAAGAAGAATGAGCAAACAGGCAACCTTTGTGCTAACCCACAAACTTTCACTGGATCTCGAGGCCCGTGTTCGGCGTCGGGTAGTTGAGAGGCAGTACCATGGGCTGACGGAGACAAGGTTGCTGACCTACCTTGTGGCAGCCTCCTGGAGAAGGCCGAACTTTCCGTCGTCGACTGGCTAATAGATCGCCTCAACCATGAAAAACGATGCCCAGTCTATCTCTGTGTGGTAGGACATGACAATCCATAACTGAACCTCTAATTTAAAAGTCAACTGGGCCGAAGGCTGTGAGCAAAGGGCTCGACTGAGCCAGTCCGACTCGCAAGAAGTGAATAGCACAGGACCTCAGAATGAAGCCAGAAAATCATCTAATGAAAATTGGCATCCGATCATCTATTCTATTGCGTCTAGTCATATTCTACGCCTAAACCAAGACAACCGTGTCGGAGTTCATCAAAACATGAGTCTCCTTTACTGAGTCAAAGACTTGGCGTCGCCATCATTGAGCTTGCCAGCGCCGACCAATCTCTTAACCTCCTCACTCCAGACACCCTTAATCTCATCAGCCACCTTAAGGCCGTTGAGCTTGCCAGCCAGAGCCGCAATCTCGTCAGGGTCGATCTTGCCCTGGACGAGCTCGACGTCGCCGAGAACGGAGTCAATGGTAGCAGCAGAAGGCTCGCCAGACGTAAAGTAGTTAGCGTCCTTGACCGAGCCCTTGAGAACACGCTTGTTCTTCTTGACAGCGTTCTTTGCCGCCTCCTTGGCTTTCTTCGACTGCTCTCGGTCGACCTTAGCCTTCTCCTCTGCTTCCTTGGCAGCCTTCTCCTCAGCCTCCTTCTTGGCCTGAGCCTCCTCCAGAGCCTTCTTCTCGGCGGCCTCCTTTTCGAATTTCTTCTTGTTCTTGGCAGCGTTGGCCTCTTGTCTGAAGCGCTTGATGCGCTCGTCGCTGGCCGAGCAGTCGTCAAGCAATTTGCGAAGACGAGCGTTGTCCTCGGCCTTCTTCTTCTTGCGGGCGTTGGCATTCTTGCGTTCCGTGTGGCGCTTCTGATCGCGGTTTTCGTTGTCGTCGGGGACGTCCTCATCAAGATACTCGAAAGTTCTCCAGCTGTCAAAGTTGTACCAGAAGTTGTAGAAGTCCTCTACGTGCTCCTTGGAGGACTTGTCGTCGCCAAAGGTCGGTACCGGCTGGGTTTTGGAGAAACGACCTTCAGCCTTGAAGACATTGCTCCAAAGCTTGTAGAATGTGCTGCCACCCTTGGCCAGTTGCTTCTTGGTGGGGGGATCGACGTCGGCTTTCTCGTCGACTGAGTCGTACTGCTGACGCTTGGTGGGGTCCAGCAGAACCTCGGTGGCCTTCTGGATGCACTTGAAGAAGCTGTCGTCGTCGACAATACCAGCAGCGGCCTTCTTGTCCGGGTGGTGCTTGAGGACCTTCTTGCGGTGGGCGCGCTTGATTTGATCCTCGGTGGCCTTCCAGCGATACTTGGTCAGGCCCAAAACCTGGTAGTGGTCTTGGTTCTATAGGAGCCGGGAATCAGTCGTTGATCGCCAAAAACATACGCAACATCTTATGAACAAGGGGCAATCACTAACCTTCCAGTCCTTGGCATCGCGCTGGAGCATCATGGGGTCCTCAGCCTCGCTGATCTCGCCGTCGTCTTCATTTTCGACATTCTTAGTAGCCTCTTGAGCCTGGATACGATCATCCTCGGAGAAGGTGCGCTTGTGGCGGGCCCGGCGAGCGTGGGCAAGGAAGTGAGGGCCGACAGGCTCAAGGCTTCGCTGAGTGGCGGCAGAGACCTTGCCGACGGTCTTGAAGTCCTTCTCTGCAGACCATCCCTCGGGGACGACAGGGAGGACGTGGGGAACAACAATTGCGGAAGCCATTCCGATAGATGCGAATAAGTTAGTTTATCGCAATCGATGCTTGTGTGTCTTGAAGAGCAAAGACGTCGTTGATTTCAAAAAAAAAAATTATTCCAAGAACGTGGGGTAGAGTTTTCATTGGAGAAGGTGTGGGTGGCGCTAGGACAAGAGGATGGGGGGGTGTCCCTAAGATCCTCCGGATGCCGGGAGCATTTTTGTGTCAAATGCCTGAGCCAATGTCTATGAAGGCAACTTATTCATGTTTAGAATATTACTTTTCTCTTCTCTGCGAAACACACATCCGCTCTTCAGGTACCTTCCTCCTGATCTCACCATCGTCCTCGACTTATTGGCTTCCTCGACAGCTTCACTGCTTTCACTATGTCTCTGCCTGCTTACCGACACCTCTGGCGCGCGGCGCGAATCGCATTCAAGGGTCTGGATTCTCTCGCCTGTTTGAGTGTCTGTTATTGACGTTTCTTCTTTTGCAGGCGATGACCGAGTCCTCACAGCGGCGCAGCAGCAGATACGGCAAGGCTTTAGAGATCAAGCAACACTCAAGTCGACAGACCCTTCCTACAGCTCCGCCATCCAGAAAGCCGAAGATATTGCCAAGATCCTAAGAGAAAATGTAGTTCAGGGAAAGCAGGATGATTCTCGCGTATTCAGTAAGTTGCGGGCGTTAGTACACGGCTATAGCCTGTGCCGGCTATTATACTGACGAAAACTCTGCAGAATTGCGCATTCACGAGGACACCGAACGTGGAGACAACGACTCTATCAAAACGGCTGGCGGCGGATCGGCAACCATGGGCGGATGTGGCTGCAGTTGAAGGGAGGGCATCGAGGCGAGTGTGGCATATGAGAATGCCTGTAATTCTGTATAACAAAACACATGTATAACACAACACGTGATACCCAGGCAGTTGGTATGAAGCCTTCCACTCCATCCCGATTTCCAGTCGTCAAACCCTGACGAATACAATGACGCCTAAACTCCCTGAAGATGCTACCCGAGTTTCCTTAATCCCTGAAATCTCAGTCGCCCTGTAGACTGACATACTGTGCGCCATCGTCTGCGCCTGGCGGGGGTGCAACGGCGGGTGCAGCTGGCGAGTGAGCGGCGTTTCCTGCGTCCGAGCGACCGGCAATCTGCCTCTTTCCACCTCTACCATCCGTTCCCCGCGCGTTCGCCTGCCCTCGTCGAGCGTCCATAAGCATCTGTGAACGCTGCTCCTTGTCCATCGTACCGATTGCCTTGGGAACACCCCATCGCACACGTAAAGGGCATCCTGCAATAACGGCACGACCCTGACATGATGCAGCAGCTTTCTCAGCCGCCTCTCTCGTTTCGTAGTTGACGAATGCGCAATGCGACATGTGAGAGCAAACCAGACTCTTGAGTCTGCCATGTGATTTGAAAAAATCTCGGATCTTGTGCTCGGGGAGATCGTCCTCGATCCCAGTGATGAAGAGAGACATGATGTTCTTGTCAGCCGGAGGCATCCAATCCTGTGGTCCAGGAGGCAACTGTGCAGCGCTTGGAAAAGCCTGCTTCGCCCTGCCCGTCCTCGCGGCCAGAGCTGCAGCAGCTCTCGAGTCTCGGGTTCGAATCGGTCCTGGACCACCGACACCAGCGCCAACGGCTGGATTGCCACCTGGACCACCGCTTGAGCTAGAGCCTTTCTGACCCTCGTCGTCGGGATTCTCGACGGCGCGGCCCTTTCGAAAGTACGGTTTACTTGCAGCCAATCTTCGCAGAAGTTCTCTAGCCTTTTCGTCCGTTTTTTCGTATTCTTCCACTCCCGCGCGACCTTCTTCGATGGCGAGCTCATTATTTTGCGCAAAGTATTCGCGGTTGATGTCGGACGATGGCCCAGGGGCTACCATCTTCAAGGCTGCATCGCGAACCACGATGGGCAGCCCAAAGGAAAGGTCCAGCATGCATGCCTGACAGCAATTTTTGAGGCGCGCGCAGGTCAAGCAGATGTTTGTTCGCTTCTTTCGGCCGTGGGCTCGGTCAGCACTCCAGCTGAAGACAGTGAAAGGCCTGGTACACTGCGACGGACAAGGTTAGCACAATGCTGAATGGTGAAAATGAAGTGGCGGGAGGATAGCAATACCAGTTTGCACTCAGAGCCGTAATCTTCCTTCAACATTTTGACGTATGGGTTGTCTGGCAGACAGTTTTCGCAAACAGAAGGGAAATCAGTCGATTCCCAGCCTGAGCGATTCAGATCTTGTTTGATTTGGGGGGGCATGGCGCCTCGAGACTCGCAGAGCTCTGTGACAAGTGCGGATCGTGATGTGAGGGCGGTCGGTGATACGGATCGTGAGATTTTTCAGTGTGGCGAGCAAAGAATCCTGATGCCGCTCGCGAAACTACGTAGGAATGAACATCGAGCGCGGGCCTGACCACGCGCAGGGTTCACTCATTCGGTGTGCCCACTCCCCGCCACAATTCCTCACTCCAGGTCCCTACCACGGATACGTACCGTACGCAGTAGTAGGTAGGTACTGCAGTACGCATCTGAAAGTGTGGCGTCGAGCTGCTTTCACTGCTTTTCGTCCAGTCTCCTCACGTGATCTACGCCACATTTGCAAGTTGAGCCAGCCACTAAATATTACCCGTGCACGCAAGCCTCTTTCAGGAAGTCGCCTACCATACTTGAGGTACCAACAGAGAATTAATCCAAGGCATCACGAGTACGAATACTGTGTGCTGTGTATCTGTAAATTACTAGAGACCGAGAAAGTTTCCGGCTGATGATACTCTCCTGGTTGGGTTGTGAAATGAAATGAGAGCAGATGATCGTCTCCAAAGCCCCGAAGACGCCTTCAAGCTGTAAAGCGCATCAACAAATAGGTACCTAAAGCGATTGTCGATACGACTTGTTGATGATAAGGTAGATATCCGCATATCTCTACTGTAAAACCAGGTAAGTGGCGGGTTCCCAAGCCCAACCACATCAGGGAATAATCTGGAAGGCGCCTCAGAGGCTAGACGTATGTACAAGGTATGTTAGTCTGTCAGATCGTGCTAAGTGGGAGAAAAATAAGCTATAAATTATTACTAGTTATTCGAATTCGTATTCGGATCGGACTGCCCCTGGCCGGTATGCACATGTTTCCCGCCTAGCCGTGGTCTCACCGCCTGCTCAACAAAGTAAGTACCACAACCCTTTACGCCCACGATTGGACAATTGCCAGAGATGGGACCCTGTGGCCAAGTCATTGTCTATTTGAACTTTGGGAGATCCCTGCACCGCTAGTAAATGGACATTGGACAACAGTCTGGCCTCGCGTTTTTCATCTCATTTTACTGCACCAGACTCTGCCTGGTGGCGGCAGATACTACTGTGCTACGGCCTTTCGTTAGTTGTTGGACCGCTCAAGGACAGTGGATAGGGAGCCTGAGAGGCACTAGGAGGGGGATATTGGAAATTGACACAGCCAAAACGAGACAATCTCGACCGCTGCCGCGTCCCTTCGACTCCTTTTCCCGCTTGATACTTTGTCGCCATTGAAAAAAGCCTACACCCCCGCTCTCCTGAATACCAATCCGATTGCCCGTCCTACCTTACCGATCTTGTTCTGCGCTTTTAATTTATTTCTTCTCCTTCCTTCCCTCCTTCACCCGTCAGACCAAGTACTTTATAGCGTTCTAGCTTCCCACCACGTTTCTCTTCCCGCAAACAACCTTCTTGCACCGTGTCTCTTTACTACTCGAAACAATGGTCACTTCAACAGCCTCAAACCTCGAGCGGGAGGACCACGCTCGCGATGCTCAATTCAACAAGGCCCTGCACGGGACAAGTGCTCAGGCCACCGGTGGTCTTGCCGCCATGTTCAGCAAAGGCCGTGATGCGAAGCAGGCTGCCGTCGACGAGTACTTCAAGCACTGGGACAACAAGGCCGCGAAGGACGAAACTCCCGAGGAGCGCGCAGTATGCAACCCGACCTTTGTTTAGCCATGAACCTACCTTGACTTGCTACGGATGCTGACTTTTGCTTGACATAGGCTCGTACAGCTGAATATGCGACCTTGACCAGACAGTAAGCGGCGCATTCCCCCATTCCTGTCGAAACACTAGTTAATTCTGGTCTTGTAGCTACTACAACCTGGCGACCGACCTGTACGAGTATGGCTGGGGCCAGTCCTTCCACTTCTGCCGCTTCTCCCACGGCGAGCCCTTTTACCAGGCGATTGCCCGCCATGAGCACTACCTTGCCCACCAGATCGGGATCAAGGAGGGTATGAAGGTGCTTGACGTCGGATGTGGTGTTGGCGGGCCTGCGCGCGAAATCGCAAAGTTCACCGGCTGCCACGTCACGGGTCTGAACAACAACGACTACCAAATCGATAGAGCTACTCACTACGCCGCGAAGGAGGGCCTGTCGAAGCAGCTCGAGTTCGTCAAGGGAGACTTCATGGTATGTGATTGTTGTAGTGATCAGATCTGTCTTCAAATGATTAACTTGATCTCGCAGCAAATGTCTTTCCCCGATAACTCCTTCGATGCCGTCTACGCCATTGAGGCTACCGTCCACGCACCCAGTCTGGAGGGTATTTACAGCGAGATCTTCCGTGTCTTAAAGCCCGGTGGCGTCTTTGGTGTTTATGAGTGGTTGATGACGGACGAGTACGATAACGACAACCTGGCTCACCGTGAGATCCGCTTGGGCATCGAGCAGGGTGATGGTATTTCCAACATGTGCAAGGTCTCTGAGGGTCTGGCGGCCATGAAGACCGCCGGGTTCGAGATGCTCCACCACGAGGATCTTGCCGATAGGCCCGATCCTATGCCATGGTACTGGCCCCTGTCGGGCGAGCTCAAGTACATCCAGTCCGTCTTTGACATCTTCACCATTGTTCGCATGACCAAAGTGGGACGATTCCTCATGCACAATGTAGTTGGTGGACTCGAGGCTCTCAAGATTGCCCCCGCCGGTACGAAGAAGACGGCCGATAGTCTGGCATGGGCTGGCGACTGCCTTGTTGCTGGTGGCAAAGAGCACTTGTTCACGCCTATGTACTTGATGGTCGGAAAGAAGCCCGCCAATTAGACGTCGCTTTTATACGCCTTGGATGCAGAGATGATGGCATAGATGGTCGCCAACGGAAAAAGATTAGAGGCCATGACTTTTTCTACTCGCTGTATGAGTTTTATACCAGTACTATAATTGTAATTAGGCAACTACAGCCAGACGGCTTTAACGAGAATTCACGGTTGGCCATGATGGCAAAGAAGTTAGAAAATGTGGGTGAGAGTTTTTCTAGAGAAAGATACACTCGTTACTTAAGGGGCAGAAGTGACTGACTACAACGCAATGGCACATAGACGTGAGTACAACACAAGAGTTCCACCTGCACATGCATCTGGCGGACTATCGTTTGCCCACGTAGCTCCCATCGCTTCCCAGCTTACTATCTATGGAGGCGGGTAAAATATTGTCGCAGGTTCCATTTCCTCTTACCTGAGTCCGTACGCAGTAGCTGTACTGTACCGACTGAGATTATGGATAAGGAAAATTGGTCTATCCCGCAAAGCAGCATGTACGGTAAACAGCGATTCTAACGATTGGTCCAAAGCCCATTAGGACAGGCCACGTAAGAAAGCGCAATGCTCGGACTATTTCATCCCCAGCAGCCATGAACGAGGGTTGCGGATCGCCATCGCAGTTCAGGGTATTACTCAAAGACTTTCTGTGGAACATGCATGCCGATTGCCCAGACCACCTGATCAAGTCACTTTTCGTTGATTCTCGCTCGGACCTAAGTGGCTCGCCGTTCGGATGGAAGCGGGTGGCACCGGGCGCATGGTGCCCAGAAAGCGTTGGCTGAGTAGGACTCTTATGGAGATCCGTGTCCGGCCGCGCCTCGAGGGGGGAGCTTAAGCCCGACGCCGACACAGGAGCACTTAGAAAGGCCGATGCAAACACTCACGTTAGCTGGGCTGGCCAGGAGTAATACAAAGAGTAGGTATCCGTATTAACGCAGCAAACCTATGGAAGGGAGAAGCAAACCAGCGGAGCTTATCGGGATTAAATCGGACCTGGGTTTGAGCGCAATTTGGATGGGGACTAATCGTTGAAATGCAGCGTGATTGGTTCAGAAAAGGTGCTCCCGCTTATCTAATCCCCATAAACACCGCTAATACCAAATAGGGCTAGCACCACGCCCGGGACCTCCCCAACGCTGTTGTCTGGCAGCTCGCCGCAATTCAACGGACTCAACGCCCATAGAGCTGAGCAGCTGCGAAATCCCTCGACAGCTCCCCGTCGACTTTCTCATCCCTCTCACTTCGACGTTCACTTCTCGTCGTTGGCCATCGTCAACCCCACCACTCCGAGGTCACGCATTGTCCATCCACGACATTCTTCTTCTTATCTTCTCATTCTCCAGATCCTCTTGGGATAACCAGCTTCTTTCGCGTTGCGACCTGGGCGTCTTTTCTACCATCCAACCCTCCCAAGACCAAAATTCGCGATGTCCCGCTTCCTCCGTCCCGCAGCTCGCCTGGCATCCTCTGCCAGAGCTGCCTCGCTCCGCACCTCCCCTATCTCCCAATTCGTTAGCCGGCCCGCTGCTTTCGCCATCCAGTCACGGACATATGCCGACGCAAAGGGAACCAAGGACTACACTGTCCGAGAGGCCCTCAATGAGGCCCTCGCCGAGGAGCTTGAAGCCAATGACAAGGTCTTCGTTCTGGGTGAGGAGGTCGCTCAGTACAACGGCGCATACAAGGTCACAAAGGGTCTCCTGGACCGGTTCGGCGACAAGCGTGTCATCGATACACCCATCACCGAGAGCGGTTTCTGTGGTCTCGCTGTTGGCGCTGCCCTTAGCGGACTGCACCCTGTGGTAAGTTTGCTTCCCCCGGCAAGTCGATAAGGTCCATGAACTTGGGACTTGGCTGTTCCAATATCCGAGCAGCGACTCCCTAGTTCAAATATGTGGAATGAAGGTTTTAGTAGCCCGTGACTGACTCTCGTGCTTCCTCCAGTGCGAGTTCATGACCTTCAACTTCGCCATGCAAGCCATCGATCAGATCGTCAACTCCGCCGCCAAGACCCTCTACATGTCCGGTGGCATCCAGCCCTGCAACATCACCTTCCGCGGTCCCAATGGCTTCGCCTCTGGTGTCGCTGCGCAGCACTCCCAGGACTACTCAGCCTGGTACGGCAGCATCCCTGGTCTGAAGGTCGTCTCCCCTTGGAGTGCCGAGGACGCTAAGGGTCTGCTCAAGGCTGCCATTCGCGATCCCAACCCCGTTGTCGTTCTCGAGAACGAGCTCATGTACGGCCAGACCTTCCCCATGTCGGAGGCTGCCCAGAAGGATGACTTCGTCATTCCCTTTGGCAAGGCCAAGATCGAGCGCTCCGGCAAGGACTTGACCATTGTCACGCTCTCCCGATGCGTCGGCCAGGCTCTGGTTGCTGCTGAGAACTTGAAGAAGAACTACGGCGTCGATGTCGAGGTTATCAACCTGCGCTCCGTCAAGCCCTTGGACGTCGAGACCATTGTTCAGTCTGTCAAGAAGACCCACCGCCTGCTTTCCGTTGAGTCTGGATTCCCCGCCTACGGTGTTGGCTCAGAAATCCTGGCTGTGACAATGGAGTACGCCTTTGACTACCTTGATGCGCCTGCCCAGAGAGTCACTGGTGCCGACGTCCCTACCCCTTACGCGGCCGGTCTTGAAGAGATGGCTTTCCCTACTGAGCAGATCATTGAGAACTACGTCGCCAAGATGCTGCGTCTGTAAGAGAGTTACGTGCTGTGGAAGGGAGAATACAGGCCTGGGTAAGCGGCCTCTTCGTAGCTTCTGAGGTGGAAGCTGATCTATAATGGCCCTTGGAGCTCGATAGACTTGGGGAAGAAGCTTGTACTTGTATGTTGCTTAGTTGTCATATATACATCTCATACCCTGGGGTTACAACTGTATGCGATGATCCATGCGCTATGGCATAAAGTAATGAGCACTTGGCTATTACGAAGTACATTATTGCCATGGCTGAGGCGGCCGATGTATGTATGAGTGATGTTGCAAAATAGTTCTCAGGGAAATAGGTTCAGAGATCAGGGACTGGGGAAATGAGGATACCATCCATGTGCACCATCTGTAGCCTGAAGCCATTCAGTGATGAGGTCAATGTGTCACTGAACTTCAGGAGACTGATTATGACTAATACGGGATTCGTAACTACTTCATAGCAGATATTCCTTAATATGCGATCATAACTAAGAGTCAACCATCAAGGCTATCCATCTCGAGTGAAGGTTACCCGAAGACCTACCAAAAACCCATGGCCAATTTTGTGATGTATCCACCTACCTTAGGTATCCGTCAGATAGGGAGGGACGGCCTTTCAGCCCAGGTGTTCAAATATCTTGCCTTACCTAAGGTGAGAGAGGTATGAGGGGCACACATATGGAGGTACCTGAGGTAAGGTGCTAGGCTAGGTAAGGTGGATTACAGCGCGGCCACCCCGCACAGCGTCATCAGTGATCACTGCAGTCTCGCCTATGGGTAAGGTACATACTTACCTACCTCACTTCATTCCACATCAAGCCCCTCCTTCCTTCCTTCCTTACCTATCTTATACCTGCACTTAGCTGTCGTCAATGACAAGGTAGGCTCAGAGCCAATCTCATCGCCTCGTCTCGGCTCATCCTTCCGACGACTTTACACATTCCCTGCCGCTGATTGTCGTCGAGATGGCTTCTGACCTGGCCACGGCCATTCAAGGTCTTCATCTTGAGGATCTTCCCGACTCCAACATTGATGACATCTTGTTTGAGCAACGGCCCAGCAAGCGTGTCAAGCAAGATGTTTCGGAGCTGATGACAAGTCTGGAGACTGACTTTCTCATGCCATGCATGAAGTTCTCACCTGAATGGCTCAATGGCCTGCAGCAGTATGCCCTTCAGACACCAACAAATTTGCCTTCCATATTCATTAGCTGATTTCTCCCAGGCGCTGGGATTGCCGCGTGGATTATACGGAACTCTTCAAGATTGGCAATCCCCAAACCAGAACTGTGACTCGTTTTGAACGGCACGGTCTCGAAGGCAGAGTGAGTGGTTACCGAAACGTTACCGTGCCTGCCAACAGTGCTACCGCCAAGAATTCGACCTCATTTCTTCGCAAGCCCGCCAACAGGGCTGATTTCGTCCGTGGAGCTGCCGGATTTTTCCCCTTCGCACCTGGAGGTCTTGATGGAATCGAGGCAACCGCCGCACTCGAGGACCAGGTTCACCGGCCTGGGGGCGGTGAGGCTACAGCTGTATCAAACAACAAGCTGGAGCGGGTCATCAAGCTTGGTATCGAGGGCGGGCTGCTTGAGGTTGCGCCTGGACTGAGTCGAGGGTTCAACGTTGGTCAGAAGAAGGCAGATGAGGACGAAGCCAGGGCGATTGAGCAAGAACTGGGCCAAGAACCAGAACAACCCCCAGGTGCTGACGAAGCAGACGGCGAAGCGCAGACAAATGGCGACAAGCTGAATGGGGTTGAGTCCGAAGATGAAGAAGATAGCGAGGATATTGACGCTATCCTTCCTGTCGAGTTCCCCGCTCTCGAACCTCATGGTGCCTTGGCTTCATCGAGTGCAAGGAAGGCTGGCCGAGAGTGGGCTCACATGGTTGATATTAACAGGGACATCACCAACTTCAGAGAATTGGTGCCTGATATGGCAAGAGATTGGCCCTTTGAGCTCGACACTTTCCAGAAGGAGGCCATTTATCATCTCGAGAGTGGTGATTCTGTCTTCGTCGCCGCACACACATCAGCCGGTAAAACCGTCGTTGCTGAATACGCCATTGCTCTCGCAACGAAGCACATGACCAAGGCTATATATACGTCCCCGATCAAGGCCCTGAGCAACCAGAAGTTCCGAGATTTCCGTCAAACGTTTGACGAGGTCGGTATCCTGACGGGTGACGTTCAAATTAACCCGGAAGCCAGTTGCCTGATTATGACAACGGAGATTCTGAGAAGCATGCTCTACCGTGGAGCCGATCTCATCCGAGACGTCGAGTTCGTCATTTTTGACGAGGTACACTACGTCAACGATTTTGAGCGCGGCGTCGTTTGGGAAGAAGTCATCATCATGCTTCCCGAACACGTCACACTCATTCTCCTCTCAGCAACAGTTCCCAATACCTATGAGTTTGCCTCCTGGGTTGGACGCACCAAGCAAAAGGATATCTACGTCATCTCAACACCAAAGCGCCCTATCCCATTGGAACACTACTTGTGGGCTGGCAAGAATATCCACAAAATCGTCGACTCCGACAAGAAATTCATCGAGAAGGGTTGGAAGGAGGCCAATTCGGCGATTCAGGGCAAAGAGAAGACCAAGGCTCCCGAGCCAGTTAACGCGCCTCGCGGTGGTGGTGGTCAGAGAGGAGGCCAGAGAGGAGGACCCCAGCGCGGCGGACAGCGAGGGGGTCAGCGTGGCGGCGGTCCTCAACAAAGGGGCCGTGGTGGAGCGCCGCGCGCCAGTCACAACCCGGGTCACATGGGACGGACAGGTCGCCAGGGTGGTTTTACCTCTGCAGCCCAAGACAAGAACCTTTGGGTTCATCTAGTTCAGTTCCTCAAGAAGTCGAACCTTCTGCCTTCTTGCATCTTTGTCTTCTCGAAGAAGCGATGCGAGGAGAATGCCGATGCACTCAGTAATCAGGACTTCTGCACAGCGACCGAGAAGAGTGCCATCCACATGACTATCGAGAAGTCCATCGCCAGGCTTAAGCCCGAGGATCGGGCTCTGCCACAGATTATCAGACTCCGTGAGCTTCTGTCCCGAGGTATTGCGGTTCATCATGGAGGGCTGTTGCCAATCGTCAAAGAGATTGTCGAGATACTCTTCGCCCAGACACTTGTCAAGGTACTTTTTGCCACGGAGACCTTTGCCATGGGTCTCAATTTGCCAACTAGAACAGTTGTTTTCTCCGGATACCGTAAACACGACGGCCATTCCTTCAGAAACCTGCTTCCTGGCGAGTATACACAAATGGCCGGCCGAGCAGGTCGTCGTGGCTTGGACACAGTCGGCTCGGTCATTATCGTTCCGCCGGGCGGGGACGAAGCTCCTCCCGTTGCCGACCTTCAGAAGATGATTCTAGGAGAGCCGTCGAAGCTCAGATCCCAATTCCGTCTCACTTACAACATGATCCTCAATTTACTCCGAGTCGAGGCTCTCAAGATTGAAGAGATGATCAAGCGTAGCTTCTCGGAACATGCCACTCAGCAGCTGCTCCCTGAGCATGAAAAAGCAGTTAAGATCTCGGAGGCCGACTTAGCCAAGATCAAACGAGACTCATGTAGCGTCTGCGACGTGTCTATGGACGAGTGTCATCAAGCGTCAGAGGACTACAAGCAACTTACTGGGGAAGTTTACAAGTCTCTCATGGGTATTCCCATTGGTCGCAAAATGTTCAATCAGGCCCGCTTGATCGTCTACAACCGAGACGGTATTCGCACACCTGGTATCTTGCTGTCGGATGGCGCGAGTGACAAGGGGCAAGGTGGACCTACTCTACATGTTTGTGAGATCAGGCTCATGAGGGAAACTCGTGATTCGACAGACCTTCTGCCGTTCATCCCGGCCTTCCGCAAGTACTTGACACCGCTACCGCAGGCGAAGAAGCACATGCGGATTAAGACCCTGCAGGTCCCTCTGAGTGATGTTGAATGTTTGACGAGGTACGTCACCAAGGGCATTGTGCCAGAGATTTTCCAAGGCGGGGAGAAGTACGCAAAAGCGAAGGACAGGCTCCATGCACTGTGCCGGTCGTGGGATGATCTTTGGGACGAGATGGATCTCTCCAAGATAAAGAACCTCTCATTTCAAGAGGTAATGAAGAAGAGAAAGGATGCGGAAGGCGTTGCCTCGTCCTCGTCTGCTCTTTCTTGTCCTCAATTCTTGAAGCATGTGAGTTGAAACATGGCTGGCTCCACAGGAAGTTCAAACGCTGACAGTGATTGCAGTTTGCCATGTGCCATGACCAGTGGCTTATCAAGGAGCACATCTCCCAGCTCCGGCAATCTCTCTCAGACCAGAACCTTCAACTTTTGCCGGACTACGAACAACGCATTCAAGTGCTTAAACAGCTCCAATTCATTGACGAAAGCGCCAGGATATTACTGAAAGGTAAGGTGGCCTGCGAGATTCACTCGGGCGATGAACTCGTTTTGACAGAGTTGATTTTGGACAACGTGCTCGCCGATTACGAGCCAGCCGAAATTGCTGCTTTGCTTTCGGCGTTCGTCTTTCAGGAAAAGACGGACACACAACCAAACCTAACGGGCAACCTTGAGCGTGGTAAAGATACCATCATTGCTATCAGCGAGAAGGTCAACGAAGTCCAGACGCTGCACCAAGTCATACAGTCTGCGGACGATTCGAATGACTTTATATCTCGGCCTCGCTTCGGTCTGATGGAAGTTGTTTACGAATGGGCGCGAGGCATGAGCTTCAAGAACATTACTGATCTGACCGATGTCCTGGAAGGAACTATTGTGCGGACCATCACACGTCTGGACGAGACATGTCGTGAGGTAAAGAACGCGGCTCGCATCATTGGAGACCCAGAATTGTATCAGAAGATGCAGACAGCGCAAGAGATGATCAAGCGGGATATCACGGCCGTTGCCAGTCTGTATATGTAGGCTTTTGTTTGGAAGTGAGAAGCAAGCACACGCTTGGTTTTCTGCTCGAGGTTGATGGGAGCTGGTTTAGTTTAGTTTAGTTTACTTTACTTTACTTTACTTTACTTTAGGAATTAGACAAAGTAGTCATCTCTCCAGCCGTCTCGATTTCGCTTCAAAATTTGACTTTGCTCCAAAGGCTCGTTCAAGACCTGTTACTCTTTTCAATACGAAATGTGTTGTGCGCGTGCCCACGCCCGGTATAACGCCTAGTTCCCAATGTACCAAACGAGTGAAGCCATCCCACCATGCTCAAATCAACGCTATTCCGCCCTAAAGTCAAGCCCTGAGCGCACGCAGTCGCTGCTGCAACGCATCTTCCTCCTCTGCAGTAGGCTCAGCAGACACAAGCTCTTCTTTAGCTGGCGCCGCACTATTAAGTTCAGCATTGAGCTGCACTCCAGCGTCGTCGGCCAGCTTGCCCAGCAGCTCGTGTACGGCGTCATCCGAGACTTGCGCACTAGTAGTCTGCGAAATAGCGTCCTGGTAGATGCCGTTTGAAACTGCATACTCTTCGTTCTGTTGCTTGAATTGCTCGAGGGTGACGAGGGTCTGATGGTAGTCAGTTAGGAAGACAGGTCACGACAACAGACTTCATAGCTCACGGCTCGGTGACATACCTTCTCGGGGTTCATGTTCTTCTGTGCCACAGACATAGTGCGAGATGATTGACCCATCATATGCGTCATGCGATTCATTGAATTATTGGCTTGAATTTGCGCGGCAGAAAGCTCAGCCATATCGGCCATCTGGTCCATCTGTTGAGCCAAGGCCTGTTTAGACAGAAGCATTTTGGCCTTTTGGTAGGCTTTTGCCGTCTCGCCCTTCTTGAGGAGCTGTGTGATGCACTGTCAGCAGGTTCAAACACTTTCATCATTCAACAACGTACATCTTGAATCTGCTTCTTCAGTATAGGGTCTTGTTTAGCAGCCTTTTGCGCTTCTCTCCGGGCTTGCTTCGCTTGGAACTGAGTGCCCGTTAGTTTACTGGTGTTAAGAATCCGCAAAGGTCCCAAGTTTGCGCAGGTGAATTTAGTATGGAACTTGGGTCGACATACTCGTGCCTGGAACTCGACCTGCATGTCGCGGGCAAGTGCGCGGTTCGACATGGTGACTGATTGCCTATCGGGTCGGAAGTCGGAGACAGACTGAGGGGTGATGTGTCTAATGAGGGGGTATCTTGAGTCGGCGGGCGGTCGGGAGCGTATCACAAGCGGTAATTCAATGCTTTCGGGGGGTTCGTTATTTAGATGCGTATGTCTGAGGATGCGTAGCGAGGTTTGGGTGATGTTGCGCAAAGGTGACAGCAAAGGTTTGTAGTGTTAAGGATAGCCAGACATCAGGCAGTAGAAGCGGACCTCCAGGCGTCACCTGTCGGGGATACACTGCCTTTGACCAACCCATAGTCAGTTCCTGACAATCATCCCAGGTGTAACCGGCTGGCTCAAGCTTCTTGATGACGCAATGAGAACTGGTGGTGCACCGCCTCAACAGCCACATTCTCCCCGCCACATGCGCCTCCGTGTCTTTCGGTGCCTACCTTATCCCAATTGCGCAGAGCCAGGTCGTAAGTCGTCGTCAAAACCGGACATCAGTATAGACATAGTTTACCTCCATGGTGTTAACCTCGTGGCCGGCCCTTTGATATGCCGAAGTCTAAGATGTCACGACTCACTGGAAGTTCGAATGCCCCGCCTCTCGGGTTGTAATACCTAGAACAAGGCAGCCTGTACGATTAGAGTATTATTACCCCTCAAAGGAACTCGCCTGGTGCAACAGGATTTCTTTGAACATTTTTATCATTCAGCTCCTCTTCATCAAACATCTGTATCGTGAAACAGAATGGCTACGCGAGCGAGGATGGATGTGCAAACATTCCCGCGTCCACCTCTTTTAGAGAAAATATCTCGTCACCTACGAATTGTGTGGAACGGCCAAGTGATTGCTGAAACTCGAGATGCTTATTGGGTTCTGGAGACACATCACCCCCCAAGTTCGTTATAAATTCGATCTGGATAGTAGAGGTATCAAAATGTGTGGCAGTGGTCCAACTGACACGAGCAACAGCATACTATCTACCACCAGCAGCTTTGAGGGTACCGCTTATCCCGACCCGTCGCAGCACCTACTGCGAGTGGAAAGGTGCAGCTACGTATTATACAGTTACGGCTCCTGAACCGTCGTCTGGAAAATTGCCTGAGGTGGTCTCCAACCGAGTCTGGTCTTATGAATCACCAACACCCGGGTTCGAGGCGATCAAGGGCTACCTGTCATTTTATGCCGACCCGTGGAATTGCTTCGTCGACGGTGAAGCAGTTCAGCCACAGCCGGGCGACTTTTACGGAGGTTGGGTGACTTCAGAGATTGACGGCGTCGTGAAGGGAGCTCATGGCAACTGGGACCCTATGGTATGACGCTTAAACATTGAGAATAAAGGGGGCGAGGCGGTTGTGCAGGACGGAGACATCGGCATCGGGTGCGCTCACTCCCCGGAGTCTTCATGTAGACTCAGGGTGACACGGCAAGATCCCCTGCCGGCCGTAATCTTACTGGCTGACTATTCATGTTCATAAGTCACAGCTTGCTCGTCATGTTGTTCCAGCCCAGGTTCAGTAACTCCGAAAAATGCCTACCTTTTTTTGTCGTTTAATTTATTCCAGGTATTCAACTTGTTGCAGTTGTCAAGGCTAAACCTGATTGCCTGGCCTTCGTGACGAACTTGTAGGCCACCGTTGGTTCCTCCCGTCCCAGATCAAGCATTCACTCCGACATAGGTAGTCAAACCCCAAGTTGGATTCCCAGCACCGATCAAGTTCAGTGCCAAGTCTGCGGAACCTAACTGTTACCGTGTACACACAATCTGATTTGATGTGGTCGTATGATATGGTACCCTGCTAAAACATCCGTCGAATTCCAGCCTCGTTACTGTATACCCTTGTCCTTTCTTTGTGGTCAACCTTGGCCGTGGGGTAGATAGATCGATGTTGTGAACGCTGCTCTTAAAGGAGTTGAAGTGGCATCGGCCCCCCGCCCCCCTGGGAGAGTCCATGTATCAATCAGGGAACAATTTAGCCACAAGAGATGAGCATGCAGTTTGAAGCCATCGATAGCGACGACAAGATTGCAACGAAGCAAGACCACAAAGAGTTAGTGAACTGCGGGCGGGCCGATTCACTCCTTGCAGCGAGTCAACGATAATGGGCAGGCGGCGACTTCTGAGGCTTTCATCAGAATAGCCTTCGGCCAAGCTCGTGTACTAAGTATTTAGGTACATACGGAGTAGTTGATAGGATCGCCCAGGAAAGTTTGGGAGGACATGGAAGGGCTTAATGGCTTTGGCCGTTGAGAGTTCAGTAAGGGTCTCACACTTTATTGCAAGATTCGAACTACGTACACACACCATTCATCCCTTGACAGGCCAGAGGCAACGGCATCCGCAGTCTAATACTCATCCAACAATGATCTCAAGTCTGCTGGCGATTGAGTCACACTAGCAGAGGCCCGAGTACGACTTATCGTGACAAAGAGTAACCATTGAGTAGAGAGAAGATGCACGGTTTGCCAGGTATTGCAACGAGTAGGAGCCTTGGGAGCTTCTCTGTTGAGTTGCGAACCGCCTAGAGTCTAATCCGCTCCCCTCATTAATCTATATCGGACCGTCCGGGCGGGCTGGAGCTTCGAGGCCGTTTACACTTTCGGGGCAATAGTGAGAGGCACTCGTAAACGAGTCGCGTTCTGGAACCCTGAGTCTCATAGTTGGCCAGTGCTACGGATCTGCGGCATTCTCTACCCCTGGATCGCCTCGGGAAGCCAGGGATTGTGGTAGTGTGTGGCCCGGTGGTACCATAGTACTCCGTACTCCGTAAGGGCGGTTGGCGCATCTTGGTACGTGAGTTGGCAAGCCACTAACACCACAGGAAGTGAGTTGAGAGGAATTCTCTCCAGAAAATGACGGCAGGCACACAAGCTCCACTGATAAGAGACAAGACGCGCGACACGAGATGCCTTCAGACTCCCTTGCTGAGAAACCTCTCCCCTGTGAAGCGGCGTATGAAGAAGAGCACAATAGGACGCGAATCTTTGCTGGGGTACGGGTAATAGATGGCGATGCGATTCACAAGCCGTAACCCATATTGCCGGAACCAACCAACCGGAACGCATTAAGGGTGGCCAGAAAGCCCTCAGCCCAGTACCAGTCGCACATAATGGCACCTTTATGTGACTTCAGATCGGCCGTCCGTATGTACCCAACGTGATTACTTCATGGAGCATTTTGCAGGCAATCGCATCTGAGTCGACGCGTTGTTATGGCACCGTGTTCCGACCCAGGAGGATAGCCATCATGCCACCTTTTTGAGACTCGTGCACCTAATTAATTCCCAGTCATCACCGAGGTATCTACTTCCACGAGAATCAGCTCTCGAGTCGGGTCTAATAATAAACGCGTTGGGGTTGGTGGGCATTGGCTGGAGACTTGGAAGTTGGAGTTGAGGTTCAGCCCCCCATTGCCCCCTTCCTACCGTAGTACGTGGGAGTCCATCCAACGAGTAATTCTCTACTACGTAGGACACGAATGGCAGAAAGTAGGACCTCCAGGTAGCACGTCCACAGACTGAGCCCACAAGTGAGGAGGAAAACTGGCGAGTTGGATGGCCGCTTCTGCCGGGGAACAACGGGTGGCTAACTTTAGCAGCGGGGGCGGCGGCGCAATGGCTGAACGCGTATGTGCTCCATGTGCGGGCGTCGTGTGCTTGAGGTAAGGTGTTGTAGGTGAGTGTGTACTCAAGTGTGTAGTGTAAACTCACGCACAGCAACCTTTCAAGTTGCCTTTTCCATGTCAAGCTAAGCTTACAGGTTGTCGCATGTCAGCCGTCAGCCAACATTGATACCTAGTGTAACTTGGGAATGCAGCGGGTGAGGTCGACTATGTGGAACAGCTGAAGAGGGCACGGGAAGGGAACTAGAGGCTTGAAAGGTACCCCGAGTAAAATCGGCACCGTACGCCGTGTCATTGTCTGCTTACCTGACTTCCCTATTGCAGGAGTACTTTGTGTGTCCTGGACCGTGAATGGTGGACCGTAGATTACGGACTGCGGACTGCCGAGGGTGAAGCAGAAATGAGGCGGTATTACAAAGTATCCAGAATGGTAAATCTCAATCCAGATGAGGTGCTGAAGGGCAGCGGCCGTTGAACTCATTCCGGACGGATTAAGGTGTCGGAGCCCCGTTCATTTGTCTTGGGCGAAATTGCAGGCACTATGGAAGAAAGGCAAAGGAGAAGAGAGCCGTACGGAGGACTCAGGAGTGAGGAGCCAGGCATCAAGATACGGCACGCCACATTGATGTTGAGGCTTTAACCGGATGGACGGAAGGGAGGTGACGGGAATATACCTAACCAATAACAGTTCAGTCGGACCCGAATGCCGTCCTGTCTTCTGAATATGAGGTATTGTAATTTGCGGCGGAAAGAGTCGTGCAGTCTGTCAGGTTTCTGACAGTTGTATTCATAGTTCACCTCATACATGTGGCAAATGTGGATGGGGATAATGGGAGAAGGAAATCCCCTGAAAGCGAGACGGGCATACGGGCACACGGGCACACGGGCACCGCCCTTACTGGGACGCTACGCCAGGCGTGTTTCCGTTCCGTGGCTCCCGTGTTTCCTCTTCAGTCTATGAGCGGGACGGACCACCACCCAATCCAGTCGATGCAAGGTACTCCCCTTTTCCAAGTGACACCGACCTGCGGTCTCCAGACAGGCTTACCTAGGTACTTGTATGTGTCTGACGAGAGCAATGAGGCTGGGTCGAGCCAACGGTGGAGTGGGAAACATTCAAAGGCAGAGTAGATGGCGTCTCACATTCAACATGCCCCATTGAAAATCCACACTGCCATCGATGGGCAATGAAGTAGGTAGAGTAAGTAGGGATAGATGTTGGTGCGAGACATGATCGCTTCTGTCCCGCGATGATAAGGTGCCTTACTCTTGTAAGGTAAGTACTTGCTCTTGGAAAGATAGGGGTAATACCCGCCAGGAGGCAGAAGTCAGGAGCATGCAATGGAACGTCCCCCTCTCTCTCTCTCTCTGACTTCCGTTTGGGAATCGCACGAGTCTCCCTCAAGTTCCTCAAGGTGGTGCGCATTATCCGTACCTTTGCACCTTTTGTGCCTACTGCCGGCGCTCGCTCTCGCTGTCGCTGGCTGCTATGGCTAGAACCCACGAACTTTAAGGAATTATGTATGGACCGCCAGGTTTCCACCTCATTGTACCACCCTAACAGGTATCGGTGGAAGTTGTGTCCCGCAATCCGCCCACCACCCCGCCGTCTATCAAAGCGGCATGGCCCACCAATTACTTTTGGAACTTCAAGTGGGAGGCACTCCCGAGCCAGTGAAACCGCTGGGCCAGTGCACGCAACCTCTGCTTCCGTATCTACTCCGTACTGTCTTGGGTCGAGTCCACCAATCATATTTCCGTACCACTTGTGAGAGTATTGTTCTGGAGACTTCTCTTCTTGCCGGCCTACGGCTTGCGGCCTGCGAATTGCGGATTGCGGATCGCGGCCTGCCCTGAGCTGCCTCTTCGGTAGCTACGAACAAAACAATTCACCACTGATCAGAGTGTGGCAATGAGGGAGGAGGCCCTGCCTCCACCCACCCAGTTACAACTATGTTGCCTCTGACACAGGCGAATCCGAAGGTACCTTCCATTCTTAAGCTAAGCGTGCCAATGTAGCCGTACCTATCTGCGTGCGTGCTTGCAAGGTCGGCCACCAGCTCACCTCAGAGTGGGGAGGTACGGAGTACGAACTACGAATACCTACATAGTACCTACCAAAGAAAGTAGGTGCCTTACTCAACCCTTGCTGCCTTCAGAACCTCCACATCTCCCCCATCCCCTAACCCCTGCCTTAACCTTGCCCTTGGAAGTTGAGGGTCTCTGCCATTTCAGCCGGGGCCACGGGGGGTTTATTCGAAATTAACACCTGAGGCAGCAATGCTCTGGCCGTCCCTTGGTTCCTGCCCACCCCCTTGGGAAGCTGGTTCAACGTAGTCCCAAATTACAAAAGAGGCCACATCGCCTACTTCTGTCACGTATTTTGTGAACACCTTGCACCTCTGCACAAAACAGCAAAGGACACTCTGTCCTCTCTGCCTCATCCAAGCACTCTCTGGCTACCACGCTTCTCTCTAAGCTGGTGCCTCTTGCTTCGGTGACTCACCTAATCTATATCTGACTCATTCACCGAGTCGTCAACGCCCCCAACATGCATTCTACTTAGCATCGCAGCTTTGGCTATATCATCTGAGGACATCAGTCGCACCTCATTATTGCCTCCACTGGCTTCACGCATCAGCCTTACCACACTACCTCACTCCCCGGGATCTTCGTCAATCCACTCCACACCAAGCAGGTTCACTGCACGCTCCAGCTCCCAAAGCCCTTTGCCTTCTACGCTAGAACGCGTCTGTCGAGAGCTCAGCTCCCGGCGCGACCAGTATTCGACACACAATGGCATCATGGGAGCAGCCATCACCAATGATCAAGTTCGAGGACTCGCCTGCCGAGTCTTTTGTTTCCACACCTGGCGAGATATATCCCTCGCTATTCGGCGACGCAACCGTCGTCAATGATGATACTCTCGATCCCTCCGACATGATGACACCGCCGCCCTTCAACGATGACGGTGGTCTTCCTGCATCTACGGCTTCGACCCCGGCTCCTGACGGTGCAGGATCATCGTCTCCGGATAAGAAGCAAACAAAGAAGCGGAAGTCATGGGGCCAGGTTCTTCCTGAGCCCAAGACAAACCTTCCTCCTAGGTAAGTTGCGACAACTCATCTGTTTCGGCATATCCCTCCTGTGCATCTCATCTAACCTATCTAATAGGAAACGCGCCAAGACAGAAGACGAGAAGGAACAACGCCGCGTTGAGCGGGTTCTTCGCAACCGTCGAGCCGCCCAGTCATCCCGTGAGCGAAAGCGACTGGAGGTTGAAGCTCTGGAACGACGCAATAAAGAGCTTGAGTCGGCTCTCCAGAACGTCACCAAAGCAAATCAGTTGTTGGTGGATGAACTGAACAAGTTCCGCCGTGACTCCGGCATGTTGACCCGTTCAACGTCTCCCAACGATCCCCTACACAAGAACTCGGTGACCTTGTCCCAAGAGCTCTTCAGCTCCCACGACGGCCACCGCGCTTCACTAGACGAGACTAAGTCCCTCGTCGACGACCTCATGACCACATCTCAACCCAACGCCACTGTCAACCCCGCATCGCTCTCTCCAGAACTCTCACCAATCGCTGAGGGTACTGAGGAGACCGGTGAGGAGCAGCCAACGGCCGAGACCTCTGTTGCGAAGTCTACCTCCGACCTGACACAACGTCCTGCAGCGATGTTGTGCGACCTGCAGTGTCATCTGTCGGAGGAGCTTCCGCAATCATGGCTGGCCTCTCAAACCCCTCTGCATCCGACCTTGGTCTTCTTTCTGCAGCTTCAGACGCTACTAGTCACCTCATCAGTGATTCTTTCAGTTTGTCAGCGGCCCTTGACGCAGATCGCTATGTCCTTGAAAGCGGGCTTCTCTCTTCCCCCAACTCCCTCGATTATGAACACGATTATCTGGTTGGTGACTCTACCTTCCTCCAAGACCCGTTCGACATCAATGAGTTCCTCCACGATGACGTCAACGGCGCAGCCGTCGCAGCGGACCCGGATTTCGGCCGCGACCTCACCCACTCTGAGACTCAAGTCTCTTCAGAGAATCCTAACCTGCAGCCCCACTCTGGCGCGTCCGCTCATGGATGCGACGATGGAGGCATTGCGGTTGGTGTCTGAAAGATGCGATGACCGGGTCGGGGGATCGTCGGTTGAACCTTCGGCGCAGCGCGACAGCAGCCAGACACCACCAACGTGGATTGTCGGCGCACCGTTACCGTCCAGGGAGGTCCTTTTGACTTTGCTATGGGTTCTTAGAGTTGAAGAGCGGAAAATCAACCGCAGGAATTCACTTCAACTAAGAGCTCAAGCGCCCGATCCGGCGAACAACTTCTCAACACCAACTAATAATCATATGTTTGCTTCGACTTCCAAGAGGAAGCGGGGAGTGACTGGCACAAACGAGCCTGGGAAGCGTTTTCGGTTGGCTTGAATGGGATGGGATGGGAAAATGGTGTACAGGCGCAAGCATGGTGTCCATTCAGTATAGACAATGTCGGTGGACTGTAACATTATATTGATTCAATGACACGTCGCCTTGCGACCAATGATATTTATGTCACCTCAGATCAACGTTTTCATGTCTCTTTATACCTTGATCCCATTGTGACAGCCCGTTCGTATCATGCCTTATCCCTGGTCGGGTCAAAAATCATGCTGAGGACACCACAGTGGTGTCTTCAAATCAGTAGACTGATTAACATCACACACTACAGAGATGGTGCTTGTCGTAAATCTCAAATGGAATCATGAACCAACGCCATCCATCATGCATGCAACCCATTCTTGTGCTAAATTTATCATCGCTCATGCCACCATTGTTGCTGCGAACTTGGTCCTGTCACCAAAGCCCGTCCATCTCGGCCATAGCGGCCTCTTCATCTGCGAATTCTTCCTCTGCTGACTTGCCAGTGTGCTCCTGGGGTATTGGTGCTTGTGCACGGGTTGCTCCATCCGCTTCAGCCATGAGAGCGTCGAGATCGTCGTCATCGGGCTCCTCAGGCTGTGACGTGAACACTTCCTTATCCTGCTTCCTAGCCAATAGCGTCGAATCGTATACATCTTCTACACCCATTGTGTCTCCACGTTCTGGTGTTTCCAGGTTTTGTTGTGGAGGGACAATTGCTGAGACTGGGGCAGTGGAGGGTTCGGCTGTCTGCTCTGATGCCTCTTCCACCGTATCTTCTGTCCTGTCCTCGCTTGCATCCCACGGCTTAGGCTTGCCCTCGTTGATCCACTCCATGCGCTTGAGTCCAATCTGCCTCTTGTGGCCGGCTTTTTCAACCATGCTCAGAGCGTCAAGGAACTTGGCCTTGGGAAAGAGGTCGTCGAGCCAAAGCTGGTAAAAGGATAGAAGACGCGCTGCATCGGAGAACTAGAAAACACCGTCTCAGCAAGGGATGAAAATCGCAGCAGAAGGTGACACGGGCCTACTTCGTGTCCTTTGCCCTTGAACTTGAGGTTACCGGCGCGTTTTCGAAGTTTAGGTATCCCGTTGTCTGACAGTAGCCTGTCAAAGATCAGCAACCCGTAGTATCGTGCACATGAGATACCAACCGAGCTTCGTCCAGCTTTACGCGTGGCACCCGCACTCTTTTAGCCACCTCGACCTCCTCATCAAGGCCCAGGGCTTCGGCCTGCTTTCTCTTGTTCGTGCTCGCATCTTTCGCCTCGGGCGGTGGGGATTTGAATGGGTCGTCGAAGTCGTCATCAACGTTGTAGACGTCGAGATCGTCATATTCGGGTACAGTTCTGGAAGCCATCGCTCGAGTTTCCCTATGCGCTCCGTCGTAGTTGTGCAAAATCTGCCCGAGAAGAGTCGCTACCTTCTTGTGCATTCCGAGAAACGCGGAATGTCACTAGGAGTCGCGTCTTCAATTAAACGACGCGTCGGCACAGCTCCGTCCTCCAGGGGTCTGCCACTGTCGGGGTGGTCGATGTGCGTACCCACTCATATGCAAAGCCACACCTATACTGGTCTGTGCTCGGAACTGTATCCTGCCTCAGGCTGTTCTGGTGGCTTGGCCCCAATCAGCGTCCGTTCATATCCAATTCGACATCTGAATCGACCGCTGAGAACATAGAGCTATCGGCCATCATCGACGCAATCGGGCTACGCATTGCCGTCCGCTACAATGGCTACCGCACAAGCGCAGACTTTCACTCCGACCAAGGTCGTGAGGAGTGATTACCCGGTTAGACCCTGATGCATATATGAAGACAAACATGAGCTGACATATCTCTCTCTTCGCAAAGCTCATCGATAACGACCCGTATGCCCCGACCCGCCCGCCGCAGCCTCCATAGGATCAGAAGCTAACAGAGAACGACTACAGCCACTTCAAAAGAGTTGTCGGCTATGCCAGGCCTTCGGATTATCTCCATGGTGCTGTAGCTGCCGCCTTCGGCCCTGGCGCTCTACTCGCCCTGGAGAAGTTTGCTCCTTCCCACGTTGGCAAGGGAGGTATGGCTCAGGCTTTACGATTGGCTGGAGCCATTGGTGTCGCTGGTGGTTTTCTATACTTTTACCAGCGCTCTAGCTGTAAGGATGTGTATCCGGACGACCTTTGGAGATGAAGGGAATTGCAAGAGGCGCAGAATGCTAACGAGGTCGGCTTACAGTGCGATTTTACGGGGCCACCGAGAACGCTCGCGAAGTTGAGCTGGACATGAAGGAAATGGTTTCCAAGGTCAAGGCCGGTGAGCCGCTTTACGGAGAGAGCAGATTGACCCCCCACTTGCAAGGCGTCGCTGCGCGACAATCTAGATATTCGGCCTTGTTCATGGGTGTTATTCCTTGGTTCAACTTTGTCAACCACAATCAACATGGCGTTGACACGGCCAAGTACTATCAGCAGGCTGAGAGGGAGCTCGAAGCTGAGCGTACACAAAAGGCTAGCCCATGATATCATTCAATGATGATTATATGGATTCAAAAGAGTGTGTATTATAGCTTCGGCAAACAATTGGTAGCCTTGGAGGGGCATTTTAGCAATTACGCTCAGCACTTCCTGACCTTCCTTTAAACCTATGATGTGTTCTATATCTGAACTGCCATTGCGGGAAAGAGGAGTGTTTCTTCGCCATTGTCGTTGCAACGGTTACTAGTGACCAAGCATCGTTTCTTAAGCATCACCATCATGCCTACCCATGATCATGAAAACAATATCACATCTACAACTACGTCGTATGGCTGGGAGTGGAGTATAGGGCATAGAAGCTATCAGGACAGCTTGATACCGCCCCGAGCCCGTCCAAACCGTCAGTTCTTCTTCGCTGGCTTTGTTCCATATTGCCTAACGCAGAAAAACTGATACAAAGACTATTCGCACACAGTCTTGATCTAAGCCAACACAAGTACTTCGGCGAGGTAGCACCGACCAGAAGTGCGTTTCTCTACGCGCTCAATGTTGATCGATCCGCCACTGAATGCTGGGGCCCTGAGCGAAGCCTGAGCACATTTCCGTCCCTCGAGGCCTAGTTTCCCGGTTGAAGAAAGTTGACCTTCGATTAAAATATGTTTGATTAGAATATACAAATCCATATGGTAATTTATCCCCGAAAGTCTTTACACATATCTCGCAGCGACTTATGTTAACACAACAAAACTGTGACCAGTGAGATCCACCAAACTGTCGACAGGTCTGCAAGCGATGAAGTAGACGCGGCATTGGTGCTGGTGGGAGACGGCGCAGAAGTGGTGGCGGCTTCAGCTGCGGCTGTCGTCATCACTGTCTTCGTCGTTGCGATCTGGCTGGCACTGGATCGAGTTGTAGACGTTGAGGTCGCCTTGTCTTCTGGGTCTCCTTGCCTGACAACCTTCAAGGTGTAGTTGCTGGCTTCAAAGTGCATGTCGCCTGCGGCGTGTTTGATTTCGGTGCCCAGCTCGAGTTGCCCTAGCCATATCGCGCCTGACAGCATACCCTTCTTCCAGATGTAGGTGAGCAAAGGTCCGTAGTCGGCATCGGTCTTGGTGAGGTTGTTGCGAGCCAGCCATGAAAAAACATGCTGGCCCCCATCGTTCCAGCCATGGTACAGCGAGAAAGCGGTGCCGTCAATGGTGACAGTGTCTTTGTCGGGAGTGGACTCGGCCCATCCTAGTGGTTTGACAGTTGGCGTCCACCAAGGCCAAATCATGATTTCAATGGGGGCGCCGACCATGGTTGAGTTCTCCTTGTTATCGGACAGGAACATGTCCACAGCAACGTTGGCGTAGAGCGAAACGTCATCGAAGGCCTGGGCCTGCTGCTCAGCACTGGCCTTTTCCTTGCCAGCAACGTAAGTCTGCCAATTACCAGTCACCTGTAGTTGAGTGACGTTCCATAGCTGGACAGGGAGCCTGGTAGGATGAGCCTTCATGTACGGGTAGCCTTTGACAAGAGATGCATCCCCGGTCCATTTGTAAGAGACACTGAAGCTCCTGCCGTTATCATGGACGGCCATACATTGGTAGCCCGAGCTGTCGTTTCCCCAGGCATTATTATTGACTGTCGCATTTGTCAGTGAGCGGTCATGGGGTTGAAAACCACTGCGATGATTTGGAAAGCTACACACATGAATACGGAACTTCAGTAGAGTTCCACCAGTCTGACTGGCCACAAAGGTCAATGTTTTGTGATTCCGCAGCTACAAGTGCAGGCAATTGAAATGTGGCCAGGAGTCCTAAGGTCGAAAAAAATGCAAATGCCATGATTGCCCAATTATTCCGTGTCTATCCTTTGTCAAGGCAGGGCGCCAGAGCGCAAGTAACGAGTGAGTACAGGTGATAGTTCACCGGGGGAAAGCATGAAGTACAAAACGAGAGTGAATGGAAACGTTTTCAGCCAGTCATGGTGATTTTACGAATCGCTGTGCACCAGGATGGGAAACAAAAGACGCTGAAAATCAGCCTCGAAACGAGTTGGAAGATGAGGGAGTGAGATTCAGAGGTTCTCAAGAACGAAACGCCGTTGCCTGGGCGAGCCTAAGCGTAAGACTAAGACAAGACTCTGAGCCACACATCGCCCCTCCGCCTCTTGCGGTCCCGCTCTCATACGAGGACGTCCAAGCCAATTCGCCCAGACATTAGTGATGAACTACCAACCAACAAAAGATCAACCAATGAAACGACAATGATCGCCGAGTATGAGGCCCAAAACCTGGCTGACGGGTACGAGCTATGCTACTTGAAATTTGAGGACTGGTGAGAGAGGAAGCCCCTATTCCTTAGCATTCTCCACTGTTGTCCTTGCCTAGTGGAGCTATGTTTTCCACTACGCGTCGGGTTAAAACTATGCGAGACAGAGACGTGATAGGGTAGGCGAGATGTGCGCGCGTCACGACAGAGAAGGGAGCAGAGTAGCAGCTCTACTATATTTTACCCACTATAGCAAGGCTACTTTTAAACTCTAGCAAAACTATTTATTTTAGCTATTCTGCCTTTACTAATTGCTTAGGTAGTTCTCAATATTATTTATTTAATTTAGTTATTTGTTTTTTAATTTTAAATTTTTTTAATAAAGTTTATAATAATAAATTAATAATAATAACTTATTAAGTATAATATTATTATTTTATAAGTTTACTATATACTTAGTTAAGTTTGCCGCCTTTTTAAGTTAATAATACCTTAGTTATTTAGTTATTTTATTTTTTATTAATTACTTAAGTAGTTTTTAATATTATTTATAAAATAATAATAACGTACTTATATAGCGAGTAGCGTATTATAATAAGCGGCGCACTTTTCGTAACTTCTTAACCTTTTTTATAAGTTAACTTAGCTATAATATATAAAATTAATTAAAACTATATATTACCCTTTTTTTTTAAAAAAAATTATTTTATAAGTTTATACGTTATATTTAAACTTCTCGTAATTATTATATTATTATATATATAGTTTAGTACTTTTTATATAACTCTCTTTTTAAAAGTTATTTTCTTTTTTAATATTAATATTACCTTTTTTTATTTTTTAATATTTTTTATTTTAGTATTATTAAGTAACTTTTTAAAATATAACTAAGTCTTTTTTATTTTTTTAATACTTATTTAATATTTTTATCCTTATATAAAGCTTATAGTTCTTTATTTTAATAATAATAAGCTTATAAACTAATTTATTAATATTTTTAGTTTAGAAATTAATTATTTTATATATTAATACTAATAAGCTACTTTAATATATTTAGATCTTATTTTTTAAAAAAAAGTAATACTTTATACGCTTTTTAATATTATAATTAGTATTTTTTAGGTCTTAAGAGCCTTAGTTACTTAGTTATAAGTTTAATAATACTAGCGTTTTTAGTTTAAAATCTAAGTAAAAAATAACTATTTTAAAGTTAAAAAAAAGTTATCCTTTATAATATATAAAATTTATATTTATATTATCTTCTTAATTTTTTTTATTATATAAATATTTTAATAAATTAAAATACTTAATATTAAAAGGCTAAAACTTATATAATAAATAAGGAGGTATATAAAAATAATAATATTTTACTTTTTATAATATTTATTAAAGTTAATCGATTTATAGTTATTATAATTATTAAAAATTAAAAAGTAATAAGAACCTTTTATATAAGTCTTTCTATATTAATTAAAGTACTTTAATTAATTTAAGCTAATATTATTTATTATTTATTTATTTTTATTTAGATAAATATATTATATAGCTAAGAATTAGCTATTAATATATTAAAAAAAGAAGTAATATTTATTTTTTTATAATAATATATAGAAGTAGTACTTAGCTATTTATATATATATCCTAAATAATAAAAACCTATTTTTTAATTATTAAGTTATTTTATATAAGGCTTTTTATTATAATTAAAAAGTTGTAATAACTTTTATATATAATAGTATTCTTATTAAAAAGCCCTGTTTTATTAAAATTATAAATATTATTATTATATATTCTATACTTCGTAATTATATTTTATATAAAAGTAAATTAGTTTTATATAATAATAAAATCTTTAACTAAGGCCCTTTAATAATTAATTTAATATTAAAATCGTATTTTTTAATTTAGGAATACGTTATATAAAGTTCTCTACTTATTATAATTTAATATATATTTTATTATATATATTTAGAAGTTAGTTAGCTATTTTTTATATATTTTTTTATTATAAAAAGAACCCTTAATTAATTAAGTTAATAACTTATTTAAAAATTACTTCTTCTTTTATTATAATTATTTTTATTAAATCTAATTATTTTTTTATTTTATATAATATATTTAGTACGTTAATAATAAAAGATTAATTTAAAAATTTTAAAAATAAAAATAGCTCTTTATATAAATATTTTTAAGTCTTTTTTAATAATTTAAAAAGTAAAAATAATTTAGTTTTTATTTAAAAAGGATTATATATTTATATATAAAAAAAAGGTATTTTAAAAATAAAGAGAGTAGAATTATAAGGACGTGCGCTGCTTATTATAATACGCTGCTCGCTATATAAGTACATTATATTAATATTAATCTAAAAATTATATTTTATAAAATTAATAATTCTTTAGATATAGGTCTTATTCTTTATTTTGGTTATTCTACTTTTACTAATCGCTCAGGGCGACTCTCGACATCGTTTATATAATATTAATATATAATATTAATAAATACTCTTTATTATTTTAATAAACTATTTTTTTTTAAATTTTCTACCTTTTTAACTTTCCTTTTTATAAGGTTTATAACTACGGATTAATTAATAATAATATTAAGTATATAATATTATTATTTTATAAACTACTTACCTAGCTAAGTTTACGGTCCCTCTAAATAATAATAACTTATAAAAATAATATTAAAGATACCCTCGTTACCATTAATTAAAATAATACTTCTTTATATAAGCTATTAATATCTAGCTTTTAACTTTAACTTATATATATATATATATATATATATATATATACTATATATCTATTACCCTGTTTTATTTATTAGAATTAAAAGTCGCTACTATAAACTATTATTACTAATTCTTTTTAAATATATATAATTAATACTTAAAATACTAAAATAAGTTGTTATTAATTCATAATAACCGCTTTTATAATAAAAGATTTAATTTTAAAACTATAATACTAATTAATATTATTTTTTTAAAAAAATAAGAAATTTATAAATACGGCCTTAAATAACTAAACTTAAAAAAACCTAAAATAATTAAAAAAAAGAATAAATTAATACTATTATTATTAAAGTTTTAGTTTTGTAAAAGAGCTTTAATATTATTAATATTAAAATAGAAATCAATTCCTTAGTATAATTAAAGAATTATATAGCTAAGCTTAAGTTAAAAAAATAATTATTTAAAAAAAATTAAAAAAATTTATAAAATAAATAAATTTAAGAGGTAGTTTTTAATTATTTAAAAAATAATTAATATAGTTCGATATATTTATTAGTATTATAACGAGTTAAATTAATATAATAATTAATAACGGCTATAGTTAGTTATAGTTAGTTATAAAGTTTATAATATAATAAAAACTTAATATTAACCCTAGTAAACTAGCTTACTTTATAAAGGTAAAGATGGCCCCTAATGAGGCGGGTTAGACCCTAAAGGGGGTAGGTCTTATTATAAATATAAAAGATTATATAAAAAGTCCTTTAACTTTTAATAAAAAAGAATATATTATATAAGACTTAGCTATTTATATAGGCTAGTAGTAAGAGGTTTTATATATATTAAAATAAAAAAAGCTTATTTTTTAAATAAGTAGCGAAAAGTCGGGAGTTTTAGTTAGTAATTAAGTATAGAGCGTGATATACCTAGTTTTCTTTAATACGTAATACATAGTACTACCCCGGCGGATTGCTTTATTAGGGGGACGTACTTAGGGTATATTATATATACTATACAATTAAAAAGTATATTATATTATATAATTTTCTTTTTAAAAAGTTAATTTTATTCAAGTCGATCTTTTTATATCTATAAACTTAGAAAAAAACTATTATATAAATATATATTATTTATTATTTTATTCCTTTTATTAAAGTTAAAAACGTTACTAATCTTACTATTTATTATTATTCTTATATTATTATTATTATTATTATTATTAAATTATTTATTTTATTATATATTATTAAAATATTATAATACCTATAGATTATTAACCCCTAGGGCTTTTTTAATAACTAAAAGTTCGATCTTATTAATATTATATTTAATAATCTTAATTTATAAAAAGATTACTCCTTTGGGGTCCGGCCTGCCTTATTAGGGGCTAACTTCGCCCTTATAAGTAAGCTAGTCTTATTAAGGTTAATATTAAGTTTTTATTACGTACTTAATAAACTTTATAATTAACTATAACTAGCTATAACTATTATTAATTATTAATACTAACTAAACTAAAAAATATTAATAACCCTACCTTAATATATTAATTACTTTCTAAATAACTAAAAACTATTTCTTATTTTTTTACTTTTTTTAACAACTCTAGATTATTTTTTTTAATTGATTTTAATTTATTTTTTATATTATAATTTTAGAATATTAATAATATTTTAAAGTTAATCGGGTATTTTAAAGTTTAAATCGTATTATATAAATTATATAATAATAATAATAATACTTATATTAATATATATATTTTAAATCTTTAAATTAATAATATTTAATCTATATTTTTTTAAAATAACCTTATGATAGTTCGGGGTCCTTTAGTATAATACTTATAAAATCGAACTTTTAGTTATTGAAGAAGCCCTAGGGGTTAATAATCTATAAAGGTTTAAAAGCTATACATATAAATTATGATTTTTTAAATATTTAATATTACTATATAAATTTATTAAAATTTTATTTAAAAAGCTTGATATATTTTAAATTTATATTCGATTTTTTAAATAAATAGTTAAAAAATTAACTTTTTAAAATACGATATAGAAGTGGCCCTGCTCGCTATGATGGCCCTGCTCGCTATGTAGTTACGTTATATATAGGTTAATTAATATATATATTAGTAAGGTTAGTATTATTTTTAATAATAATAACGAGGGTATCTCCGATATTATATTATTATAAGCTACTATTAACTTAGAAAATCTATAAACTTAGCTAAGTATATAAGTTTATAAAGTAGTAATATCGCGCTTAATATTACTATTAATCCGTAATTATAAACTTTATAAAAAGGAAAGTTAAAAAAAGAAAAAAGAAAATTAAAAAAAGTGATTTATAAAGATAATAGGAGTATTTACTATTATTATATATTAATATTATATAAACGATATTAAGTACTACCCGAGCATTTAGTAAAAGCAAAATTTAAAAAAATTTAAAAAATAAATAAAAAGATTACTTAGAGGAGTATAAACTAATTATTATTAATTTAAAAGTCTAAAATAATATTAATACTCTTATTAATATTACTATTATTATTACTTAATTTATATAATAGTTTTTTTTAGCTTTATAAGTATAAAAAAATCGAGTTTAACGGGATTAAGCTTTTAATATAATTATATAATACGGTATACTTTTTTAATTATATAATACGTATAATACACGTCAAATATATACTTAACTTAATATAATAGTTTCAATATAAGAACTATCATATAATTTAGAATAAATAAGTTATTTTCCGTAGCGGTATTAACTAAAAAGGTTAACTTTAAAAAGTTAGTTATAAAAGTGAAAAACGGCCCTTAATTATAGAAATTCTAAACTTTAATAATAATATAAACGTTTTTTAAAAAAAGGACTAAAAGAGCTAATATTTAGTTATTTATATTAGAACTTATAAAAATTCCTTTTATTTTTTATTACTTTTTTATATTATTTATGAACTCTATTCAAACTAAGTAAATTATTAAATAAACTGCTAAAGAAACTATTAAATAAACCTATTGATATATAAACTCGTAATTAATATTTAATTAATAATTCATAAGTTAATAATACCCTTAATAAATCTACCCCCTTAGGCTAGGCCCTTTTTTTAATTAACTCAATACTATAATTACTATAAATAATATAAATATACTAAGAAAGTAATAAAATATATTCTAATAATATAGAGTTTAGCTAAGCAATAATATAAATGTCATAAATAGCTAGGCTAATATTAATATTAAAATATAATAAATTAATATCAGCTTAGTTATGATATTTAAAAGTAATAAATTAAAAAATAAAATATTTTGAAATAATAAATTAATATTACAATAGCTTTCATAAACTCCCCGGGTAATAATAATATTTATATAAAAAAAAGAAATTACATTAGATTTAAATATTTATACAAGTTAATATTAACAATCTTTATATATATTAAAATAAATAAAGCTCGCTCTTTAAATAAATAGTAAAAAGTTAAGAATTATTAATAAAAAATAAAAAATAATTAAGTTGATTAACTATTCTTTTAGTTAATACTTAAGTATAGAGCGTAATATACTTAGTTTTTTTTTAATACATAATATATAATATTACCTTAATAAATTACTTTATTAAAGGGAATATTTAACTTATATAATATAGTTTTTAAAATACTTAATCAATTCTAAAATATTATCAATACTTTAAAATCGTAGTATAATAATAAATTAAAAAAGATTAAAAAAGATATTTTGGAGTTATTAAATGAAATAAAAATAAAAAAATAGTTTTTTAATTATTTAAAGAATAATTGATATATTATAATAACGTTATTAATATTTCAAGTTTAGTTAGTATTAATAGTTATTATAATTAGTTATAATTAGTTATATAGTGGTTTTTTTTCTAGCTTTATAGGTATAAAAGATCGACTTTAATGGGATTAGGCTTTTAAAAGAAATTATATAATATAATATACTTTTTTAATTATATAGTATACGTAATATACCCTAAGTACGCGCTTAATTTAATATAGTGATTTTAATACAAAAACTATTATATAATTCGGGATAAGTAAGCTACTATTACTTATTAATAATAAACTAAGTAATATATTTATATAATAGCGCTAGTTAATAAGGTTAACTATAGAGGTTAGTTATAAAAAGTTAAAAATAGTCCTTAACTATAAAGGTTCTAAATTTTAATAATAATATAAAAGTTTTTTTAAAATAAAAGGGCTAAAAAGGCTAATATTTAACTATTTTTTAAAAAGCTTATGAAAATTCTTTTTTATCCTAATTATTTCTTATATTACTTATAAACTACTCTCTATTTAAACTAAATAAACTATTAAATAAACTATTAAATAAGCTTATTAATATATAAATCCGAGTTAATAATTAGTAAGCTAGGCTCTCTAATAATACTTTTTAATAGGTCTCCCTCTAGAGCTTAATAAATTCTTAGGCCCCCTCGACGCCCTAGCTATTATAATTAATATAAATATATTAAAAAAAATAATATAATACTTTTTAATAATACGGAATTTAGCTAAGTAATAGTACGAATATTATAAATAATTAAGCTAATATAAAAATTAGAATTTAATATATTAATATTAATTTAGAGATTATATTTTATAAAACTAATAACTTTTTTAAATATAAGTCTTACTATAAACTTAAGGGATTATATAAGAGGTCCCTAACCCTTAATAAAAAGGAGTATATTATATAAGACTTAGCTATTTACGCGGGCTAGTATTAAGAGGTCTTATATATATTAAAGTAGGTAAAGCTCGCCTCTAGACGGGTAGCGGAAGGTTGGGAGCTATTTCAGTTAGTAGTTAAGTATAGAGCGCAATATACCTAGTTTTTTTTAATATATAATATATAGTATTACCCCGGCAGATTGCTCTGTCGGGGGGATTCCGTACTTTATAATCGTGTTTTATATAAAGGTAAACTAGGCTTAGATAATTATAAAATCCTTAATTTATACCCTTTAATAATCGATTTTATATTAAAAACGCGTTTTTAATTATAATTAGTATTATATAAAGTTCTTTATTTATTATAATTTAATACGTATTATATTATGTTTATTAAAAAAAATAATTAATTATTTGTTTTTTTTAAATTCTATTTTTATTAGCTACTCGGGCAATTCTTAATATCGTTTATATAGTATTAATATATAATATAAATAGATACTCCTACTATTTTAGTAAATTATTTTTTTTAATTTTCTTCCTCCTTTTTGACTTTTCTTTTTATAAAGTTTATAATTACGAATTAATTATATTAATAGTAATATTAAGTGCGTAACGCTACTATTTTATAAGCTACTTACCTAGCTAAGTTTATAGCCCTCTAAGTAATAGTAGCTTATAATAGTAATATTAGAAATACCTTAGTTATTATTATTAAAATAATACCGCTTACTAATATATAGCCTTTAATTTTAACTCGTATATATATATACTATATATTCGTTACCCCTGTTTCCTTTATTAAAATTAAAAATCGCTATTATAAGCTATTACTATTAATTCCTCTTAAATATATATAATTAATACTTAAAATACTAAGATAAGCTATTATTAATTAATAGTACTGCCTTTATAATAAGAGATTTAATTTTAAAGTTATAATACTAATTAATGCTATTTTTTTTAAAAAACCTAAAAATACGGCCTTAAATAACTAAATTTAAAAAAAAACCTAAAATAATTCAAAGAAATCTTTAGTATTATTATTATTAAAGCTTTAGTTTTATAAAAGAGTTTTGATATTATTAATATTAAAATAAAAATTAACTCCTTAGTATAGTTAAGGAATTATATAGCTAGGCCTAAGCTAAAAAGTAATTATTTAAAAAGGTTAGAGAATTTATAAAGGAATAAATTTAAAAAGTAGTTTTTAGCTATTTAGAAAGTAAATAGTATAATTCGACGTATTTATTAATATTCTAATAAGTTAAGTTAGTATAATAATTAATAATAATTACGGCTAGCTATAATTAATTATAAAGTTTATAATATAATAAAGACTTAATATTAACTCTAGTAAACTAGCTTATTTATAAAGGCGAAGATAGCCCCTAATAAGGCGGGTCGGACCCTCAAAGGAAAATAATTAATTATATTTTATATATTATTAAGTTATAATAAAAATCCTTAATTAATTAAGTTAATAACTTATTTAAAAATTATAGTTTTTTTTTAAAAAAAAAGTCAATTTTTTAAGATTTATATAAGTTTTATATTAAAATAATAGGCTAATATATTAGTTATAAAATATTATTTTTTAGAACGTTATAAATAAAAAACTATTTTTTTATATAAGTAGTTTTAGGTCTTTTTTAATAGCTTAAAGTATAAAAATAATATAACTTTTATTAAAAAAGAACTTATTATTATATATAGAGAAAGATTACCCTTTAGGGTCTAGCCCTGCCTTATTCGGGGCTATTTTTTATTTTTATAAATAAATTAATTTATTGAGGTAAATATTATATATTACTAAGTAATAAATTTTATAATTAATTATAACCAGCCGTAGCCATTATTAATTATTAAAATATTAATAACCCTATTATAATATATTAGTTACTTTTTTAATAGCTAAATACTACCTCTTATTTTCTCTTTTTATTTAATTTAATAATAACCTCTCTTTAGTATTCTTATTTAATATACTTAACTATACTCTTTTTAAGCTCTTAATTATATTATTAAGTCTAAGCTTATTTATATTATTTTATTATATTAATAAAATGTTAATAAATATAATAACGTACCTGCATAGCGAGCGGGCCATTCCTTATCGTATTTTTAAAAGTCGATTTTTTAATTATTTATTAAAAAATCGAATATAAGTTTAAAATATATATAACTTTCTAGTTATATTTCGATAAGAGTTATAATATAATATTAAATATTTTTAAAAAATTATATATAGCTTAATTATATATATAAGTTTAAAGTGGGTCTAAGATAAGAAAAAATTTCTTTTTTAAAAGTTTAAAAGCTATATATATAGATTATAATTTTTTAAATATTTAATATTATTATATAAGTTTATTAACATTTTATTTAAAAAAGTTTTATATATTTTAAATTTATATTCGATTTTTTAATAAATAGTTAAAAATCGACTTTTAAAGTACGATAAGGAAGTGGGCGACTTGCTATAATAGGTGACTCGCTATGTATATACGTTACTTAACTTAATTAATTAATTATAATAGGACCTAGGGATCGCTATTAGTATTATTAAACATAAGAATATAAGTTTATTAAGGATTATAATTAGTATATTCTTAATAAAAACGCTTACCTTTTTTTTTATTTTAATTTAAAGCGCTGAGTATTATAAGAGACGGGACGGCTTTGCCCTTATAAGCGATATTTTTTTTATCATAATTAAAAATAGACGTAAGCGAGGGATCGCTAATTAAGGTTTTTTTTTTTACGTAGTTAATATATTAACCGAAGAGAATACTAAGCTCCTAGTTAAATAAATTCTTAACTAGTAAATTAGACTTTTTTAGTAAATAATACTTACTCTTTTTTATTATTAATTTTATAAGGATAGTTAAGTACGTTTACGTAGTATAAATAGATCTATATTATTTTGATTAAGTAAATATATATATTATTTAATAAAAAAGGTTATTTAAAAACTATATTTTTATAATATAGCTTTATTTTAAATAAATATACGGGGTTTGAAGCTAAATAATACTTCGTAAACTTAGAAAAAGGTAATAACCTTTTTTAATTAAAAAAAGGGAAGTTATAGAGATCGATAATAATAATAAAGTATTTAAAATATATAAATACGTAGACCCCGAGCCTAACCCTACGCTTTAAATATTAATCTTTTTTAGACCTAAAGAAGCTAAAGCCCTAATTAATATACTTAATTTTAGTAATTAGGCCTGTTAAGAACTACCCTGATTATAAAATAATAAAAATAATAATTATAAACTAGCCTCGTAATTTTAATTCTAAAATTAAAATAAAGAAACTTATTTAAAAAAGATTTAAGGCCCTAATTTTAATCCCTATAGTTTTATTATAAAAAAGTTATATTTAAATATATTTTTGGTTAAAGCTGTTTTAATATATAATTAAGGTTATTTTAATATATAATTAAAGTTACTTTTAATATAAATAGAATTTTATTCAAGGTACTAAAGTTTTTAATTAACCTCGTAAAAAAACAGTTAATAGAAGAAGGATATTAAGAACTTTTTTAAATAAGTATAATAAAAATACTATTCTTAGGCTTTATTAAATAGTTAAAATTAATTAAGTTTTGGGCGTTAATTTAGTATTTAAATTACTATTTTTTTTAATTACTAATATTTACTTTTAATTGGAAATTTAAATATCTAACGTTAATTAGAATAATAAAAGATTTATGATTATTACTATTTTAAATATTAAAGTATAAGTTAATATTTTTTTAGAATAATATATTAAGAGGGCTAGTATTCTATATACTATAACTAAGTTATTAATATAGATTTTTAAATATAATCTAAGTAGTTTAATAATTTTTAATAAGTTCTGCTTTGCGGACGTATAGGCTAGTAAATATAAAGTAATTACGTATTTTTTATCAAAAACGAATAGGAAATTTCTAATCCCTTATTTTTTTAAATTTTTTATTTATATAATATACGAAACTATTATTTAGGTACGATAAGTAGCTAATTATTGCTCTATTTTATATTAAAGAGGTAAAATTAAGAATTTTAGTAATAGTAATTAAAATAAGTAATTTTTAAAGTATAATAGATATTTTACCCCAGCTTAAATAATATATTAAGGAATTTTTTAAATTAAAAAACTAGATATCAATAATATAACTAAGAATATTATTAGTTTTAATAATCCTTATTTAGAACTTGAATTAAAAATAATAGGTACGTTATTATAATCCTAGACTAAGGCTAGGTAAAAGAAATTATAATTATAATAGTATATAATATAATTTAATTATAAGTAGTTTAAATTAAGAAAATAATAGTAGCTACTTAAGGTATTATAAAGAACTATTTAATTAGAATAACTAATCAAAACGACTTAAATCCTATAATAAAGAGGCCTATTTTTTTAATAAGAGGAATAATAAATTAAATAATAAATTAAGAAACTTAAATATAAAATAATTAAATAATACGAGGCTATTAAGGATATTTTTTATAAAATCCTTTACGTAGCTAAGGTTAATGTTATATATATATATAAAATTAAAAAGTCTAACTAGTAAATAATATATTATTTAATAGCTTAATACTTAATAATTACCTTTATTAAAAAACTAAAAAAGCTCAAGGAAATTAAATATAAGCTATAAAACTAATTAGTCCCTAACGAAGACTTAATTATACTTAAATTCTTAAATATATAACCCGGATTTAAACTAACGGATAACTAACTCTAAAATATTTTTTAAAAACTATAAATACTTTTTACCCTAGGAATAGGACCTACTCTAGTAGATTTTATTTAATTAAGAAAAGGCGTTAATATGAGAGTTCCTAAGTACGGTTGCCTCGATTTTATAATTATATTATTATAAATAATTAAAATAATACTTTATAAGGCTTAGTAAATAAAAAGTATCCCTATTTTAAAAGCCTTAATATTAAAGGTTTTTAAAATAAATTAGAGAACGTATTATTTGAGGGATTATTAAAAAAAGCTATATTATATATTAAAATCCTTAGTTTTTTATTATGAAAAAGGATAATAGCTTTTTGATTAATTAACTTTATAACTAAAGTTAATACTATTACCCTTTAAGATACTTAGTAGCCCCTGAACGTTAATATATTTTCTAAAAATTTATTATTAATTAACTCGTATTCTTCTTAAATTTCTTTTTAGGATACAATTAAATTTCTTTAAATAAAAAGAACTACGATTTAATAATTCTTTTAACCCCGCTCGGTTTATATTAGTATTATACTTTTTTAATAAGGGTAACGAATTTAGTAGCCTAGTTCTACTGTGTTATAATCTATATTCTTTATAACTTAATTCTTAAGTATTATAATATATTCATTAATAATATTATAATTAAAGGTTTACGCTTTTGATATAATAGTAAATACTTATTTAATTACCTAGGGATTTAATAATTTATTTATAAGTATTTATTAATATTAATTAAGCTTTAATTAACATTAAACTAGCTAAATATATAGTCTCGGGAACTAAGCTTTAATAATATTAGATATTAGTAGTTATTATTAATTATTTTTATAAAATGGATAGTAGATAACCGGATTAAGTTAAAATCCTAAAAAAACTTAAATAGGAAAAGTATAAGAACGTTTCAAAAAATCCGATTGTTCTTGAGTATTATTACTTTTTATTATTACTAGATTAAGTATTATTTTTTTATAATAGCGCTATTATATTCTTTACTTAGTAAGAACTAACTTAATTAGGGAGAGTTATAAATTAAAGCTATAAGGATACTTAAAGAAGTAATTATTATAGCCCCTATCTTAATTTTATTAAACTATAGCTCTAAAACTAAGTAGATTATTTTTATTATAAACGCTAATATTAAAAAAAATAGGGTAATATATTTAGTTAAATTATTAATAATAAACGTATTATTACTTAATATAAGAGCGGGATATAATAAGAACTAGAGCTTAAGTACGATTTAGGAAAACTCGAGATATAAAATATTTTTTATAAGCTTAAAGTGCTTTTATAATTACTTATTTAATATTAATTTCTTATTAAAAACCGATATTAAAGTTCTAGCTATTTAGATTAATAGTGCGGTGAATAATCTATTATTAGTAATAATAACGCACTAGCTCTTTTTAGATTAAACTTTTTAATTTTAAAATTAAATATATTAATAATAATAAGAATATTATAATAGATAGTTTTTTCTTAAAAAACCTTTAGGATTATCTAACTTAATTAAAGTAAAAGTTAATAAAAAATATTAAGGACTTTATTAACGCGCGAGTTTTTAAAAACGTAAGTTATAAAAAACCTTTTTTTATAATACATAATTATAATAACGCTTTTATTAATCTAATTGAAGAAATAAATATTCTAATTAATATATTAGCGCTAAATAAAAATTAACTAGATTTTTTTAAAATAAATTATATATTTTTTATTTATATTAAAAAGACTTGTAAATATATTTTATAATTAGTTTAAATATTTTAAATAGATTATAACGTAGTTTATTATATAGGATAAACTTTTATTTAAACGGGGGATAAAAACTTATTTTTTAATTAATATAAATAATTAATATTAAGCGCTACTAAATTAATTTAATTAATAAAGCGTATAATAAGTTAGGATATAGGGGATAAGAAGTAATATACTTTTGTTTTATAAAGTATTATTATTAATTAAGAATATATATAGAGGTTTCAGAGCTAATTACTATTTATAAAGCTTATTAAAAAGCTAGATTATAATACTTTAATAGCTCTTATATCTTAATTATTTTAATTTATAAGCCGTTTTTTAAAAAATCTATTTGAATATATAATATATTAAGAAGTAAAAAGTTATTAAAGCTCGTTACGAAGTTATAAAATACTTAAAAGCCCGGATTATAATAAATATTATGTTAAAAAATATTACGAAGTTTATTTAAAAATTATTATTTACTATTATAGGATTTATAGTATTTTAATTATTAATAGAGGACGAGAGAATAAATATAAGCGCTATTACTTAACTTAATTGATATTATAGTATCCGATATAAAATCGTATTAGTTTATAATCCGAGCACTAATAAGCTTTTTTAAAAAGGGCTATTAATTAATTATATATACGCTACGTATTTAGTTAGATTAAAAAGAAAAAAGGATATTAGGCTTATATTTGTAACTACTTTTTTTGTAAATTAAATAATAATTAGAATATTTTTTAGGGTATATACTTTTTTATTTAGTTCATAAGTAATAGATAATAATCTTAATTAGGGGACGGATAGCGACTTAGTAAGTACTTAACTAGGATAATATTTATATACTAGATTAGGAGATTTAGGTACGATTATAGGCTCTTGTTTTTTTTTAAAAGGACTAGGAAATTATAGTAAATAAAGTTATATAGTACTAAGCTTAAAACTACAATGAATTTAATTCTAAATATATTATATAACTAGTTAAATTATAACCTAGGGATTTAGTTTTAATTTTTAATATATAATAAAAGATTAATATGTTAATATTTAAAAAGCTTAATTATTATTAATAAGGACTTTTTTATATTCATTGAGCTACTCTAGCCGGATTATTATATTAATTTAAAAATACTTACTAATAACTTAATTATAGGGGCTACTTATATTAGTAATCAACTTAAGAAGCTTTTTAAGTTTTTTAATAGATTTTATTTATCCCTTAACGAGACCAATTTTTATGACGACTTTATTTTTAAATTTAATTAACCTTTTAGGCCCGGATAATAACTTATTTAATACTACGATTTTATTTATTGATTATAATAATAGTATTATAAACTTAGGGGATAAGGACGTATAGTTAATTACTAAATAGACTTAATTAAGGGCAAGGGCTTTTTTTATAAAATTAACTACTATTTATTATATTTAATCCCTTATTTATACTTACAAATTTTATTTATTTATATATTTATTTTATAAAAAATCCCATTAAATTTTTAATGATTCTTTCTTAATTATTTATTTTTTTATTTAGACCTAATATAAAAAATATAAAGGGATAATAAGAAGAGAAAAATTATTTTTTTTAAGAAACGGTATTAAAAAACCTTAACGACTTTATATATTAATTATATTATTATATTAGACTTTAAAACCGCTTAATTATCCTAATCCCGCTCCTTAACCTCCCGATTTTATTTAGCTACTTACTTAGCTTATTATATTTTAAGATACTAGTAGTTTTTATAAACTATAAATATTACGAAAGGGAACTCGAGGTAAGTCAAAACGCTACTTATATTAACTTAATAAATATAACTTAACGTAAAAAGGGAAAGAAGTAAATTAGTGGGCGGAATTTAGGGCGCTAGGCTTTTAGGCCTAGCGGTCTAGTAATTACGTAACCCGTAAGGGGTCCGCTAGGTGCTTAAGGCCCGGGCCCATAGGGGCCTAACGCCTAGTGCTGTAATATAAACTTATCGGTTTTTATTAGAAACGATATATTACTTTTATATTAAAGAGCGTATTTATTTTTAGTATTAACCTTAGTAAATTTAATATAGTTAAAAACTATATAAATTAAAGTTATAGCCCGTGTAATATTTAATATAATTAAAGACTTTACTTAACGTACTTATATAGCGAGCGGGCTATTATAGCGAGTAAGCTACTTCTTTATCGTACTTTAAGAGTCGATTTTTAACTATTTATTTAAAAAACCGAATATAAATTTAAAATATATAAAACTTTTTAAATAAAATTTTAATAAGTTTATATAATAATATTAAATATTTAAAAAAATTATAATCTATATATATAGCTTTTAAACCTTTAAAAAAAAGAATTTTTTTTTATTTTAGACCTATTTTAAGCTTATAGATATAATTAAGTTATATATAATTTTAAAATATTTAGTTTTATATTATAACTTTTATTAAAATATAACTAAGAAGTTATATATATTTTAAACTTATATTCGATTTTTTAATAAATAGTTAAATATTAATTTTTAAGGTATAGTAAGGAAGTAGCTTACTCGCTATAATAGCCCTGCTCGCTATATAAGTACGTTAATTATTACTTACTTTATAATAATATTAATAATTTTATTTAGGATTAGTTTTAAATTAGCTAGTCTCTTACCACTCGTTAATTATATCTTTTACTAATTCGTAGTTATATATTTTATTTAACTCAGAGTATATATAATTATTATATTAGTTATAGAAATAGTGTAGAAAGGAGACGTATTTAAAATAAGAGACCGTTTTTTTTAATTAGCTACTTAGTATTATACTTAATATATTTTTAAAACAATCGCACATAATAATTATAAAGAAGGGTATCTTAAACGCTATATACTTAGATAAGTAAGGAGTTAATAATAAGCGTTTAATTTAATAATTACTAAAATAGAAGATTAAAAAGGCTAGCGTAATTAAGGTTAATAAAGACCTAACGGCTTTATAAAGTTAAATTATCAATAATATTAATATTTTAAATATATTTTTTTTAATAACGTTCTAATTTATAATTAATTATTAAAAATACTAAGCGATCTAAGTATTATTATATTTATCAGTTTAAGGATTTAAAATAGAAAACCTAATATAAAACTACCTAACTATTTTTAAAAGAAGTTACTTATTCTATAGTTTTAAAAATTTATAAAAAAGATTATTAAATTAAAATAAAAAAATAAGAAGGATCGAACGGAGTAATACTTATTATAACTTACTTATTATTAACGTTTTAAAACGTATAGCCCTAGAGTTATATAAATTTATTTTTTATTAAAAATAAAAAAAGAGTATTATTAAGGCTAAATATTATAATAAGAAGTTTTAGTAAAATAATACGAATTACTAAAAGAACTTATATTAAATAGATTAATTAAATTAAAGAAAGAAAAAAAAGACTATATAAATAAGGATATTATAATAACTAAGTAAATTATTAAGAAAAAAAAGTTAAAAAAAGTAAAGGGATTAGAAAAGAGGTATTTAAAAAATCTTAAATTTAATAAATAAGGGAAGAAAGTACTATAAGCCTCTCAGCTAATTAATATTAAATTATAACTACTTCGTAACGAAAAAAAATAAATAAATTATAAAATCGGGACCTTTTTATTATAATAATTTAATACTTTTTTTATAATTAACCGGAGGCCACCCTTATAAGTAATATAAAAAAATAGTCCTTTACCTAACTACTTTACTTTTTTTTTCCCCCTTAAATAATACTAACTATATTAGCTTTATTAAATATTTTAATAATACTTAAATTATCCTTTTTTTTATATTATATAACACAATCCTTAACTAATATTACTACCCTTAATAACTATATTTAATTATAATACTCCTTACCTTTCTTTATATTTCTAGATCTATTTATTGCTCTCAAATAACTATAATTGATTAACCTTTTTCTCTCTTTAAATTTTTTTAATTTACTACGTAATTACTAATCGAACTATTTATAATAGCTCTTTTTTTCCCCTGATTTACTTACTAAGCTAAATATAGGTTATAACGTAATATAAATTTAGGGTCTAGTTATAATATAAACCCTCAAAAGCGATACTAAGTATTAACTAAGAAAATAGGGTCTAATTAAATATATTAACTTTAATACGACCCCTTTTATAAATATTCATAATATTAATTATTCTTAGTTTGTTAATTTTAATGTAAACTATTATTTTACGAAATATACCCCTTATTATTAAAACGTACGCTCCGATTAAACTAAATTCTTTTAAATAATCCTAATCCTTATTATTTTTTATATACCCTAAATAGCTTAGTATAAGGGACGTAATTTTATAGCTAAAGTAATACTTAGAAATATTTAAAAATTAAAATAATAAAAAAAACTTAAATAGGTTAGAGTAAGAATAAAGTAAATAATATTTTAATTGATTATTATATTTTCTAAAAACGTTTATTATAGAAGGATTAGATCTAAAAGTATAAGATCAGATTTATAATAGAGATTATAATACGAGATTTTATACTAATTTATAATATTATAATAATTAAAAAAAAAGTATATTTGAAGTAAGTAAAGTTCTAATTTTAGAATACTAAATTTATAAAGTTATAAACGTAATTAGGACTTTAATATACTTAGTACTTTTTTCTTTTTTATATAACTAATTTTAGTTATTTTATAAAAATAATTATTAATTAGTAAAACGGTATAGTTTATTAATATAATCTAAAATAAGCTCTTAGTTACTTAAAATATATATTTATTAATAATATCTAAGTACTAAAAACCTTTTATAATAAAATTAGTATACTTTTTTATATTTAGTAACTAATTAATGCGAGCACTTATATAGTTTTTATAATATAATAACTTAGTAAATAGGAATATAGCCTATATATATTCAAATAGTTTTATAACGTAGTTTAATATAGTTAATTATACTTAACTAAGAGTACTTTTTTAAAAAAGGTTATAATTTAGCTAGATTGTTTAATAATAAGCTTTATATAGCTTAAATTTAATAAATTAATACTAAGTTTAAGTAACGTATATATCTAGCGAGTCGCTTATTATAGCGAGTTGCCTATTTCTTTATTATACTTTAAAAAATCGATTTTTTAACTATTTATTAAAAAATTAAATATAAATTTAAAATATATATAACTTTTTAGTTATATTTCGATAAGAGTTATAATATTATATTAAATATTTTAAAAATTATATATAGTTTAATTATATATATAAGTTTAAAGTAGGTTTAAATAAGAAAAAAATTCCTTTTTTAAAAGTTTAAAAGCTATATATATAAATTATAATTTTTTAAATACTTAATATTATTATATAAGTTTATTAATATTTTATTTAAAAGGTTTCATATATTTTAAATTTATATTTAATTTTTAATAAATAGTTAAAAATCGATTTTTTAAAGTATAATAAAGAAGTAGGCGACTTGTTATAATAGGCGACTCGCTATATATATACGTTATTATAATATTCATAAATATAACATAATAAAACCGCTCTTTAAAAAGTCTTTTTAAAAAATATTATAATTAAGCAGGATACTATAAAAAGATTTATTTTTAAATTAGATAATTCTAATTATATAAAAATTAATATTTATAAAGTATTAGCGCCTTAAAAAATTATTATTTAATTACTTACCCCCGGTATTATTAAATAGAATTTTTTAAATTTATAACCCCCGTTATTACGGTTATTATACGAATATTAATTATATACTTAATATAAAAAATAATAAAAATAATAAAAGATATATAAGAACGGGTTAAGTTTTATAATTTAACTCCTCCTCTATATAAATCTTTAAAAGCCCCTATAAGTATATATAGATCTATAACTAATAATAATAAATATTAAATTCCGTAATTAATAAATCGAGTAAACGAGGCTAGTAATTATTTATTTAATATAGCTAAGAGTTAAATTATCTATCTAATTAAAACCCTTAAAATTATTAGTGTTACGTAGTTTTTATTAAATATATTACTACTTAAGTTACCCTCTTATTATACCCTTATTTTTTAGTAAAGCTAGTCTAAGTAATTAAATAGATAGCTTTTTAGAGATCTTAGTTAAAAACGTAAATAAGCTTATAAAAGAACTACTAATTAAGGCCCTGCGGGTCTAGTTATAATAAGAAATTATTAAATTTATATTCTTTACTATTAATTAAGTTATATAAGAGAATTATAAATAATAACGTTATAAGCTAGCTAAATTTTATTATAATCTCTTATATTATCGTAATATATATAAAACTAAGCCCGATATTAATAAGAGTACTAAATAATAATAAATCGATAAATATAATAACTTATTATAGAGGCTATTTATATAACTTTATTTTATATACCCTAAATACCGTTATTTATAATAAATAATAATTTTAAGGGTTAGGATTAGAAATTTATTAGGGAGTAATAAAATAAGAATGAAAAAAAAGAAAAAAAGTTAATAAAAAAAAAGGGTAAAGTAAAAGTATAAAGCGTAGTTTAATTATATATATTTAACTAGACTAATTAAAAATAAATTTTTTTTACTAGGGATTAAAAAAAAGAAATTAGGGAATAATTAAAATAGGGCAGGGGTAATTAATCTTGACAATTCTTTTTTAGAAATTAATTAATATAAGGGTATAAATATTAAGTTAGCTAATTAAAAAAGGATATAAAAAATAGAACCCAGATTAAAAAAAGTAGTATATTTTTTTTATTTAAATCTAATTATATCTTTTTTTAAGATCGAACTAAAATCTTTTTCCATAATTTATTTTTAAATATAATAACATAAAATAATTAAGAAGTTTACTTTTCTAATCTAGACTTATAATATATTTAATTAGAGAACCTATATTTTTTTTAATTAAAGTAAATCTAGCCCTGATTAAAAGAGGTATATTATATTATTTTAGTAAGTATAAGTAGTTCTTTTAAAGTATTATACTACTAGAGTCCTTTTTACTCTATGTATTTTTTATTAGTTTATTTATTAAAGTAGAATTAGCCCTTAATAAAGTGGGGCCGGACTTTAAAAGGATATTAATATTATATAAACAATATGAAAAAAATATTTAAATAATTAGTAAAGATAAAATATTAAAATAAATACTTAAGTTTTAAATATTCAATAAGTTATATTTAATAAATTGATATAATAGCGTTTTAACCTACTTTAAATTCCTTTTTATAATAAAATATATTATATAAAAAAGCATTAAAAAACTATTTAAATAATAAGTATTATAACCTAATATATATAACTAAAACTAGGGCCTACCCCTGTAAGCCTATAATAGTTATAGTACGCTATATATATATAAAACGCTAATATAAAAAATAACTTTAATAAAATAAAAGAATTATAAATAAGTTATATAATAATAAAAAAGATTAATAAATAATAAGCGGTTTATAAATAAAATTAATAAAATAAAAGTAGTTTACCTCTATAAAATTAATATTATAATATTAATCTTAATTATAAAAAGACTATTTAAATAATATATAAAACTTATATATAAAATAAACTCGAGTTAAGCTTAAAAATAGACTTTTATAGCTTTTTTTAATAATTAACTTAATATTAAATCTTATAATTATTTTTAATTATTTTTACTAAGAACCCTTTTAATAAAGTATAATTAATTATAAAAAAACTTACTTATTTTATAATTTATAAGTATAGTTTTTAAAAAAGCTATTTATAATTACGATACTATTATTAATTTAGTAACCTTAATTTTTATTAATATACCTTATTATAACTAGCTAGCTATAATATTTTAATTCTTCTTTTTAATAAGTTAACTTTATAAAACTTATTAATAACAAAAAACGATAATATTTTCTATTAATTAATCCGTAGGTATGAACTTTGGAAGAGGGAAAGTTAAAAAGCTAAAAAATCTATAAAAAAATAGTTTATTAAGATAGTAGGAGTATTTACTAATACTATATATTAATACTATATAAATAATATTAAGAGTTGCCCGAGCGATTAGTAAAGGCAGAATAACTAATACAAAAAACTTTAATAAATAATACTAAAAAAAGCTTAAACTTAACTCTTTTATTGCTTTTAATAATATTAATAAATACTTTAAGGGGTTTTTAATCTAAATTAGAACTTATTAAACCTTTTATATAACGAACTTTTATAATAAAACTAAGTAAATTATTTATTTATTTTAGTATTTTGCTTTTTACTAACTACTTAGGCAGTTCTTAATATTGTTTATATAGTATTAATATATAACATTAGTAAATACTCCTACTTTCTTAATAAACTATTTTCTTTTTTTTTAGATTTTCCTCTTTATAAAGTTTATAACTATAAATTAATTAACGGTAGTATTAGGTACGTAACGCTATTACTTTATAAGCTGCCTACTTAGTTAAGTTTATAGCCCTTTAAGTAATACTAGCCTATAATAGTGATATTAGAGATACCCTCGTCGCTATTATTAGAACAACGCCGCTTATTAATATTTAGTATATATTAATTTTAACTTATATATATATTCGTTACCTCGTTTCCTTCATTAAAATTAAAAAACGCTTATTTCATTATTTATTACTATTATTATTACTATTACTATTACTATCGAACTATTTACCTTAAGAATACTTAAAATACTAAGACGCTAATAACTCTATAACTTATAAGGATACTTTAGGGGATAGTAGTTTAATTTTAATCTTATTAATATTATACTTAATAATCCTAATTTATAAAAAAGATTACTTAGAGGAATATAAACTAGTTATTATTAACTTCAAGAACTAAAAAAATAAAGATAATATACTTATTAATATTATTATTATTAGTACTAAACTTATATAACATAGCTTTAAAATACTTAATAAACTTAAGAGTATTATTAATACTTTAATATCGTAATAAATAAATAAGAGGTTTAAAAAGACTAAAAAGGATAATTTAGAGTTATTAAAAAGGGCGGAAAATAGGGGGTAGTTTTTTAGCTATTTAAAAAGTAATTAATATATTATAATAGTATTATTAGTATTTTAAGTTTAGTTAGTATTAATAGTTAATAACGGCTATAGCCGGCTATAATTAATTATAGAATTTATTAAGTACGTAATAAAAACTTAATATTAACCCTAATAAAACTAGCTTACTTATAAAAGCGAAGTTAGCCCCTAATAAGGTGGGCCGGACCCCAAAGGGGTAAATTATTTATATAATAACCTATTTTTAAAAAAAACGAGCTCTAAAATAATTTAAACTTTTTTTAAAAAAAAGTTCTTTTATAATAATAGCTATTTTATAAAAAATAAAAACGAGATTATTATAATTTTTATTAATATAATAAAATTTTAAAACGCCTTAAAATTACTCTTTTAAGACCTAAATAAGGTTTAATAAACTAAAAAAGACTTAAGAAACTTTAAATAAACTAAATTATTTTTTTATTATATAACTAAATTTAAAAACCTTTTAATAAAACTAAATATTACTAAGTAAATATATATCTCCGACTTTTATAAAAAATTCAAAAAATAAAATTTAAAATAAAATATTTAAACTTAATATTCTAAAAGAATTCTTAACTTATATTAAACTTATTATTAAACTTAATACTAAACTTTATAAATAAGATTAAAAAACTAGTACTTATAAGCTAATATTAGTAAATAATATTAATCCTAATTCTTAAAATAAAAAAAACTTTATAAAACTATTATTAATAATAAGAATTAACGTTTTATAAATAATATAATAAACTTATAAACCTTAATATTATAAATAGAGGATTATTTAAAAAGGACCCTAAATATTATAATTATAATAAACTAAAGTATATAGTATAAAACTATTAATAACCTAAATAAATATAAAATAAATCTAGAATTATTAATATAATAACTAGAGCTATATTGAAAAGTAAAATTAAAAACTAATATAAGCTATTATTATAAACTAAATATTTTAATAATAACTACTATATTTATTAAAATAATAAAAATAAGTAAAATAATACTCTTAAAACCCTAAATAACTTGCTATAATAAGAATTAATATAAAAAAATTAATATTAAAACCTTAGTTATAAACTATCGAATTCTTAACGCTAAAGTTATTTATAAAATTAATAAATAACTTAAGAAAAATTATTACTAATAAATAAATCTTAATAAAACTATTACTACGTATATTACTATTTATAATAAATAAAAAAAATAGATTTTAAATAATAAAGCTAAACTACTAAGTTCAATATTAAAAAAATTTAGATAAAGACCCTATTTTAAAACGAGGGATTTAAAAATAGAATATAAAATAATTTATAAGCTAAAGATCGCCCTATAACTTAAATAAACCTTATAATACTACTTAATAACGTATTTAAACAGAAGTTATTAATAAGTATATACTTAATATAAATAATATTATTTTTAAAAAAAACCTAAAAATAAAGAGTAACTTAGATTAGAAAATATTTACTTTCTAAAAAATAATTAATTTATCCTCTTTAATAATACGAATAATTATAAAAGAAATTAAAAAATACTACTTATAACTAAAAACGACCCCTTATTAATACTTAAGTACCCTTATTACAATAAGATTTTCTAAGTAAAATACTTGACTAAAAGTTATAATTACTACTCTTATTAATAATATACTAATTAGTACTACTTAAAAAAAATCTTAAATAAAAACATCTTTCTAAAATTTATTTTAATATAGAACTTTTATATTAAATTATAAATACCCTAAGCGGAGATAAAATCGTAACCTTTTCTTTAGACCTAAACTACTTTATAAAATATTTTAATAATACTAAAAGAAATTAAGAAATATATTAAATAGACTAATATTAAATTTACTTAATACTTAAAACTTATAAATAATAGTTTTAAAAAAAATAAGTATAGAAAAATAACTTAAAATTAGCTTATTCTAAAAAAAACCTAGATAACCTTGTTATAGCCCTAAATACTTACTTATATAATAAATATATTTTAAATACTTAGTTTAATATTAAAATACTAAGAGCTTATAAATTTTTTTTTAAAAAACGTACTAAAAATAAGAATAAATTGTTTAAAATATAATTAATATACTATATTTACTTATTAAAAAAATAAAAACGAATTAATTTAAAAAGTAATTATAAGAAATTTATTAAAAAAAAACGAGTATTAGCTTTTAAATTATTAAAAAAACTAAAAAATATTAATTAAATAAGAATAATAAAAAATAAAATTATAATTAAAATTCTTTATTATAACTTATATACTAAACTTAGAATACTTTATAATAAATATTAATATTTAAAAATAATAAATATATATTATAATTATTAATAATATAATATTAAATAAAAAAATAAAAAAAATAAACTATACTTACTTTATAACTTTAAAAAAAAAGTTATTTTAATATAATAAAAAATATATATTTTTAAAAAACCGCGCACCTCTAAATAAATATTTATAATTATTTAAAAAAGATAGCTTATAATATAATAAAAATAAAAAAATAAATATAATATAATTTTTAAGAACTATATAATAACGAAAACATAACTTATAAATAAATTAAAAAAATAAGCTATTTTTAATAAATAAACTTAGTTATTGAATAGCTTTATAAAAAAGGGTTTTAATAAATCTTACGTAATACTTAAAATATTAAAAAAATAAAATAAAATACTTACCCTATATTTAAAAAAAAATAAAACTAATTAGGGCGCTTATATTAATAATAAATAATTAAAAATCGGATATATTTTAAATTATACTTAAAAAGTACTAGAAATATACGAAGTTATTTATTATAAAAAAAGAAATAGGACTTTTAAATATAATAATTAAAATATAAAAATAAAACTTAAAAAAAAAGAATAACCGTAGTTCTATTTATTATATACTTTTAATTAATAAAAATAATAAAATTTTAATAATTATTTTAAAAAGATATTTACTAAAAAAAATATATTAAATTTTTTTAACTTATTAACTAAAGTATTAGTATTTTTTATACTAAAATATAATAAAAATTATAACTTATAATTAATTATTAAGGACTTAACTTAATTATTAAAAAAAATTATTAGTTCTTATTTTTTTTATTACTAAATTTAGAAAACTATTATATAGAGCTAACTAATTTATTATAATAAATCTTAAAATAATATCTAATTATATTAAAATTAAATAAGGAAATAAATAAAAGATTACGTTTTAAATATAAAAAAACTTTTTAAACACCTCGTTATACCCTTTGGACTTATTAAAATACTCACTATTTTTTTAAATATTAATTAATTATATACTTAAAGAGTACGTTAATATTTTTAATTATAATATATATTAACAATATTCTTATTTTTTTACTTATACTAAAAATATATAAAAGGTATGTTTATATAATATTTTGAAAAAATTTAAAATATAAACCTCTTTATTAAATTAGGAAAAGTATAAATTCTATATATAAAAAAATAATTTTTTTTAAGTTATGTTATTATACTAAGAAAAAATATATATATAACGATTTAAAATAAAAAATAATTAAGAACTGGCCTAAACCTCTTAAAATTAAGGATATTCAATTTTTTTTAAAACTCGTTGATTTTTATTAATACTTTTTTAAAAAATATATTAATATTATAAAACCTTTTAACGGTTTGATAAAAAAGAATACACTATTTATTTAAAACCTTAAATATATAAAAGTATTTATTAAAGTTAAAAAATATAGTTATAACTAAGCTAATTATTATAATCTTAGATTTAATTAAACTTTTTAAAATAAAAAACTAATACCTTAAATTTTATTATAAAATTAGTACTTAGTTAATAAAATAATAAAAACAATTTATAATTTTATATTTTTTTTATTTTAAAGCCTTTTATATAGCTAAGCTTAATTGGTAAATTTATAATAAAAAAACTAATAACTATTAGTAAACAATTTTAAAAATGAAGATTATGACTATTCAATACTAAATATAAAGTTATAATATATAACGTACTTATATAGCGAGTTACTTATTTTTTTTATACCTCTTCTCTTTATAATAACTTTTTTTTACGTATAATAAGAAGTTCTTTTTTAAATAAAAAGTTATATTATTCTTATATTTTAAATTATTAAAAAAGACCTAAAACTATTTATATGAAAAAATAATTTTTATTTATAACGTCCTAAAAATAATACTTTATAACTAATATATTAGCTTATTATTTTAATATAAAACTTATATAAATTTTAAAAAATAAATTTTTAAAAATAATTATGATTTTTAAACGAGTTATTAACTTGATTAATTAAGTATTTTTATTATAATTTAATAATATATGAAATATAACTAATTATTTTTAATAAATATAACGTAATACGTATTAAATTATAATAAATAAAGAATTTTATATAATATTAATTATAATTAAAAAATACGTTTTTAATATAAAACTAACTATTAAAAAGTATTAATTGAGGATTTTATAATTATTTATGCCTAGTTTATTTTCATATAAAATATAATTATAAAGTACGGAATGTATAATGATAATATTTATAATTTTAATAAGATAGCAATACGTAACTGAACGAAGTACATC